>NW_026068156.1:1076028-1149101 GCF_014885135.2 Alexandromys fortis | reverse complement strand
TCAGTTCTGGGTGGTCAAGATGAAAATAAGTGGCCTCCTGTTATAAGGTTCTCTAAATAAATGAATATATATGAATATATGTATAGTATATGAACATATTTTTTGTTGTTGTTTTTTCAAGACAGGGTTTCTCTGTGGCTTTGGAGCCTGTCCTGGCACTAGCTCTTGTAGACCAGGCTGGTCTCGAACTCACAGAGATCCGCCTGCCTCTGCCTCCCGAGTGCTGGGATTAAAGGCGTGCGCCACCACCGCCAGGAACATATATATTATACACATATAAATTCATTTTATCAGACTCTGAGGATATGAATAAAGTGTACCTAACTGCTTATACGAAATATATGTATGGGAATTATTAGAACAGTTTCCGGGAGGTAGTCTGGGTAGTCCCACAATAGCTGTCTCCTGGCAGAAAGGCCAAGAGTCTGGTAGTTGTTCAGTTCACAAGACTCAGCAGTCCCAGTCTGGTGCTGGAGTCTTGAAGGATTCCTAGAGAGCCGAGGGTCTTTAGTCTAATACCAGGGAAGTAATGCCTCAGCAACAGGACAGGTAAACTTACAAGAGTGAGAACACTCAGGCAAAAAGCAAAAGCTTCCTTCTTCTAATGGGGCCTTTGAGGCCCAGCCCCAAGATCCTCTTCAGGGTTCAGATCGGATGGTACAGCAAGTGAAAGGCACTTTTTTCTTAGGATAGCTGAGGGCAAATGAACTCTCTCACACATGCTGTTCTAAATAAATCTCTTTATCCTTCTGCTTCCATTCTAATTCTCTTGTCCTGATTCTAATTTCTTCTGGATTCTTCTCCTCTACCCTCAAAACTCCCCTTCTCACAGATGCCTTGAAGTGATTGAAAAAACTGCAAGAGTTGCTTCTCTTTAGTCAAAAGCACGTTCCTAGGGCCAGAGACACATAGCTGAGCCGTTGCCATGGCAACACAAGTTTCCAAGGTTATAGGACTAAGACTGTGACCAGTTTGGGGTGCACAGAGTCCAGTGACAAACTTTGCGACATAGGTCTGTTGCCAGCTATTCTTGGCAAACAAAGAATTGGCATGCCTTCCTTAGGGTGCTTTGTGTAGCAACCTTGGTGGGACATCTGTGACTCTGACCTTGTGTATAGCTGTAACGTTTCAAATTTATGATCTGTTTACAAAAAGCCTTTAGTCTAGCTTGAACTTGCTTGGAGGTAAGAAGTAAGATAATTGTGTGTAGTTTATGTTAGACTGATGAGAAATTGTTGTTTTCTGATGTTAGTCTGAGTAAAAGAAACAAAGTAGGCTTTTAAGTGTCTACAGTCCTTTGGGACAATAGATCTAGTTATGAAGCATGTCCTAGTATATTTTCTATATGTCAAAATTATATGATAAATGAAAAGTAATCTTCCTGACTACCCACAGATATATGTGCCCAATACTATTTTCATGAGATAAACACGCTAGCAGTGAGAATGCACCCAAAGCTTGAGGAAGAAATGAAACGGCATAGGAAAGAATTACAGATACAGGCAACCAGTTTTCAGAGTCAGTGGTCCGAATCTCCACCAGAGTCTGGTGGGTTGATACCCAAATTGTCAATTGACATATGCTGTATACTTCCCAGGCCTCTGACATTCTTCCATGTCCTTTTATATGGGCTGCCACCAGAACATGGTTTAGCGTCTTTCCAATAATAAAAAAAAAAAAGACTCACCAGTGTGGTCAGCCTGGGTTCTTATTGGTTCCAGATGTAGTTCACAGCCAAGATTCGTTACTACACACCTCAAGCTGGCCTCAAACTCTCTACACAGAAAAGATGGCTTTGAGCTTTGAACTCACTGTGTACCCAAAAATAGCCTTGAACTTTTGATCCTCTTGCCTCACAAGTGCTAGGAACCACACACATTCTCCACCATGCTTGGTTGATTACAGTGCTGCAGTTGGAACCCAGGACTACATGCATGCTTGAAAGGACTCTATTAGCTAGAGAATCTGCTCTCCTCTCCACCACCCTGTGTCATGAAGTCTCAAGAGAGCCTGCTCAAGTTCTGTGATGTACTGATCCCAGTCTCTGCCTCCGCCCCTTCCAAACACTGCATTAGTCATCTACATGTTGCTGTGACAAAATACTTGAGAAATGAACTGAGAGGGGTAAGGGGGCATTCTGATTCCCTTTCAGAGGTTTCACCCTTCTGAAAGGATGAAGAGCCCACTTTGTTTTGTTGCTTAAGGCTACTGTGACTCAGAAGAGCAGGGTGAGGAGCAAAGCTGCTCAGTTCAGGGTCATCGGAGAGGAGAGAAGGAGGGAGAAATTATAGAAAGAGCCTGAGCATAAGGTACAGTCCCCAAAAGCCAGGAGTAGTAGCATGTGATGCCTATAATCCCAGTACTTAGGAGATGAAAGCAGAAATATCAGGTCAAGAGCAACAGCGCAGCCTCAGCTACACAGCATGTTTACTGGGCTGATTTACAAAGCATGAGTGAGGGGTTATAGTCAGAACATGGGTGACTCTGAAGCAGACCCTGAAAAGACCTTCAGCTAACATGGATGATGGCTTCCCCATAGCCAAGCTACATGGATCATGCCATCCTCAATGAATCTACCCCATCCTATGTTCACTAGCACCTCCTGAGACACGATGTTATTTGGCACTAGGGCAGAACTGCATAGAGATGGCTGGAAGGAGCAGCTGGACTCTTTTGTAAACCAGCATAGTTAATCTAATGACTATGGTGGCGGTTTTACTTGAATACTAAATGAGAACAAGATGGACGAATTGACTATGAGTGTGTGTGTGTGTGTGTGTGTGTGTGTGTGTGTGTGCGCGCGCGTGTGTGTGTAATTCCAGGTCTTGGGAAGCAGAAGAGGGAACATGGCTAAATAGAGGCTAGTCTGACCTATCTGACAAGTTCCAGGCCAACCTAGGCTACATAGTGAGATACCTCCAAATATCACAAGGCAATTTTTTAAAATGATGGGTGGGGACTGGAAGATGACTTGGTAGTTAAGAGCTCATACTGCTCTCACAGAGGACCCAAATTTGATTCCCAGCTTTCAAATCAGGAAGCTCATAATCACCTATAACTCCAGCTTCAGGGCGACCCAACACTTTTGGCCTTTGTAGGCACCTGCAATCCCATGTACATATCCTATCCCCATACATACACATAATTATAAATAATAACAATAAAATTTTAGAAGAGAAAAAATAACTCGGTTGGCAAAATGCTTGCTATACAAGCATGAGGGCCTGTAGAACCCATATAAAAAGCCAGGCATGGAGGTGGGTACCAGCGAGACAGTGACAGGAAGATCCTTCGGGCTTGGTTGCAAGCCACCCTAATCTATCCCATGACCCCCAGGGCCCAATAAGAGACCATGTCTCAGTAAATAAGGTGTGCACCAATTTTTGATCTCTGGTCTCCATGTGTACACATATACTTGGGCACCTTCATATACACAAGAACACAAAAAGAAGAGTTGGGTACAAAATCAAACAGAAATCTGAAAGAGAAAGTGATAGTAAGGTCCTGTCATATAATAGTTAGTTGGCTGGACTCTGAGAAAGTGGTGGCAGCCCCTTCTACAGAGTGAGTCTGCACAGATGTGGGGAGGGTAAAAGTGTGATTTATTGATTTATGGTGTACTCTGGAGTGGCCAAGAATGAATGGGGTCACTGTCCTTAAGGTCCAGGACAACATGGGTCACTTTGTGACCCAGGAAACAAAAGTTGTGGGTCTTTGCCAATCTTGACCCCAAAGAGATAAAATATAAAATGTCCATGATTGTGCTTGAGAAATACTGGAACGGGTATTAGGGGGTGGGTCCAGAGGGCAGTCTGTAGACTTAGGCTCACCAAGGTGGCTCAGTTCAGTGACCTAGGTTTACCTTCTAGCTGAAATAATATTTTCCTATTACATTTATTTTTTGTGTGTCCACATATCCACATAAGGAGGTCTGAGGACAGCTCGCCCAAGCCAGTTCTTTCCTTCTAACATGTGGGTTCAGGGGATAAAGCTCAGGTGACCAGGCTCGGCAGCCATCTTACCTGATGAGCCGTCTCAGCAGCTCCTCACACACACTTTTAAAAACCTTTATGTGCGTGTGTATGTTTAAGTACAGAAGTCAAATGGCAACCTTGGATGTTGGTTCTCTCTTCCCACCTTGTTTGAGACAGGGTCCTTTGTTCATTGCTGCATATAGCAAGTATAACGGTTACTTTTCTGCTGCTATAATAAAATGCTCTGGCTTATAATGAGAGGGCTAGGTGTCCATAAAGACGGGGAAGGCATAAGCAGAAGAGCAGGAAGCTTGGAGTTCAAGACTCGACTTCCCAAAAGTTCCAAAGCCTCCCCATATAGCACCACCAACTGGGGACCCAGTGTTCAAATACAGGGGCCCATTGGAGGGACATTGTCATACAAAACCCTACATTAGGCTGGCTGGCCCAAGAGCTTTGGGCATTTGCTCGGTCTGCCTGCCATATCTGTATGGAAGAGCTGGTATTACAGATAGGCATGACTGCACCCAATTTGGTTTGGGCTCTGGAGCTCTAAACTCAGGTCCTCACTCTCCCACTTTACTAAATGAGCCATCCCCCAGCCTTCTTGAAGATTCACATTAGCCTGCTCACATATGGAGTTCCACAAACAGTTCAGATGGAATGACATCTCCATATCTGGTTTCTGCCTTCTCCCTATAGACTGGTCAGTCACCAAGTCCAATGTATCCTGCCCGATGAACACATATTATGACTGTATTTTAATTTTTTTTTCAGACAGTGGTGAGCTGCCATGCGATTGCTGGGAATTGAACCTGGGTCCTCTGGAGCTGCTCTTCACCGCTGAACCATCTCTCCAGGCCCTTGTTTTTGTTTTTTTAATATAATTTTTTTATTGATTTTTTTTGGAATTTCACATGTTGCACCCAAATCCTGCTCATTTCTCAGTCCCTCATTCACCCCAGTAATGTTCCCCACAAAAGAAAAATTTTCAAATAATAATTAAAAACGAAACAAAAAACTCTTCACTCCTATGTCTTTCCCATTGTTAGGGTCCACAGATCACTGCAAAAGTCTACCACTCACACATACAATCTACAAGATCATTTATTTCTCGAGAGCAAATTCCAGCACGCAAGGATCAGCCACATAAAATGGCAGCGGTCCGGAGAGAAGCTCGGAGTTATGTCATCTCCAGCAAACACAATTGGTTAAGCAAGCAATGGTTACATTAGTTTAAATTTGATTGGCTGTGGCACCTTTGGCTAAATCAGGATAAGCCTAGCCCTGTATCAGAAAAGGGCGCACAACTTTCAGGATCTGCCCTTTTCTGGTTGGCCGACTCTAGCCTGCCAGGACCAAGCAGGCTGTGGGGGTGCCTCTGGCCCCTGGTACACCATCATGGAAACTCTTCTTAGATGCCCTACTGTTGCCCTGAGTCATGGAGGTCCTGCAGCTATGGTTCTGCAGGACCAGTCCTTTCACATGCTTCAGCAGGTCATAGATGGGGTAGATGTGGGAAGGAAGGACCAACTCAAAGCCCTGAATGTGTGCCAGGGAGGTAACTGATTTGGTCAGTCCAGGCCCCTGGGCCTCCCACCCTTCCCCCACACCTTAAGGGGGCAGAGTCAGCTCTTCTACACCCATGCCATCAGGCACTCTCTCATGCTTGTGGTGAGGGCTGGGGCCATCTCTTCTAAGTGTGGAGCCAGCTCTCCCATGAGAGGTAGGACCAGTTCTGCTGTAGTGGCCAGCAAGGGGCGGGACCAACTCTCTCAGGCCATTGAAGGACGATGCTGGCTCAACATAGCCCTAGATTTCAATGTGCATGGTTCCTATGTCCCCTGTGGTAAGAGGGGCCACGGAGATGAACACAGACTCTAGCTGCAGCAGGACCACAGACCTGGACATCACCATGGCCCCAGTGGCAGCACAGGCCATCTTGATCAGTATGGCCATAGTGACAGCATGGCCTAGGACACCAACATGCTCTCAGGTTGACCAGAACTCAGGTATCCATATGACCATTGATAGTAATAGGAGCCATGGGCACCAACGCAGACTCTGGCTACTGTAGGGCCATGGACCCAGCCACAGTCCTTGGCAACAGCTCAGGCCCAGAAGTCACCATGGCCCCAGGTGGCAGTACAGGCCATCCAGATCAGTACGGCCTTAGCAAAATGGACCCTCAGACACCAATGTGGCCACAGGTGGCAGCCCAGGCCCTGTGTATCCATGTGACCTTTGGCAGCAACACAGGCCACAGAGACCCTGGTTTTGGTATGACCACAGACCCAGTCATGGTTCTCTGCAGCAACCTGGACCACTAGATGTCACCATGGCCCCAGGTGGCAGCCCAGGCCACTCTGATCTGCATGGCCCTCAGACAGTAATGTGGCCACAGGCGGCAGCCCAAGCCCCAGACACTGACATTGGCATGGCCTTTGGTGGTAACAGGAGCCACAGACATCAACACGGGCCCTGGCTGCTGTAGCGCCAAGGGCACAGACATGGCCCTTGGCAGCAGACTAGGCCCAGATGTCACTATGGCCCCAGGTGGCAGCCCCAACTCAGGGCATTGGCACAGTCTTCAGTGTGGTAACCTAAGTCCAGAGCTCCTGCCTCCCCTCATTTTTAAAAAAAAAAAAGATGTGTTTGTAGCCATATGGTGAAGTCATAGAAAAATTCCCTTACCCCCACTTTACATCGACTCCAGGGATCGAACCTGGGCTGTCAGGCACCTTTATCAGATAAGCCATCTTGCTTAACCACCACTTCCCCTGTTTTTGACATCCTTGTCTGGTTTGCATAGTCCCTGCTCCCAACCTCCCTCCTCTTTAGGCAGAGTTCTCTGCTTGACTCATGTTTTACTTTACTTTTTCTAGGTGGCTTTGATAAAATACTCCAACCAAAAACAATTGGGAGAAGAAAGGATTTATCTCTCTTACACTTCTAGATGGAAGCCCAGGCAGAAACTGAAATAGAAATCATGGAGGAACACTGATGTCTGGCTTGCTTCCTACTTTTTGTTTGTTTGTTTGTTTGTTTTGTTTTGAACGCAGTCCTTGCCTACTTGCCTAGGGATGATGCTGCCCACAGTGAGCAGGGCCTTCCCACATCAATCATCAGTTAAGAAAATCTCTCACAGCTATGGCCACAGGTCACTTTAAGGCAGTTCTTTTGCTGAGGCTCCCTCTTTCCTTCCCAGGTGACTCTAGCTGACAATAAAAACAGGGGAGGATAGAATTTTAGTCCTTTTTGGCAACCCAGGAACTCACCTGTCTCTGGGTCTGGGCAATCTTTTCTTCACTAGCTAGATCCCAGGAAAGACCCTCAAGACACCAGTTTAAGACTTATTCTCATTACACTTCGCTACTCTTCTACACCACAAGTCCACCTGCCCAGGGATGGTACTGACCACAGCAGGCTGGGCTCTTCCACATTATGAATCAAGAAAATGACACACACATGTACCCACAGGCTAATCTGATGGAAGCAGTTCTTCAGTTGAGGCTCCATCTCCCAGGTGTGTTGCTGACAACCACAGTTAGCCTTTACAACTCTGGTTTCCTGACTGGGGAAAAAAAATCCTTCACGTTGAGCGTGGTAATACTTGCCTGTGATCTCAGCTCTGAGAAGTGAGCAGGATCAGTGTTCAAAGTCCTCCTTATTACAGAGACTTTGATAAAGCCTTGGATTCAGGAGACCCTGACTGCAAACAAATTAACATCCCCCTTTTTATGTGCATGTTTTTATGCGTGTATGTACATGTATGTGGACCATGTATGTACATGTTTGGAGGCGAGAAAAGAGCATCAGACAGCAGGGTGCTGGGATCTGAACTCTGATGGTTGAGCAGTACTTGCTCTTAACTGCTCAGCCATCTTTCCATAACTGCCCCCTCCAATTACTTTTGTGTGGAGTGTATGTCAGGTGCCTTAATTGATCTTCACCTGCTTTTTTGATGCAGGGTCTCTTGCTGAAGCGGAAGCTAGACTACTGAGTTCCAGGTTGCTCCCTGACTCAGCCTCCTCATGTACTACAGTATCTGCTCTTTGCACAGGTGCAGTTGGATCTGAGCTCAGTGCCTCAAGGTTTTATGACAAACTATTTACCACCTGGACCATCTCCCTAGTTTAAGCCTCCTGTTTTACAATTTTTTTCTCAGCCAAAAGGCAATTTTTAAGTTTTAATGTTTTGTTGTTTTTAATTCTTGGAGAGAATTTCATGTAGTCCAGGCTGGCTTCAAATTGACTACACAGCCCAGAATGACCTTAAGTTACTGAGCCTCTCACCTCTACCTCTTAAGAGCCAAGATTCTGGACCTGCACCACCATTCCTGGCTTGACAGTTTTTCTTTAAGATAATCACTGTTGACTGGTTTGTGCACACTGAAATTTGTATTTCATGGAATTTTCACATGTGTTATCATAAATTATAATCATGGAGGATTCCAATAGGTCTTTATTATCTTACAACAATAATAAATAAGCATCATAAATCTCAAATTACGTATTATCAGACTGTTTATAGCAGTTTCCTCTCAGGTTAATTTTCCACTTTGGAGGAAATCACGACATTAGCCGTGCTGTGGGGAGGCAAACATTCCATCCTGCAGGAAGTAAATAACTCAAGGCCTTTGGGAAGTCCTTGAGACTGACCAGATTTGCCAAGCCCTTCCTTCCCCCACCAGGCACACGCTATAAGGACTACTAAGAGATGCTCTCAGACCAACACAGCAGCTTGGAAGGAACAGAGACCTACCTAGCTGCCTAGAAAAGGGGCAGTCTCCAATCTATGGAACTGCCTGCAGGTCGTGTAGTCTGCTCCAGGTTTGCGGTTTTTTTTTTTTATTGTCACCCATGTGGAGGTGGGACATTTTGGTGATCCAGCTGACTAAGTCATTCCTGCCCCTATAAGTAACCACCATAAAACTTACTGGTTTACTAAGTTGGACTTTGGTGGCATCTTCATTCCGGTCTCTTGCTGGTTCCCTTCTTGGGCTAAGTAGAAATTTCTTAATGTCTGAACCCCAGGAATAATGTCATACAACAGGCTAAATCAAGGTGCTGAAGGGCTGATCCTTCTGCAGGCTCTTGACAGTATTCCTTTTCTGGCTTCCACGGGTCCTTCACCCCTGGTCCAAAGCTCAGTCCCCATCTTCAGGGCTGGCAGCAAAGCTTTTCCCAGTCTTTCTGGCCCTGTTCTCTAGCTTCCCTTTTAGGGGGGTGCTGTGGTGACAGTCATAGATGAGGACGTGCCTCCCACATTCTCTCAGATTCCAGCTGTGGCAACAAAGTTGTGTCCCTGAAGTACTCAGCCAGGAATGGGTAGAGCAAGCCAAATTTTCAAAGTTTATTATTCAGGTTAAAAAAGCCAATGTAAGATTAGGTACTTACCACCAAATCTGATGATTCCAGTTTGATCCCCAGGACACACATTAGGAGAGAACTGAGTACCCTGAGTTGTCCTCTGACTTCAGTATGTGTACTGTGGCAAGCATACACATAACTAAATTTAAATTTTTAAAAAGCATAAGCAGAATAATCTCCTCTGAATGGAGGGTGGACCAAGCCAATCAACAGCAACAGAAGGTACATAGCATCTGACAGACAGGTCTGGGTCCTGCATCCCTCCTCCCCTGGCTCACCACTGGCACAGTCTACTATCTTTCAGGAACAGGAAGAGGCTTTCTCAGAAGCTGTACATACCCATAATTCAGACTGTAACAATTAGATCCACAAATATGCTGAGGGTGTAAGTACTCCCAGCTGCTGAGAAAGAGCAAAGGTACCTTGTGTGTGCTCCTGTGGGGGAGGTGGGGGGGGACCTCTATGGGAGCCAGCTGGAACTTGCAGTCTGGCTTTTTTCTTTCTTCCCGAGACAGGGTTTCTCTGTAGCTTTGGGGCCTGTCCTGGAACTAGGTCTTGTAGACCAGGCTGGCCTCAAAATCACAGAGATCTGCCTGCCTCTGCCTCCCGAGTGCTGGGATTAAAGGCGTGCACCATCACTGCCCAGCGCAGTCTGGCTTTTTATTAGAGCTTCCCTTCCTCTTTCTGGTTGGCTACCTTGTACCAGCTGCAAACTTTCTTATTCCCCTGCATTCCAGCACTGTGTATATGTGCAAATGTATGTGGAGGCCACAAGTCAATATTGGGCATCTTCCCCAATCACTCTCAACCTTGTTTTTTGGTTTTTGAGACAGTCTCACTGTGTATCCCTAGATGGCCTGGAACTCCCTGTGTATACTAGGATAGCATTGAACTTCAGAGATCCGTTTGCTTCTTCCTCCCAAGTGTTTGTGTTAAAAACATGAGCCATCATCATGCTCAGCCACTGGTTTTTGTTTTGCTTTTTGAAAGAGCTTTTCACTGTTTGGCTGGCTACCCTGCTTGGATAGCAAGCCACAGGGACCTTTCTATCTTCCCAATACTGACTTCAGGTGTGCAGTACCTGGCGGCTGCACCTGGGTTTTTTGTTGCTGTTGTTGTTTGGTTGGTTTTATCTTTTTTTTTCTTACCCTTTAACCACAGAATCTCACTATGAACCCCTGCATGGCCTAGAACTTATGTAGCCTAGACTAGCCCAAACTGCCAGCAATCCTCATGTCTCTACCTTCTGAATGTTGAGATCATAAGCATAGGCCAGCATGCCCAGCTTGCACCTGACTTTTTTACTTTTTTTTTTTTTTTAGACACCGGGGATCTAACTCTAATCCTCATGCTTGCTTACTGAACACTTTCCCAACTGAGTCATCTCCATGGTCCCTTATGGCTTGGATAATAAATGCCCCCCCCCCAGTTCCTATCTTCAGAACACAACAGACCATGGGGGCTCTGACTTCATTGATAGGTTCACAGCTGAATGAACCATGAGAAGGAGATGGGGCTGTCCTAGGAGGTAGGACCTAGTTGGAGGAAGCAGGTCACTAGGAGTGGCTATCTTGTGCCTGTTTCTTTGTTCTCAATCTCTCCCCATCCTGGCTGCCATGAGGTGGCAGCTGTGCTCCAATTTATGCTTTCCACAGTGACCTTCTGCCCCATCAACGGCCACAAGCAATGGAGCCAAGTGACCACTGACTGAAACCCAAGAGCCAAAATAAGCCTTTCTTCTATATAGTCTTCACCTCAGGCATTTGTCAGTGACAGAAAACGAACACAAACAGATATCCACAAGCTTCCTTGAAAGGGCTTTACAGCAAACATTGGAGGCTTTGTGGGCACATATTCTCTGTTGCTAGGGCAACTACACGACTTAGAAAACTGTAGGATCTAGAGTTGAAGAGATGGCTGGCTTAGTGGTTAAGAGGACTTGCTGCCCCTACAGAAGCCCAGAGCTCAGTTTCCAGCACCCACATCAGGTGGCTACAACCACTCATAGCCCCAGTTCCAGTGGACACCCTCTGCTGTCCTCCAGCACCTGCACACATGCACATTCACACATGCAAACTCAGTTTTTGTCTGTTTCTGTTTTGTTTTACAAGTCAGGGTTTCTTTGTGTAGCCCTGGCTGTCCTGTGACTAGCTCCGTAGACCAGGTTGGCCTTGAATTCAGGGAGATCCCCCGCCTGCTTCTGCCTCTGAGTGCTGGGATTAAAGGCGCGCGCCACTGCCACCTGTCTCACCTTTAAAAAACGAATGTACAGCCTACTCTTTCCCAGTCTTCAGAATCATGCTAACTTCTCCAGCTTCCCTGTGATCCTTCAAAGCAGGCAGCTGGCGCTCTTCAGTGTCCTCTCACCATTCCTCTCCACTCGGGAAGCAAAGACAGGCAGATCTCTGTGAGTTCAAGCCTAGCCTGGTCTATACATTAAATTCCAGGCCAGCCAGAGCTAAAGCGAGTATATTAATAAAAAATTAACTAATTAGGGAACCAGGTATGGGGAATAATGGTCTATCATCTAATATCAAGATGGCTCAGAGGATAAAGGTGCCAAATCAGACAATCTAAGTTTGACCCTCTGTGGTGAAAGAAGCAAATCAACTCCCTCAAGTTTCACACACAAATAAAAAACAAAAATTAAAATTTTTTTAAAAATGTAATTTTATTTGTTTTTCTAGACAAGTTTTCTCTGTTTAACAGCCCTGGCCGTCCTGGAACTAGCTCTTGTAGACCAGGCTGGCTTCTAACTCACAGAGATCTGCCTGCCTCTGCCTCCCGAGTGCTGGGATTAAAGGTGTGTGCCACCACCGCCCAGCTAAAAATACAAATTTTAAAGTCAGGTATTAACAAAATATAAATAAAGGAAAACCAGGCGTGGTGATACACCTGTAATCCCAGCCCTAAGGAGGTGGAGGCAGGAGTACCGTGAATCCAAGGTCATCTTCAGCCACACACCAAGTCTGAGGCCAGTTTGGGCTACACAGACACCATGTTTTACAAAGGGGGTCGGGGTGGGTGAGAAGTGGCTTGTTGATTAAGAGCACTGGCTGTTCTTCCTGAGGACCTGAATTTGATTCCCAGCACCTACACAGTGGTTCACAGTTCTGCCTAACTCTAGTACCAGTGGATCACACACATTCTTCTAGTCTCCATGGGTACCAGACATGCATGTAACACACAGACGCACATAGAGCTGAAACACCTGTGGTTGTTTGAATAAGAAGGGTTCATAGATTAGAAGGCTGGTCACCAGGAAGCCACACTATTAGGAGTGTGCCTTTGTTGGAGGAAGTATGCCATTGGGGCGGACTGTGAGGTTTCAAAAGCCAAAGCCAGAACCAGTGACTCTCTCTTCCTGCTGTCTGAGGAATCCAGAGGTAGGATTCTCAGCTCATCTCCAGCAGTATGTTTGCCTGCATGTTGCCGTGATTGATAATGCACTAAGCCTCTGAAACTGTAAGCCAGTCCCAATGAAATTTCATGGTGTCTCTTCCCAGCAATAGAACAATGGCTAAGACAGAAGTGAGTTGGTACCAGGAACTAGGGCATGGCTGTGATAGGCCTGACCATGCTTTTGTTTAGAGGAATATGGAACGCTATGGAGCTCTGAGCTAGAAGAGCAACAGGACAGTTTAAGCGGGGCTGAACTACAACAGCATGGAAGCCAGTGCTGAGGGTTACTTGAAATGCGGGGGTCCTGCTCAAGAAGTTTCAGAGGCAAAGAGTATTAGTATGAGGCCTAGAGACTGTGGCTGCTTTTTGCTCATTTCTAAGAAGTCTGCCTGGGGTTAAACTGAAGAGTTTTGGATTAATGGGGCTGGCAGAGGAGATTTCAAAGTAGCTTTATATTGACCCTATCATGTGGTTATTAGTGGTCAGTCTTATGCAGCTTTATAATGAAAAGGAAAATGCTGCACAAGGAAAAATACAAAAAGTATAGTTTGAGGAGAAAGGGGGCACCAGGAAGTATAACAGAGCTAAGGCCTGAGTTCAGAGAGATAAAGAAATTAAAGTCTGATGCTAAATGGAATAAAGAGAGTGGCAGCCTAAGGGCAAGATCTCACCCAGCTATGCTTCCAACCTGTGAAAAGGAATAAAGGAAACCATCAAAAAACAGAAAGCTTGTGAAGATATCATTGAACAAGGAGGCTACGTTCTAACTCCAACAAGCAGCAAAACTTGGCAGTTTGGGCCTCCTGGTTCCGACTTTTAAAATCAAGGATACAAAAAAGGGGTTATGGAAATCTCCCTCTGATACTAAGGAAAGCTACTTATGCCAGGCTTGTGTCAGGGGTCCCTGCACAGACGCCCACATCGGGTGATGCTGTGAAGGTGAAGCCTGGATTGCCTTGGAGACCACCCAAGATGTTGGAAATGTCAGAGTTGTGGGATACCTGCTGAGGAAAGTTGCTAGCAAGGAAGGGAACAAGCCCAAGACAGAGAAGTGTGTTGCAATCAACAAAGCTGAAAGCAGTTGGAGAGCTGAAGACATCAGACATGGAAATGCAGAGTCTGGAGTTTGTCCAGCTGGGTTTCAGTCTTGTTTTGATTTCATATTTCCTCAGAATGCTCCCTTTAGGAATAGTAATGTATATTCTCTGACATTGTATGTTGAAAGTATGAAATATGCTTTTTTATATTGATTTTATAGGAGATGATACAGTTAAGAGATTGTCATGTATCTCAGATGAGACTGAACTTTTAAACAGAGTAGCCTATTACAGACTATGGGAAGTTTTGAAGTAGAACTGAATGCAATTTTGAATTATAATATGGCTACAAGCCTATGAGGCCCAGGAAGTGGTTTGTGAGGGTTTCAATAAAAATGGCCTCCATAGGGTCAGAGAGTTGAATGCTTGGACACCAAAGAAGGCACTATTAGGAAGTATATACCCTTGTTGGAGGAAGTGTGTCACTAGGTTTGAGGTTTCAAAAGCCCAAAGCTAGGCCTAATGGCTCTCTCTTGCTGCTGCCTGGGGATCCAGAAGTAGAACTCTCAGCTCTTCTCCAGCACCATGTCTGCCTGCAAGCTAGCATGCTGATAATGGACTAAACCTGAGACTATAAGCAAGCCTCAATTAAATGCTTTCCTTTATAAGAGTTGCCACTGGGGCTGGAGAGATGGCTCAGTGCTTAAGAGCACTGCCTGCTCTTCCGAAGGTCCTGAGTTCAATTCCCAGCAACCACATGGTGGCTCACAACCATCAGTAATGAGATCTGGTGCGGCAAGCACATACGCAGGCAGAATACTGTACACATAAAATAAACAAATAAATCTTAAAAAAAAGAGTTGCCATGGTCCTGTCTCCTCACAGCAATAGAACATGACTAAGACAATACCCATACATGTAAAATATGTATATGTATTTCATTGTGTAGCCCTAGCTTTCCTAAACTCGCTCTGTAGACCAGGCTGCCCTTGAACTCACAGAGATCTCTTGCCTCTGCCTTAATGATTAAAGGTTTGCATCACTACCACCCAACTTAAATTTTTAAAAGATGAATAAATGATTTCACTTTTTCCTGATTGAAATAGGAACTAGCTGTGACCAAGGCTGGTGTATGATTCTCCTGTCAGTTTTCTGAGTAGCTGAGACTACAGGTTGAGTATTACTGGGCTTCCTCTAAACACTTCATTCTTTAAACTGGCAATAATAGTTTTTATCTCCATTTCTTTCTGGGTTTTTGGTTTTTATTTGAGAGAGAATCTCATAGCCCAACCTGGCCTTCGACTTGGTGTGTACCTAAGAATGACCTTGAATGACCCTGACATTCCTGCCTCCATATCCCTAACCCCAGGGTTAGGATTACAGTTGTAATCCCATTACAATTTAGAGAGCTATTTCCCTGGGGAAGGTACAGATGCAGGTAGCATGAAGGGACACAGTAAATCCAGAGCACTCACTGCCATTTACTAAACCCCTGCTGTCCACTGCAGGAGCCCTAGTCCTATGTGGCTATTTGATAAAAAAAAAAAAAATTAAATACAATTTGGATTAGAGAGATAGCTCAGTTGGCAAAATGTTTGTCATAAATAAGAAAACCCAAGTTTGACCCCAGAACTCATGTCAAAAAATGAAAAAGGGCTAGGCACAGTAGCACACACTTGGAGGAGCAGACAGACTGCAGTGGTCTGAATGAAAGTGGTCCCCACAGGTTCTTTGGGAGCGGCACCATCAGATGTGGCCTTGCCGGAATATAAACTGTTGTCAGTGGGGGTGGTTTTGAGGTCTCAGATGCTCAAGCCACATCTAGTATGGCCTTCTCTTCTTGTTGCCTGTGGATCCAGATGTAGAGCTTTTAGCTACCTCTCCAGTACTAAGTCCCACCATGATAATGGACTAACCTGCTGGGCTGTAAGTCAGCCCCAGTTAAATGTTTTCCGTTATAAGAGTTGCCATGGATGCCGGGTGGTGGTGCCATACACATTTAATTCCGGCACCCAGGAGGCAGAGGCAGGTGGATCTATGTGAGTTTAGAATGAATTCCAGGACAGGCTTCAAAAACTACACAGAAATCCTGTTTTGAAAAAAAAATTAATTTTATGGTGCTGGAGAGATGGCTCAATGGTTAAAAGCATTGGCTGCTCTTCCAGAGGTCCTGAGTTCAAGTTCCAGCAACCATATGGTGGTGGCTCAAAACCATCCATCTGTAATGAGATCTGGTGCCCTCTTCTGACCTGCAGGCAGACATACATGCAGAACACTGTATACGTAATAAATAAATAACAAAATCTTAAAAAAAAAAGTTGCCATGTCATGTCTTTTCACAGCAACAGAAATCTTAATCAAGACACAAGTAGATCCCTGGGGTTCCCTGGTCTTCCACCCTAGCCTAATTGGCCAGGTCAATGAAGACACTTTGTCTCAGAAAAACAAGGTAGACCATGTGAGCCGGGCAGTGGTGGCATACACCTGTAATCCTAGCACTTGGAAGGCAGAGGTAGACAGAGCTCTGTGAGTTTCAGACCAGCCTGGTTTACAGTAGAGCAAGTCCCAGGACAGCAAAGGCTCCACAGAGAAACCCTATCCAAAAATAAATAAATACACCAGAGGGCTCTGTCCTCTACATGCACGTGACCACACACACACACACACCTGCTGTGAAATAATCCCTTTGTATACTGTGAAAATAAATTAGTCTCATTGGTTAATAAAGAACTGACTAGCAGGTAGCCAGCAGACAGGGAAGTATTCATGGGACAGCCAAACTGAGAATGCTGGGAAGAAGAAAGGCAAAGAGTAGAGTCACCAGGAAACACAGAAGGAACAAGACATGCTGGAGGGCAGGTAAAGCCACAAGCCATGTGGCAATATCTACATTAATAGAAATGGGCTAAGTTAGAAGAGTAAGCTAGTAATAAGCCTGAGCTATCAGTCAAGCATTTAAAATTAAGTTTCTGAGTGATTATTTGGGAGCGGCTACAACACAGGAAGACTCCATCTATACACACCTGCATATATACATAAATATAATTAAAAATTCAGATCTTCAGTTAACTAGTTACTGCCAAGTGTCCAACATCAAGTTTCAATAGGGAAGTGTTGATAGGGGACACATTAATTTTTGTGTGCAAGTATAGTGTATACCCACATGTGTGCACAAATGTAGAGGCCAGAGGAGGGCAATGGATATCTTGTTCTCTATCACTGGCTAACTTATTTATTCATTTGAAGCTGAGTCTCCCCAAACCTTAAGTTATATTGGCAGACAGCAAGACCCCATCGATTTTTCCATCTGTCTCCAACAACAGGTGGCTTTTGATGTGTGCACCAGCTTCTAGACTCACGTCCTCATGCTTGCACAGCAAACCTCTTACCTATTATCTCCCAGTCCCACACCCATAATTTCTACATTGTCTACAGGATAATACTAAACAATAAAGAATGTGATTTTGTTATGGAATAATCCCTTTGTACAATGTGAAGACTTGCAGCTATAATTGGTTTAATAAACAAGCTGACTGGCCAAAAGTTGAACAAAATAAGATTAGGTGGAAGAGTCAAACTGAGAATGCTGGGAAAGAGAAGGGCAGAGTCAGGAGTTACCAGCCAAATGCAGAGGGAACAGGAGATGAACATGTCATACTAATAAAGGTATTGTCACATGGCAGACCATAAATAAGGAATATGAGTTGACTTAAAATGTAAGAGCTAGATACTAATAAGCCAGAGCTACTGGCAAAGCATTTACAATTTATATTAAGTTTCCAAGTCAGTTATTTGGGAAGCAGGCAGTTGGGATAGGAAAATCCCATCTACAAACAGTGCCCAATGTTCAGGGTCACATAAAGCCTGAGAAAGTTTAAAAAGGGATTGCAAACACACAAAAACAGAGTCAAGCATGACTTCTTGGTAACCATCTTTTCTTAGGTAGGCTGTTAGCTAGTGGCAAGCAAAGGTGTAGCTCCTTTAAGAGATGACTTCCTGGCTCAGTGCTAGTGGCCAAAAACAGCAGCTCTTCTAAGAACCTAACATTTAAATGGGGTTTATGAGCAGTGGGCAACACACTACTCAGTGGCAGCATGGACCCAAAAATTCCCCCAAAGTTGGGGTGGTAAATGTGGTTCCCACTGGCACCTCCACCATGCTTGGGGAACAAAGCAGCAGGAATCCAGCTGCCAAAGCAGAAGTCACACTGCTTAGCAGTTTAAAAGTAGCTGTGACTGGTTTAATAAACAAGCTGACTGGCCAATAGTTGAACAGAAGAAGGTTAAGTAGGCGAGCCAAACTGAGAATGCTGGGAAAGAGAAGGGCAGAGTCACTAGCCAGATGCAGATAGCTGGAGATGAATGTGCCATGCTAATTAATAAAGGTACTGCCATATGGCAGAGCATAAATAAGGAATATGGGTTAACTTAAAATGTAAGAGCTAGTTAGTAATAAGCCTGAGCTATTGGCTGAGCATTTACATTTGGAAAGGAACTGCCAGTTATATGGGAACAGGCAGTAGAGACAGAAAAACTCTGCTTACATAATTTTTTCAACTCTTCTGATTCTTTTTCATATTCCATCTCCCTGGCTACCCTCTTTGAATTTCAATCCCTACCTTCCCTGTACCCTTTTCCCAGTTTACTTTTCTTCTTACCCCTTTAAAAACTACTTCATATAGAACCCATTTGATTTCTGTTTCCTCCTACAACACCTCATGGTCCATTGGTAATGTGGGACTTCTGAGTTCTTGAAATGGAATTAGTCTAATTTGATATGTAAAATATACACTAAATTTCAAAAGCAAAAGGAAGAAAAATCAGAATGTAAAAGATCTCATAACATTTTTAATTCCCAGAGATCCGCCTGCCTCTGCCTCCCGAGTGCTAGGATTAAAGGCGTGAGCCACCACTGCCCAGAAGATCTCATAACTTTTAACTTTGATTATATATTGAAATATTTTGTATATAATTGGTTAAGTAAAATTATTAAAATATCTGGTTTTTATATTTTCTAAAAGGTACTGTGTGTGCTCACGTGTGGATATGAAAGTCAGAGGACAACTTGCAGGAGTCTGTTCTCTCCATGTGGGTTCTGGAGATTGAATTTAGGTGGTGCTTCATCCTGTTGAGCCATCTTGCAGACTCCTAATTTTTACCTTTATAATACAACTAATAACTTACTTTTTTTGAAATATAGTCCCATGTAGCTGAGGTTGGTCTTGAAATTTGCTATGTAGTCAAGAATGAATTTTTTTTTCCTAGACAGTGTTTCTTTGTGTAACAGACCTAGCTAGTTCTGTAGACCAGGTTGGCCTTGAACTCAACAGAGATTCACCTGTTTCTGCCTCCTAAGTGCTGGGGTTAAAGGTGTGTGCCACCACCGCCTAGCTAAGAGTGAACTTCTTTCTTTTCCTTTTTTTTTTTTTTTTTTTTTTAAGTTTTTTGAGACAGGGTTTCTCTGTAGCTTTGGAGCCTGTCCTGGGACTAGCTCTTGTAGACCAGGCCAGCCTTGAACTCCCAGAGCTTTGCCTGCCTCCTGAGTGCTGGGATTAAAGGCGTGCACCACCACCGCCTGGCAACCCGTTTAGCCTTTCTTTTGTGAGACACCTTGAATGAGCTATGAAAGTATTTTACCATTAAACTACATGGGCCATAATTTAACAAGCCTCTACTTATACATAATATTAAAATAACTTTTTTACTATGCAGAGCTGGTTAAGAATGTCACAGGGCTGTAGAAATGGCTCAGCTGATAGACACTGGCTGCTGAATGTGACAACCTGAGTTCAATCCCCAGACCCCACAAGACTGAAGGAGAGAACTGACTCCTGCAAGCTTTCATTTGATTGTTACATACATGTTCATATAAACACATACATACAGAATGTTAAAATATAATGTATTTTCAAATTCCATAAAACTATCTTTAAAAACCACATAACCAGTTGTGGAGTTGCAGGCCTGTAAAGTTAGAATTTGAGAAATGGAAGAAGGATCATTTCCTCAACATCCTTAGTGCCATAGAGAGTTTAAGGCCAACCTGGACCACATGAGACTCTGTCTCAAAAACATACATATCATCTTTAAACTCAGCACTCAGGAAGCAGACAGGCAGATCTCTGTGAGGCAAAGTCGGTCTGATCTACAATTCCAAGTCAGTTCTACTTAGGAAGACCCTGACTAAAAAAAAAAAAAAAAAAAAAAAAAAAAAAAAAAAAAAAAAACATGCTAAAAACAGAGAAACAGAATTTTCTAAATCATGCAATTTGCATATTCTTTTCTGATCGCACTAGCCCAGAACAGCAGTCCCCAAAGGGACAGGCAGTTGTTTTCCAGTCACTGCCTGGCTGGCTGGCACATAGCTTGCACTTAAAATCTCAAAGGAAGAGGGGCTGGAAAGGTAATTCAGTAATTAAGAGCACTGGCTGCTCTTGCAGAGGACCTGGGTTCGGTTCCCAGTACCCCCATGGCAACTAACAATAGCCTGTAACTCCAGTTCCAGAGCCTACGACATTCTTTTACGACTTCCGTAAGCACTGCACGCATGTGGTGAACAGGCAGAAAACCATCCCAAACACATTTTAAAAAAAAAATCTTAAAACCAAAAATTTTGACGTGAGAGCCTCTGGAAATGCCATGCTGACCACATCCCTTAATTCACTTCACTAGATAAGAAAATGAGGCCAGGTGTAATGACGTCAGCTGGTGCTCAACCGCAGCCAGAGCGGAAAAGTCCGTCGGAACCGGGATTCGAACTAGTGATCCTAGCTCCTAGCCTGGGCTCCCGGTGACCACACTTCTTACTTTGCACAGCCCGTCAGGTGCGGACCACATGGTGTGCGTGGTACAAAGAGAGCCAGTCCTCGGCCTCCGCGCTCAATCAGTGTCTGCAGCTAGCCAAGCCCCAGCTAGAGCCCTCCACGGCCATCGTTAGCCACTCCGCGTCTCCACCGGCCGCTTTAGCCCTTCGCAGGCGGCGCCGACAGGAAGTCCTGCCTCCGCCGCACGCACCAGCGTACCGCGACAGCCATCCCAACCAATGAGAGCCGTCTCTTCGAAGACGCCGACCAATAGACGAGCGCGCTGAGAAGGGGGCGTGTCTGGCCGCGGGGCCAGGGAGCGGGTCGTGCGCGCTGAGGAGGAGCCGCCGCCGTCGCCGCCGCTGTAGCCGCTCTGCCGCCACCACCACCGCTACCGAGGCCGTGCGGAGCCGTTATCGCCGCGCCGCCCGTCCCGGAGCAGAGCCCCGGGCCTTCCCGCCCTTGTTCAGGTGAGGCCGGGTGGCTCCGGTGACTTCCGAAAGAGTAGGCCGCGCTAGAGCCTGAGCTCGCCTAGTCCCGCGGGCTCCCGCCGGGCCTGCACCGGCCGAAGGCCCCAGGCCGCGCAAGGCCTGGGTACGGAGACGCGCGTGTAGGCCGTGGCTAGGCGGAGGGAAACCGACTCGGTTTGATTCTGGTCGGCGACAAGCCTCCCCCGGTCCAGATTCCTCTCTGGGCTCCCGCGAGAGAGGCGGGAGAAGGACACGGCGTGGGCACGCGCTTTGGGGGGCCGGGCTCCGAGGCTTCGGGGGGCCCTGCACAGTCAGTCTCGGAAGCCCGGTGATCCGGGGGCGGAAGAGAGGAGCGAGGGCCTTGGGCGCCCAGAGGTCACGGCCCACGGACTCGCTCCCTCGGGAAATCCCACAAATTTCTTTTGTGACCGATTTTCAGGATACTGCGCGACGGATCGGGAGGTCCGTTTAAAAGTGTGCAGACCTTTCTTCTGTATGAATGGAAGTCCTAGAAAATAAAAGGAAAAAAATTGATCGCCATCTCTAACAAAGCTGTTCTCGGGACGTTTGCATTTGTAAAATAATGTATAAATAGTGAAAGTCTAGTAGCACGCAGTTGAACAATGGGGAGTGAAGGAGAGTCCCCCCTTTTCTGTTGTCTTCTGCTGCTAAAGCCTGTCAAATGGGTTTTGACACCTACTATGTGCAGGACAGCTGAAAGAACTTTGTTTCACTGGACAGAACTTCCATTGTCGAAAGTGTTCATGTGGGGTACCGATGGCCAGTGCTCTAGAAGGGGGCAAGATCGGATGATAAAGTTTTTCTAACCTCCTTGCTGCAGACAGTTAAGGTCAGATAATGGTTGGTTGTGGGGACCTGGCTGCTCTGTGCATGGTAGGAAGTTGGATGGCATGCCTGGCTTCTCTGCCCACTAAGTATTAGCATCTCTGCCTCCCACTTTTCCCAGTTGTAAGGACCAAAAATAAATTCAAGTGTTGCTAGGGGTCTTTCTCACTCTCCCCACCACCAAACACACACACACACAGAGGTGAGAACTCCTTGAATACTCTTTCTGGGAAGTTCTTCCAGTCTGGTTCTGATGTTCTGTGGGAAGCTCTTAAGATTTTGAGTAAGCAGTGTTGAATTACCTGCAGAGTAGCAGGGTGAAAGCATGTGTGAGGAAAACCTCAGTGTTGTGCGTGCCACCCGTTACATGTATGTTACATGTATGTTACATGTATGTTGTATGATGTTACAAATAATCACCCGAATTTATCAGCAGTGTTCCATGTGTTTAATACTCAGCAGGCATGTCTCCAACCCCTAAGCTAGATGTTACAATATCCATTTTAGAGAAGAAAGTGAAACTTAGGATAGTCTCATGCATTGAAGTGACCAGTGCAGGATTTGAGCACAGGTCCGAGCTAACCCAGTGGATTGCCGCTGAACATGTGTGTACAAAACTGCTGAGATCTGATTTTTAAAATGCTGTGGGGCTAGAGAGATGATGGCTCGGCAGACAAGAGCACTTGTTGCTCTTGCAGAGGACCCGTGTGTTCAGTGCTTAGCACCTGAACGATGGCACACAACCGTCAATAACTCCCATTCTAAGGGATCCTATGATGTCTTCTGACCTTGCAGGCACCAAACAGGCATGTGGTTCTCATATATGTACAGACAAAACACAAATCTAAAAATAATTTTTTTTTGTTTTTAAGTTAAGGTCTTTGGTCCGTTTTAATTGGTTTTGTACTAAAAATAATTTTAATGCTGTGACTTTGAAGTCTGTGAAGAAGCTGAAAGAAATAGGAAATGTTTCTGTTTCAGTTAGCATTGGTTTGAGGGAAACAAATTTGGATGTGTTCAGGAATAGGTCACCGGGCAATAGTAGAAAGGGCAAGATGGAAGAACATACTTTTTCCTGTGCTTACTCAGTTGCTTCCCACACTCACTGCTTTTCTTTCTGCCTTTGCACGCCAGCAGGAGTTGACTTTTGAAGATGCAGATCTGATAATGTTTCTCCTGATTAGAAGTCTTTGGGCAGGGAGACAACAATTGTGCTGGGCTTTTTGAATAGCTCTAAAGATTTAAATCAGAAGCCCTTAGCATGGGGTGACACCCCACACACACCATCTCTAACCCTGTCTGTTCTTTTCTTGGAAGAAGATCTCTTTCTTATATTGTGTGGCCTGATTCAGAACACAAACATCGCTTGAAGCTGCCTCCAACTGCCAAGGCTTCTCCATCTCCAGAATCAACTGTTCCCTGGTTTGTGTTCCAATCGCATTCAGTGTGTTCAATCTAGTTAACTGCCCAGCGGTGAGAGATGCAATGCCAGCCTTTTGTCCCTAGGTGGCAGTAGCTCAACAGTGGTACTGGCTAAGAGAAGCCCTAAGGAAATTGGTCAACAAGAGGGAAGTGAGCCTTTGCAACCCTCTCCCCCAAGCTGTGTTCTAGCCCAGAGGCTAGCCTCTAGAGAGACCATGGTGTATATGACTTGTGTGTAGATGATTTCAGCCTGGCTGGTGAGCAATAGTAATATAACTGATGTGGAAACACAGAAAAGGGAACTGTTACTCAACTTAGGGGACTTCAGAATGTTCCCTGGAGTTGTTGATGCAGGAGGACTGGGAGGAAGTAGTTAGGTAAAAGACCAAGTGGGAAAGGCTCCTCAAGAACTTGGTGAGTAGAAGAGGTCAGGTCATCCATTTGTTTGGGAAACCATGCAGGTATGGAACTCTGGAAAAGTAGAATGAAGTGAGTAGCAGATCCTTTGGGAAGAGAGCTCAGCTATTATGAGGACCCTCTCCAGATCCATGTTAATTGACAGAGGGAGTCACATTTGCACAGGAGGAGCTGACTGGCAGCCAGAAAACCAGTTACGGGCTTTCCTTCAATTTAGAAGTATTGCTAATATGACCCTGAATATCAGTTGTAGAGACAGGGAGCATTGAAACACAATTAGAGGGTCAAAAGTCCCATGGCTTGGAATTTGGACATGAGAAAGAGCAGTGGTGGCTCGATCCTGCCCAACACTTGAGTGCCACAAAAATGAGTGACCACAGAGAACTTGAGAAGGAAGAGAGAGCAGTTTAATGTATAACTGGAGACAAGAGAGCAAGCACATGGCCGAGGCAAAATGCAGGAAATAGGATGGTGACAGAATATCCATGTCCACACATGGGGGTACTTATTCCAGTGCTCAGTGGTTTAAAACCCCCTTTCTATCTTCAAGAAAGTTGGTATGAATTACCAGGACCTGTTCTCTATTACTGGGAAGAAATGACCTTTCCAGAGCTGAGGGTAGGTCAGTTGGTAGGATGCTTGCCTTATATTCATGAAACCTAATTTTAACACCCAGCACCACATAAACCAGGAATAGTGTCTCATGCTTATAATCCTAGTGCTCAGGTTATAGGGGAACATATTGGCTATCTATGGAGGTTGAAGCTAGCCTAGGCTACACTGAAACTCTGTCTCAAAATGAAAGTCAATCTGATTTGAGAAGAGTACTCAATGTATGAGACAAAAAAAGAGGGTTAGTCTTTACATACAGTATATTGAATGGAATGATTATCGGTTACTGAGAGTTTGTTTTTATTTAACCAGATTGCAATAAAAGAAACAGAGGGCTTTCCCGAATCAGCAAATGGCCACAGTAAGAGAAAAGGCATCAAGAAGCTACCAGGCCTGAGTGTACCAGTTAAGCCAGACCAAAAGAGTCAGTCAGGGTCAGCGTGGAGATAAAAACTAGAAAATTATGCTGGGCTTAGGTTTCTGGGCCTTGTCAAGGGGGTTCCAGAAGATTGATTGTGGAGAGAAGAGGACCAACTAGTTCAAGAATTATTATCCTGATCTGTTGATATTGGGATTGCTTCTGTTTTGTGTTCCTGTGCCTGGCACATGGTTGGCATCCATGCCTGGAGAAAAAAGAGTTAATGGCAAGCTCAGAAGTGACTGGCTTCAGCCACACATCAAAGAAACCTTTATGCCAGAGGAAAGATTAACAGGAGAATAGTGCATAGCAACTTGGTGGCAAGGCTCATGTCACCATAGACAGAGGCCTGGAGACGTTGGAAAATGAGTCATTTAGAGGGAAAGGTTAAATTGTGTTTAGAGACATGTTTAGAAGTTGGGCTAGGATTGAGGGGACAGAGCCCTGATTGAGAAAGGAGGGAGAGTTAGAGATGTCTTCAGGTGTTACTCAGGCAGAACTTGCAGTTTCATTTAGTAGAGGGAATAGAAAGACATGAATTGGAGGAGAGGTGTGGTAGTTCTAATGTAGCAAGTAAGTCAAGGTTAGGGAAAAGTTTGGATAAGAGTGAGACAAGAGACAGGCTGAGTTACACCTTGGTTTCAGGAGTAAGGGTACCCACATTTATCAGCTAACAGGTGTTGTGTAGCAGTTGGTAACATCCACAGTGAGAAAATGAAGTGACTAACCCCCACTCTCTTTCAGATGTTGCTGACAGATTCATTTTGGAAGTGAAGTAGAACCACAGGCTTTTGTGCCTTAATGTGTTGCTGTGCATGACTGTGCAAGAGCTTCACCAACTTCAAGTCTCTGGCACTTTTAGCAGGACTCTGGAGCTGGCCAAGTCCCTAGGGCCTGTAGAACACTTGGACTGGGCACCCAGCTCTCTGCACCTGACCTACTGTGAACTTGCTGACTAGAGCTGGCCAAGCCACGTGGCCTTCTTCTTGACTGTAGACAGGGACCATTAAGGATCTCTATGTGCCCCATCTACCTGAACCCTCAATGGGTAGCAGTTGTAATGGGGTCAAGTGGCACCTTCAGTTTTTTCTAGCAGGAAAGCATTTCCTGGGTGATTTGTTCCCCACCCCCACCACCCACCTTGAACACTCAAGAGTTTTATATTTAGAAAGAACCGCGGAAATAATTAAGGGACTGGAGAGAAGGCTTGGCAGTTAGAACACTTGCTGCTCTTGCAAAGGACTTGGGTTCTGTTCCCAGCACCCACATGGTGACTCACAAGTACCTGTAACTCCAGTTCCAGGGGATCTTGACACCCTCTTTTGACCTCTGTGGGCACCAATGCACAGACGTATGCAGGCAAAACACTCATACACATAAAACTAAATTTTTTTAATTTATTTATTTTTTAAAATATTTACTATGTATACAGTATTCTTAGTATTCTGCATGTATGCCTGCAGGCCAGAAGAGGGCACCAGATCTCATTACAGATGGTTGTGAGCCACCATGTGGTTGCTGGGAATTGAACTCAGGACCTTTGGAAGAGCAGGCAGTGCTCTTAACCACTGAGCCATCTCTCCAGCCCCATAAAACAAAATTTTAAAATAGAAATATTTGAGTATAAGCCTCATTAGAAGAAGTGGTAGTAGTACTGGTCAGGCCTGATGAAGAGTTTTGACTGTTTGTCTTCAATCTAGCATTTGTCCTTTACAAAGGCCTGCCCTACCATTGAAAAGTTTGGCTCTCATGTATGCCTAATGAATACTAGCTGCACTGATAACACCACCCGTGTATGTTTTTATGTCATATATAAAGGCGTCTACATTGCTCTCCCGCATATGCAGTACATATGCCGCTGGTGAGAACACCATGGTAGATGTCACACAACACAACTATAAGACAGTTTGAAAGGTGCAGTAGGATCAAAAATTCCAAGATCCTTTTAAACAAGGATTCTCCTTGGTATATCCAGTACTTGAAGTGGTTCCAAATAATAAGAAGATCATTTTGTCACATTTGAAGTTTCCATCTTTTGCTCCTTGCAGTTGGCTCTTATTCTTTGGGGTGGTGCTTATTAATAATGATCTTGAGAAAATAAGATACTGTGTTGTATGTGGCTGAGTGATAGAATTGTTGCCTTCAAGGCTCCAGGTTCTGTCCTTACCACCTGGGAGAGGGTGGACATGAAAATGCCATTATGATACCCATTATTTTGTATGTTAACTTAACAATTATTTTAGGGCCGAAGAGATGGTTCAACTGTTAAACGTGTGTTCTGCTCTTGCTGAGGTCCTGAGTTTGCACACAATATTCCACATCAGACAACTTACAACAACCAGTAACTCCATTTCCAGGGGATCCAACACTTTTGGCCTCCTCTCTCATGTACATAGCCACATGTAGATACATAAACTTAATTAAAAATCATCAATCTTAGATACTTTTTTTTGATACTTTTAAAAGGAAGGAACTGAATAGGTTGATAAGATGACAGAACAGCTTCTGACTGCTGTTCTTTAACATCAAAGAAATGTTCCACACATGTAATACTTTAGGTGAAGTTTGAAAGCCAGTAACTCTTTGCTACTATGTAAGACACCAGGGTTGCCTGAAACCCTGAGTTTGGGGGCCTTTAGATAACAATGGTCTATCCTTAACTGATAGGGGAAATGCCATGATCAAAAGGTCATTTTCCCAGGATGAGACTCATCCATTGCCCTTGGGATGTGTTAACTCCTGTGAATTTCCCCAAATGCTAGAAATTTGACTGCATAATTTGTGATAGTTGGGACTTTGGCCATGTATGTGTGTAGGTCTAACCTTGACTCAAAAGTCCTTGCTGTATTTATGTTATTTATTTTGGTGTGGGGCACATGCGGAGTTCAGAATACAACTTGTTGGGGGTGGTTCTTTCTACTTTTATGTATGTTTTGGGTATCAAACTCAGATTTTCAGACTAGCAAAATAAATTTCTTCACCTGTAGACTTAAATCACAAAACAATCCCACACCAGTTTGAAATTATGATTAATAAAAGAGTTATTTATTTAAGGGGAAAACTTATAGATCACTGTCCTAGACAATAGCCCTCTGTGCAACCAGGAACATAGTCTAGTAGCCGGAAGAGGAACCCGAAGCAAGAGAGAGAGAGCAGGGCTACCACTGCTTTTTATTTTTTAAAGATTTATTTATTTATTTATTTTGTTTATAGTGTTTACAGTGCATTATGCCTGCAGGCCAGAAGAGGGCACCAGATTTCATTACAGATGGTTGTGAGCCACCATGTGGTTGCTGGGAATTGGACTCAGGACCTCTGGAAGAACAATCAGTGCTCTTAACCTCTGAGCCATCTCTCCAGCCCTACCACTGCTTTTTAAAGCAAAAGAGACCACGCCCAAGTGGGCTGGTATCTTAAAGGCTATTGGCTGAAGGGGCTCCCACAGCATTCACCCATTGGGCCATCTTCCCAGCCAGTATCTCAAAAAAGTAAATAATTTTAAGTCAGAATAATTGAGGAACTAATAAAGGCTATGTCGATGGTGGAGAAGAATTGAAAAATAAAGCAACTTGTTATCCTGCATAGAGCAAAGCCAGGTTGGGGACACCAGCTGGAAAATTCAATAGGGCACCATCACAAAGGTATTAGGATTCATGCTGGAGCATCACTATTTAGTGACACCTCAAGGCCAAGCCTTGTCATTTATTAACAGCCTGACTGACCATTAGCAAAATAAAAATAGTGTGACCACTGAGCTTTAGTGGTGATGACAGGGAAAGCCTAGAAGTGAAGGGAATTGACTTAGAGGTAGCAGGAAGTGGCAGTGGCTTGATAGTGGTCATTAATAATTGTATAGTCACAAGACCTATTATGGTTAGAGCTTGTGGACATAGGACCAGTTGTACCCAGGTTGGTCCGCACAGATTTGGAAAGTGTCAAGGGAGGCATACTAGAAGATTGAGCAGAGTAGCTGCCTTCTAATGTACCGTGAAACTGGCTCCATTGTTGCTTGTTGGCTACAGACTTGACCTCCAAGAGGTGCTCAGCCCTGGCTGTCTGTGACCATGTTGTGGAGCAGTGTGACATGTTCTTTGTTTAAATCTTAATTTGAATTTAGTTTTTAATTTGCATTATAGAAAACTTTACTCATCTTTTGTAGGATTGTTTAAAGAAGGGTTTTGTTTTCTGTTTTGTTTTGAGAAAGGGTCTGAGTAGCTCAGGTTGGTCTTCAGACTTGCTGTATATCTGAAGATGATTTTGAATTTCTGAACCTTTGCCTCCACCTCCCAAATTCTGGGATTATAGTTGTCCACCACCACTTGTATGTGGTGCTGGGGATGGAACCCAGGGCCTCATGCATGCTAGGTGAGAATTCTAACTGAGCTACATCTTAGCCCCATTATTTGAGGCTTGTTTTGTTTTGATTTAAAAGGTCTCACTGTGTAACCCTGGTTGGCCTAGAACTCTGTGGACCAGGCTGGCCTCAAGCTCACAGAGGTCTACCTATCTGTGCATCTTGAGTACTGGGATTAAAGGCATGTGCTACCACATCCCACAGTATGGCCATCAGAGAACAACTTTGTGGAGTTGGTCCTCCCCTTTTATGTGGATTTGAGAGATCAAACTCAGGTCTCCAGGCTTGCATAGCAAACATCTTTTTCCATTGAGCCATTTTGCAGACCATGATCTACTATATAGTTTCAGTGGTTTGCTATCTCATGTTTGCGGGGTACCTGGGAGCTGATGATGTTTAACATCATAAGGCTATCATACCACATTATTAGGCAAAGGTCTAAATTTTGAAATATAATTTCTGTGAAATGGCATTGCTCCTGAACCTTCAAAAAAGTTGTGCGTTTCTACATTTGATGACACATACCTATAATCTTAGTAGTTAGAGTCGGAAGCATGGAGCTGGAGAGATAGCTGATGGCTCAGTGCTTTAGAGCTTTCATTACTCTTACAGAGAACTCAGATTTGATTCCCAGATCCCATGTGGTGACTCATAATCATCCTAACTTCAGTTCCAGGGGATCCAGTGCCCTCTGACCTCTTAGGGTACCAGGCACACATTTTGCACATACATACATACATATGTACAAACAGGCAAAACATCCATACACATAAAACTAAGTAGAGCGTCTTAAAATTTATTTATTTATTTAGAGTCATGAGTTAGAGGGTCAACCTGGGTTACACACACTGGTCCTGTTGCAAACACCATGGGGAAAAGTTTTAAGATGAATCATCCTTTGGAGGCTGTCTGTAGTTTGATCCTTTCCAGAATGTCCTAGTAGTGTTTTTGTTATAGATCATACCTTAATTTCCCTGTGAATGACTTGTTTCAGTTGTTCAGACTTACAGTGATTGTGAATAAAGGATGCTGTATGCATTTGTATATAGGGGGTTTTTTTTTGTTTTTTTTTTTTGTTTGTTTGTTTGTTTGTTTTTTTGGTTTGGTTTGATTTTGGATTTTTGTTTTTCGGGACAGGGTTTCTTTTCTGTGTCGTTTGGAGCCTGTCCCTGGAACTCACCCTTTAGACCAGGCTAGCCTTGAACTCAAAGACATCCACCTGCCTGTGCCTCCTGAGTGCTGGGATTAAAGGTGTGTATCACCACCACTCAGTTGTGTATATTTTTTTATATGCACATGGATTTTCATTTCTCCTGCACTGATGTGGCTTACACCTATAATCTCAGCATTTCAGAGGCTAAGGAAGGGGGTTGCTGTTAAGTTTGAGGCTTGTTTGGGCCACATGGTGAATTTCGGGGTTAGACTAACAGGGTATCTCTCTAACTTAGAAAGAAAGGATGAAATGAAAGAAAAGAACAAAACAGTAGTAGGAATGTGATCACCAGGTCACATACTATGTGCGTTCAGCTCAGAGGCTGTCAGTTTGTATATCAAGTAGCCATTACATTTTAGCATTACTACCATTGCTGTGTGCAGAAAGCCTGACTTCTTTCACATCCTCCTCAGCGCTTGACATTGTCTTGTTATGTTTTGTTTTGGCCGTTTAGTAGGTGGACATGGCCTCTGCCTAACTAATGATGTTGAGCCTCTTTCCATATGTTCATTGGTCATGTACATATTTGCTTTGGTGTACCTCCAAAGTCTTTTTGTTTTGTTTTAAAGTTTGGGAATTGGCTTATTTTGAAAATTGAGTTATTTGTGTATTTTTGTATTTGAGTGGTCTGGCATGCCACTGTACATGTGTGGATGTCAAAGAACAACCTGTGAAAATGAGAATGGATTGATCTTTGGCCTCCATGTCTAGGGGTCTTTCCACTCCAAAGATTTCTTTTGTGTTTGCTACACAGCTGACCATGACATCTAGATTCATTCTTGGGTTCTGGGTATCAAACTCAAGTTGTCAAGCTTACATGTCCAAATAGCCAAATATTTTTATTCTCTAAGCCATCTCCCCAGTTCCTGTTTGTTTTTGATACAATACGTTTTTGTTGAAGATGACTTAGAACTCCTGATCTGCAAGTACCTCTTAAGTACTTGGATATCAAAAGTATACCACCATACTCAGATTTATTTATTTATGTGTGCATGTATGTGCAAGTGCACATTGCTCATGTTTTAAGGTAGGTGTGCTCTGTCACTTTTTGCCTTATTCTTTGAGAAAGGGTCTCACCAGACCTGAAGCTAGTTTGGAAGACAGCAAGACCCATCAATCTTCCTGTCCTCTTTATAGTGCTGGGATTATATAGATAATCCTAGCCATGTATGTCTTTTTATGTACATTCTTGGGATTTGAATTTAGATTCTCATTAAGCCATTGCTTCAACCTCTTGCCCCATCCCCCTCTTTTCCCTTTAAGTGAAATGTGACTGTATGTGTTTGTAATTGTTCACATCAAACTGTGAACATATACTTACTTCTAATAAACACAATTTATGTATATCACCAGTCCATTTCCCAGTAGTTAATTAAGAATAGGGGAGATGGGGAGGCTAAGATGGTGGACCAGAGTAAAAAGAACCATATACTTAGTACACTGAAAAAGCAGTGGACAAGTGAGTAACAAAATAACTTGTTCTAGTCTTGAGAGCTTTTTAAAAAATGCGTTCTAGGAGCTGGATAGATGGCTTGGTGGTTAAGAGCACTTGCTGCTCTTCCAAAGGACCTGGGTTCAATTCCCAACACCTACCTGAGAGTCATCTGTAACTCTAATTCCAAGGGATTTGATGTCCTCTTCTGACTTCCACAGACACCAGGCACACGCATGATGAACAGACATATATGTAGGCAAAATACCCATATACTTCTTTTTAAAGAATAACTAAAGAATATTTTAAGTGTTTTCAATTCTTTGCAAATACTTTCCTCAGTGTTGGGTGTGTTAGTTTTTCCAGCATTGTCTTGCAAAGCATCAGTATTACATTTTAATGACATCTATTCATTTTTTAATGAAAACAGCTTTTGGTGGTATATCTAAAATCTTTGTCTAGCCCAATGTTAAAAAATGTTTATATTCATAAAAAAAGACTGACAAGGCTGGAGAGATGGCTCAGCAGTTAAGAGCACTGACGCTCTTCCACAGGGTTCAATTTCCAACACCCATGGCAAAACACCAGTGCTCATAAAATAAAAATTAAAAAAAAAAAAAACTGGCATGGTGGCACATGTCATAATCCCAGCACTTGGGAGAAGCTGAGACAGAAAGAAGAATCTCAGGTTTGAATTCAACCTGGACTACATGGAATTTGACTACCAGCAGTTTTAGGAATCAAACCCAGGGCTTTCACCACACATGTGAGGCAATCACTGAGCTATGTTCCTAATTTGTTACTGGCCTGAGACCCTGGGAAGGATCTTTGGAAACTTCAGAGTGGATAAAGGAGGGGGAGGAGAGAAGAAGGAAATAATGATAAAAAATTTTTTCTGCAAAATGCCAGATAGTGAATCTTTTAGGCTCTATGGGCCATGTGTTTGTTACTAGTTTGCTACTACTCTTGTCATTGTAGTTTCTTTTTTTAATCAACCTTAGACAGTAGATAGCACTATAAAGTAAAACTTGATAAAAGGTGATGAGCTGTGCTCATCTTGTAAGAAGGTAATCACTATCAGTTCATTAGCTATAAAAGCAGAATGAATAGAGAAGAGTAGATGCACAACTCTTAGAGAAGGAGTGAAGAGAAGAAAGGCTTGGGATGTGACTCAGTGGTAGACCACTGGCCTAGTGTATGCAAGACAGTAGATTCCATCACCAGCACGTGAAAAGGAAGGAGGAGTAGGGGAGGGAAGAGAAAGAGAAAAAAGAAATAAAAGGGAAAGGAAAAAGAAATGTTTGTTTTGAATGTCATCTTCAGCAAGCTTGAACTTGCATAGTAATTTTGTTTTGTTTCTTCAAGGCAGGGTTTTCCTGTGTAGCCAGTCCTGCCTGTCCTGGAACTGGTTCTATAGATGAGGCTGACCTCAAATTCAGAGATCTGCCTGCCTCTGCTTTCCTGGGATTAAAGGCATGTGCCACCACTGGCCCAACACATACTAATTTATTAGCATTAACCTCTGTGCTCTCATCTTCGGCAGATGCTTTTGTTCATTTGTTTGTTTTGAGCTAAATGATCTATTTAAAACTCTCATGACCACAGACAGTTTAGCAAATTGACCACAGTTTTTTGTGATTAAACTTTAATGTTTTCTACTAAAAATTGATGCTGAGCTATCTTCTATTAATACACATGTAAATGTTGTACCTGTTTTGTACTTTTTACAAGCAAAAGGGTAGTGTGTGTCTCCTGATTACTAACCTGCATCTGTGTGGTCATTGCTGCAGGACAGATTCCTGTGTTCTGTTTTTGGAGGTTGGTTTCACATGTCCTGAGTCTTGGGATTGGTAGGAGCTCTAAACTTCTCCAAAAAGGTGTCTTATGTGCATATCAGTCTCTTCTCCCTACTTAAAGGATTTTATCCATCCTATAAGACCAGTAAAAATAGTCTGTCATTTCATCCTGCCGGCTTTTTAGGGGGGGATGGTGGAGTGTCTCATATTAGCCTAGACCAGTGGTTCTCAACCTGTGGGTCACAACCCCTTTGGGGGAACAAATGACCCTTTCACAGGGGTTACATATCAGATATTTATAACAGCAACGAAAATAATTTTATGGTTGGGTGTCACTATATGAGGAACTGTATTAAAGGGTCACAGTATTAGGAAGATTGGGAACCATTGTCCCAGATGATTTCAAACTGTGAAGGTGAATGTGGTTATGCTTCACCTCCCAGATGCCAGAATGATATCAGTGTGCCATTGTGCCCAACTTGCATGGTGTCAGGGTTAGGCCAGGACTTAGTACATGCTAGGCAAGTGCTCTCCCAGCTGAGTTAACTTCCCCAGCGTTATTTGCATTTTTTCTGTTATTCATGAGGTTGAGCTTTTTTTCATGAGTTTCTCATCTCTGAATGGCTGTCATCATGAAGTTGTAATTTATATGATTTTCTGCCTTTCTGTTGATGTTTTGGATTTTAATTATTAATTTGTAGATGCATTGAATCAACTTACTTAGCCTTAGCAATGTTGACATTTAGGCTAGGTACATCTTGATTGGCATCATCCTGTGCCTTGCAGAGTATTTAATTAACAGCATCCTGAAATCTGCTCACTAGACACTGGTAGTGTGTGGGCAAGTACACACTGGTGCTAACCAAGAATGCTTGCACACATCATCACATCCTGTCCCCTCCCTGATGGGTGAATTTCTTAGCATGACAATCACTGATCAAAATGATACATAGCAGATGCATTCTTCCAGTCTCTTACTGCTTGTCTTTGTTTCTTGTGATTTTAGCCATAAAGCTTTTTAATTTTATGATACTTGGTTTGCCAGGCTTCTCTTTTTTGATGTTAACATACCTTATAGAGAGGAAGAAACTTGCACAGTTTTTTTTATTTATTATGAATACAATATTCTGTCAGGCCAGAAGAGGGCACCAGACTCCATTACAGATGGTTGTGAGCCACCATGTAGTTGCTGGGAATTGAACTCAGGACCTTTGGAAGAGCAGGCAATGCTCTTAACCTCTGAGCCATTTCTCCAGCCCAAACTTGCACAGTTTTAAGTGAGTAACAAACACTGAGGAGTTCTTTCTGTTTACATGGTTGAAAGTTAGGAGAGAACCTGAACATTTATAGGAACCAGGCCTCATTAATTCCCCTTCTCTAAGTGATTCAAAGAGTAAGAGAAAAATGTCTGTGCGAGAGTTGTGTTCAATTTTATGTAGACTCTGGCAAAGCCCTTTTTTTTCTTAAGGTGCTAGACATGGAACCTAGTGCCTCCTGTGTACTAGGCACATGTTCTGCTACTTAGATCTAAAAAGCTTTTCTTTGTTTTTATTTTCTCTTGAAATAGAGTTAAATATAGCCCAGACTGGCCTTGAACTTGCTACACGGCCTTAAATTCCTGATCCTGTTGCCTCTACTGCTTAAGTACTGGAATTACAGGTGTGTGCCCACATCCAACCTCTGCAAAGGTGTTTTTAAAGATAGGCAAAGACTTATATCGTCTGGGTGCTGAATTTTCAACTAATATAGAGCTACACATCTGGAGGAAAGGGTGGACTGCCCACTGAGACCTTCAGACAGGTAAGCATACGTGAAGTGTTGGCTAGAAATTTAGAAGTAAGGTCGAAGGGCCTCCTAGATAGACCACTGCACCACAATGTCTGTGAGCAAACCAGGTGTGGGCTCTGTTTTCAAAGGAGTGATTTTGATGCTATTAGCTGCATCTATGTAGATGTTGCTCCCAAGCTGTCCTGGGCGGTTTGCCTCTGAAAGTGAATTTTCCAGAGACTGCGACTGTGATCTCTCTCTCTCTCTCTCTCTCTCTCTCTCTCTCTCTCTCTCTCTCTCTCTCTCTCTCTCTCTCTCTCTTTCTCTCTCACTCTCGCTCCATTGCTGTGTCGTTGGGGAAAAAGGGGGCACATACAATAGGGAACATAGGTTCCTTATTATCCTTTAAAAATGGGGATAAGAAAAGGCAGCTAGGAGTGGTAAGCTCTTGAGACACAGACTTTTTTCTCTTAGGGGCATGAGCTGTTTTACTGGGATGGCATTTGGGTTCCTTTATATGGTTCTTTAAAGCCATGTTGTTGAAATTGGAGCGGCAGGGCTGCGTCCCAGGCACCCAGCCGCCCGCATGGCTAGGTTATGCCCCAAAATAATTACACAGAAACTGTATTCTTTCAAACACTGCCTGGCCCGGCTAGTTCCAGCTTCTTATTGGCTAGCTCTTTTCCAAGCCTACGTACATTCATCCAACAGTGTCTGAATCTGTTTTACTGTGAATCTGTAATTTTTTTTTTCACTATCCAGGAGCATTTTTTAAAATGTTAAGCAGTTCTTAAAAACTTAAGTTGCACCATGTACAGGTAATACGGTACGGCCTGTGTCCTGCCCAGTCTAAACTTTAACTGCGCTGTTATCACAGTAATTATGGTAGTTCCTGCCTGAGGTCAGCACAGTTCAGCACGGAGCAGCCGCTCCTGCCTCAGAGCCATTTGGTGCCCCTGAGCTGAGCACAGTTCAAGGCACACAGCAAGTCCACATTGGCACAGCAGTCAGCAGTTTAATTCTGAGACTGAGTGTGCAGCACAGAAACTCTTTTTAATCCAAGTTACAGCAAAATCTGACACGCAGAGCACTGCGCAGTCTGAAAACAGTCTGTGTGGCCTCAGGAATCCGCCATGCTCTTCCGCCTGCCTAAGCCTGATTCGGCCTTCTGCCCAGGTGCCATCTGCATGGTCTCAGAGCACTCTCCTCTGTTCCCAAGCGGGAACACAAACATCCAGTCCCATAAAAGCCTTGAAATGCTTTAAAGCCAGAGTTCACGCTGGCAGCACAGTCCCCAGGAAGTAGCGCTTTAAAATGACGCAGCTTTTTTTTCTGCTGCTGTTGCTGAATCAGGAATCTCTCTACAGCACGCCACCAACAAAACAGCAAAAATCTGTGTTAAACTCTCTCTCCCTTATTTTTAAGCCTTCTTAGGTTTTTAAGTGGATTTAGCCCATCACGTCTGGGCGCCATCTGTTGAAATAGGAGCGGCGGGGCTGCGTCCCCGCAGCCCTGGCTCCCACATGGCTAGGTTATGCCTCGAAATAATTACACAGAAACTGTATTCTTTCAAACACTGCCTGGCCCGGCTAGTTCCAGCTTCTTATTGGCTAGCTCTTACATATTGTTCTAACCCATTTCTAATATTCTGTGTAGCCCACGAGCTGGCTTACCAGGGAGGATCTTAACCTGCATCTGTCTGGAGCGGGAGAATCATGGCGACTCCTCCACTAAGCTTCTTTCTCCCAGAATTCTCTTCTGTTTTCTCCACCCACCTAAGGGTTGGCCTATCAAGGGGCCTAGGCAGTTTCTTTATTAATAAGAAATCACTCCCACATCACCATGTTTGTGGATAGTCATGCTTACCCACTAGGGATAGAACCCAAGGTTTTGTGCATGTTCTGTTACTGAGCTGCATCTCCAGGACTCTTCAAAGGTCCTTACTGAGCCAGGCCAGGTGGCAACATACCTATAATCCTAGCACTTAAGAAAGGCAGGAGGATCAGAAGTTTAAGTCTAGTCTCAGCTACATAGTGAACTGTGAGCCCCCCCCCCCACGTCTTCTTATCCAAATGTGACAGCTGAAGCAGGAGAATCTTCATGTTTGAGGCCACTCTGAGCTAATAGTTCATTCCAGGCCAGCCTGGCTTAAAAGTGAGACTGCATTTCAAAAAGAAAAGAAAAGGCACTGTTGGTGAACATGGTTGAACTTGGAATTGTTATTTTGTGATAATAGAATTATTTTGTGGGGTAATTTTAGTTTTATAAAAAGATTATAAAGATGCTAGTGAGGAGCTAGTAAGATGGCTCAGTTGATAAAGGTGATTGTTGTTACGTCTAATTGATGACCTGAGTTTAAAGGAAGGGAGAACTGACTTTTACAGGTTGTCCTCTGACATCCAGGTCTCCTGGATCTAGAGTTACAAATTATTGTGAGCTACCATGTGGGTGCTGGGAACCAAACTTGGATCCTGTTTAAGAACAGAAAGTTATGAGCTATCTCTGCAGGCCCTATTTTTGTTTGTTTCGGTAGAGGGTGTTTTTATTGTTGGGATCTCATATCTTATGATGGTCTTCAACTTAATGTGTAGCCGAGGATAGCCTTGAAATTTTGCCTTCTCAAGTGTCGGGATTATAGGCATGGGCTACCATACCTGGTACTGTTCCCACAGTTTTGCCTTTTCTGTCATACAATTGGAATCATACAGTATGATATTTCAGACTGTTTTCTTTAACTTAATAATATGCGTTTAAAGTTCTTGCTTACTGGGCTGAGAGGGATGTAACTTAGTGGCAGAGTGCTTACCTAGCATGCTCAATGTCCTAGGTTTGATCCCAGAGCCTAACCCTACCCCACAAATAATTGTTTTTAAATAAAATAAGGACTAGGAACTTTGGGAGGTTAGGTCAGTGGTAGAATACTACCTGTTAATCGCAAGATCGTGGGTTTGCTTTCCAACACCAGGTAAAAGATAGAAAAATTAAGGCTGGGGGCATAGGTCAGTGTTAGAAAATGAAAGTTTCTCCTTGTCTTATTGTGGCTTAATAGTTGTGGTGGTGGTTTGAATAGGTATGACCCCCATAGACTCACATGTTTGAATGGTTGGCCCATAGGTGGCGGCACTATTTAGGAGGTATGTTCTTATTTGAGGTCTCATGCTCAAGCTATGCCCAGTGTGGCACAGTCTTTTGCTGCCTGTGGATCAAGATGTAGAACTCTCAGCTCCTTCTGTAGTGTCATGTCTGCCTGCATGCTGTCATACTTCCCACCATGATGATAACATACTAAACTTCTGACCTGTATGTAAGCCAGTACAAATTAAACGTTTTCCTTTATAAGAGTTGCCATGGTCATAGTGTCTCTTCACAGCAATAGAAACCTTAACTAAGACAATAGCTCATTTCTTTTTAGGTCATTATTGATAAAGCAGCTGTTTGTAACCACAGTTGATCTCTTTGTATGGGTATAGGTGGGTGGATATGATGTGTGTTTGTATGGGTACTTGCTTGTGTGTGTATGGGGTTACAAGTTTATGTGGAAGCTAGAGGTCAATAGTGAGTGAATTCTATCACATTGTATTAAAATGCCATGACCAGAGATAGCTTACAGAAGGAAGTTTATTTGAGCTTACAGTTCCAGAGAGAGACTAATGGTGAAGGAGATGTGGCAGCAGGCAGCCAGGAATAGTAAGGTGTGAAATCACTTCTCCATCGACACTCAGAAACCACAGAAAACAAAGTGGATATGGGGCAAGAGTAAATGCAAATGCAAAGCCTACCCCCAGCAGCTTCCTCTAGCAAAGCTTCACCTCCTAAAGGTTCCACACCTCCCCAAACAGTACCATATCTGGGAACCAAGTATTCAAATGCTTGAACATGTGAAAAATGTCTCTTGTTCTCATTCTCTGAAACCTGGGTGCTACTAAGAAGAGCTACTCTGTAAATGGCAGTACTATCAGTAAGACAGGACAAGATCATTGTGGAACACATTGGCTGTGGTGAGGAGAGGTGTATGGTAGTGTCCACCACACACTTTTCACCTTATTTTTTGAGACAGGGTCTCTCACTGAACCTGAAGCTCATTGATTCAGCTAGGCTGGCCAAAGAGTTCCACGGGTCTCTCTGTCATGTTCCCAGCTCCCTAAACTGGGATTACAGGTATGTGCCAATTTATCGAACTTATATATGGGTACCAGGGATATGAACTCAAGTCTCCATGTTTGTGCCAGTAGGCTCTTTACAAACTGAACCATCTCCCCAGTAATTGATCTTCTAGTGCAGAAAGTGCAAATGTTATCAATTGCCTTCACATACGCAGATAAACATTTAGAATTTACCTGATCCTATTTTTCTTTGCAGGCTTTTAAATAATACAATGTCTAATGGTTATGAAGACCACATGGCCGAAGACTGCAGGGATGATATTGGGAGAACGAATTTAATTGTCAACTACCTCCCTCAGAACATGACCCAGGAGGAATTACGGAGTCTATTCAGCAGCATTGGCGAGGTTGAATCTGCAAAACTTATTCGGGATAAAGTAGCAGGTAAAGAGCCTGAGAGATTTCTGCAAGGGGTCATGGTTGCTGTCCAATTAAGTGCTGGCTCCCCTTCTGCTAACTTCATTAGTACAGAGTAACTGCGAAGAGATGGTTCAGCAGTTAAGAGCACTTTCCACTCTTGCAGAAGGGCAGAGTTTGGTTCCTGCATCCCCTTCAGGAAGTTGTCTGCATTGGTAACTCCAGCTCTAAGGGAGCTTATGCTCTCTGCTGACCTCCACAGACACACATTCATATGCACATAACACCACCACCATACCGTACACACAGATACCATAATTAAAAATCAAGTACATCTTGATAAAATCTGAAAGTAAGTTTCCCCAGAAAGAGCTTGGGTATTTTGTGAGATGGAACATTCATGCCAGGTGTAGTGGTAAACACTTTTAATCCCAGTACTCAGAAGACAGAGACAGGTGGATCTCTGAGTTCCAGAACAATCTGTTTTATTCCAGGACAGCCAGTGCTAGGTAGAGAAACCCTCACTTAACAACAAAACCCACATGTACAAAATAAGACGTGAAAGGAGAAAAATGGGGCACAAGAAATGGAATGCTCTGAAAACTGTATGGCGCCAAATAATTCTGCTCAGATTGATAACTTCCATCATGTAAAAGAGACCCTGTTGGGCCAAGCACTGACAAGTCCGTTTCTGTGAATGCAAACCTTCATGCATAAATGAACCCTTCAGCTGGATCTCTGAGTCAGGAGCAAGATGCCTGAAAGCCTTGTATACTCTCTTAGTGTGACTCCAGACTTTTGGGCACCCATCTATTCAGTAGCCAGTGGTACTTATAAGTCCTGATTATACCTACCTCATAGGTGTTTGTAAAAGGCCAGGTTCCTGTTACAACCTCCTCAGGCTTGGCCTCATAGTTCTGAGACTGTGGCTTCAGGAACTCAGTGCTGCAAAGTCCTGCTTCATTTCTTTCCCTTTTGGGTGCAGTGTTGTTCTTAGGAGTCACTGCCCTTTTCGCCCTCCCTGCCCGCCTTCCCTTCTCTACTTTGCCTGACTGCGAAACTAGTACTTTGAGGCATCCAGCTATTTAGTTTCTAGGTATCTGGATTCATCTTGGAAACTAATTTAAAAGACTTTTTTAAAACATACTCTTTTATTATGGAAAACTTCAAGTATGTGTGAACAAAAAAATGTATATTACATCTGGTATATTCATTGTCTTGCTTCCTCAACCTTCAACATGTTTCTAGTAACCCAAATATACTGATCCCTGTATAACCTTGTACAGCCTGTCTGATCACTGTCCAGAGAAACCACTCATCAGATGAGGTTCTTAAACTAAAGCCCCTTTCCCCTTTCAATCCCAAGGCTGGTTTACTGCCATCTAAAAAGAACCTTAGATAATACACAAACTGAAGCCAGGCAGTTGTGGTGCATTCCTTTGCATCTCAGCACTTAGAAGGCAGAGACAGGTGCATCTCTGAGTTTGAGGCCAGCTTTCTCTGCAGAACAAGTTCCAGGACAGCTAGGACTGTTAAACAGAGAAACCCTATCTCGAAAAAACATGCACACAACAACAACAAAAAAGCCAAACACAGATTGAATATTTTAGATGGTTCAGGACTTTGTTCTGCATAAGAGTCATTCCCAAAGGGCTTTTGGATCCCTTTCTCTGGCTTGTGTTTTGCTGGAAGGGGTTCTCAGCAGTATCTTCAGTTCTGGGCTTTGGAGTCTAGCTCTTGGTTCTCATACTCTGATTTCTTTCTCTGGACTTCAGAGGAATGTGGGCTATATTTAGGAACACTTAGATTGTGCAGGGTTAGTCCTGAAAGAACTAGTCTTGGGGAATTGGGAACATTAGAGGCAGCGGAAGTAGAATTAAAAAGTGAGTTGGGTTCCCAGATATAAGGCTTCTCTCTGAACTGTAGGCAGTGTTGGGTGTTGTGGAGTAGGTACCTGTTTAGCTCAGCAACTTCTTAGTTAGCAGCCTTTCATTCCTATTCAATGAATGGCACATTTGAGACACTCGCTCTACCCTTATTTTACTCCTGCTGTCAAAACGTTTTTGCTTACTGATTCTGGGACTGTGGCCTTAAATTTTACTGTTCATCTGTTTTTTAGTGACCTCACTCTGCCTAGTCTCATGTCTCCTTTTCCCCCAGCTGGAGCTCAGCCTGCCCACCCCAGCAAGAGAGTCCTTTATATCTCTCTAGCTAGGCATGCTGCTAGGGTCAGTCCCAGACCTACTGATTGGCATGGTGGATAGTCTCATCCTTCATAGCCTTTATGTGTGCTCTTTCTCCTCCAGCCCTCAACTGGTCCTCAGTTAGAGCAGATGGTCACCTACTATTTCACAGTAGAACTAACATCTTCCCTCTCTCTTCCCTGGGCCCCTTCCCTCTCTGGCTACTTATGACCCATGAGCTATCCAAGCATGCACTTTTACTTGGGTTTCTTGAAGATCATCCAGCCAGGGCTCCACAGAGTCCTTCCTGAGTTCCCTGATGTCCTCTAGCACTCTGAAATTTGGAGCTAGATGCTGCAGCCTGATGCTTGATTACACACTGAGGTATTTTGAGCGTCATTCCTCTATCCACTTGAAACTGGTAGCACCTTTTGAGTTGTGAACATTAATATATGTCTCTAGACACTGTTCTGAGTGATTGTAGGAGGCAAAAAAGATGAGATTCTGGCATGACAACGGGAGTGCTCTGTACGTTGTCTTCCCGTGTATAGACTGTCGATATCAAATTCCCTCTCTGTACTTCTAGAAATAACCTCTTCCTCTGGCTGGCTGGCTGCCTTCAAGGCCACACTCTGTCTATTACAACTTTTCCTTTCCCCAGCCTTGCAGTTCAGATTATTCCATGGCCCTCTTTCTTTTCCAGAGCTGATAATCAGGGTGAGTTTAGTTTGCTATCTCTCCTTACCAAACAGCTCTCCTGAGCTTTAGGCACTTCTGCACCACAACCAGTGTATCCATACTGTTCTGTCTTTGTCTTAGCTGATGGAACCACTGTCTGCAAAGTAACTCCACTCAGAAGTACAGGTCTCAGAATTCATTCTCCTCAGTGTTTCTTTTTTTTTTTTTTTTTTTTTATTAAATTTATTTTCCTCAGTGTTTCTGTAGACTTTCCCTGTTTGCCTTTTACCCCGAGAGTCATCCTAGACTAGGACACCATTATCTGCTTTGTTGCTGTGACCTCTTCACTGGTCACCCAAGCCTTTCCTTCTTCCAGACTTCCTCAGTACAGCAAAGGGACTGCTTTAGTTTTCCAGAGGCCCAATTACTCCCTTCCTCCTAAACTCTTCAGGTTCTGATCTCTGTTGGTTTAAGAGTACCTTTCCTGGCTCTAGCTAGTCATCCTAAGATCCTGCCTTGTGGGTTTTTATAGCAACCTATACTGCACTGAGGTGGACACTTTCAAATCTGATACATTCATTTTACAGTTTTTTACTATGGGTCAACTAGGCACGAATGACAGCAGAAAAAGGGACAGGGTGACTAGGATGAAAAGAACGCTCACTTTGTTGACTAGGAAGCTTCTGGTATTTCTGGCCAGCCAGGTATAGGTCCTTTTGTTGAAGACACTGTGTTTACTATTGGTATTTCTATCAACAAACGCTACATACAGGGTGTCACCACAGCATCTATCTGATATCATAGTTTACCATGCCACCTATAGCTATTTTGTATGACCCTTGAGGGATCACAGTCAGTCCTCAACCCTCATGGTTTCCTGTCTCTCTGTCATCTTGTTGCCATGTACTCAGGATTGAATCCATAGCCTTCATCATCTGCTTGTGCCCAATACCCACCTTCAGCCTGCACTGAGTTGCTTATTTCCACAACATGCCTACTCTGGCTCTCAGGACTGCTGAACAATGTTCCTTCTACAAGAATGCCTTTCTAAGGCCGGGTGGTGGTGGAGCACGCCTTTAATCCCAGCACTCGGGAGGCAGAGGCAGGCGGATCTCTGTGAGTTTGAGACCAGCCTGGTCTACAGAGCTAGTTCCAGGACAGGCTCCAAAGCCACAGAGAAACCCTGTCTCGAAAAAAAAAAAAAGAATGCCTTTCTACACTTTGCCAACTTTTCCATTGACATGATTTATCTTTGCTCTTCATTAAAAAAGAAAAAAAAAAAAACTGACCAGATGTGATGGCCCATACCTTGAATGTCAGCACTTTAGAGGCAGAATCAGGCTACATAGTAAGACCCTCTCTCAAAAACAAATAAACAACAGCAACAACAAAAAGCAACAGAAACAATAGACATTACAAATAGAAAATAAAACTCAAATTACACATAATTTGCCGTTAGATACATTTTCTTTCAAACCCTATTATATATCCACTATAAGTAATTGTGGTACTGTGAGCTATATAGCAAACTGTTCTTCCTGTCTGGACATGTTCCATCCCTACTGGGCGTCGTATTATCCCATCATCACAGTGGTTGTCTAGAATTCTGTATCCCATGTTTATAAGCGCCACAGAGATGACTACCTTGCATCACTCTGCTCACTTGCTATTTCCATAGAACCTTCCTGGAAGTAGTAAATCAGCAAATAAGAATGTTCCTTCTAAGAACCCCCATGGTTCCAGTAGCTAACTGGCCCTTCCTTCCACCAATGTTTGCTTGCAATCAATGCCCTGAGCCCTGCAAGATTCCTCCTCTGCCAGCTGACCTGTATTTTAAGTGGAGCCCATCATCTCCACTGCGATATACACAGTCATTTGGGGACTACTGCCCTTGCCTCATCTTTAAGCCTCCTACCAGCTGTTTACTCAGCTGCCCATAGTAAAGTTCTTCTGCAATCTTACTACCCCTATGCTACAAATAGTGTATCAGAAGAACTGATGGTAAAAGAGACAGGTGGTCCAGCCTCATGAGTATGGAAGAAACACAAGCAAGCCCAAAAGCAGTGGTGCCTACAAGAGAAAAAGAAGTGCTCCATTCCTGGGGTCAGGGTAAATCAGATGGGCTGTGTTGCTTGAGCATGGTAGGGGATTGGTAGAGATGCATTAAACGGTAATTGCTGAGAGAGGTACAAATAGCCTAGCCACTCTGCAGAGATAGGTGGAGATGTGTAGCCCAGATATATTGCAGTTGAGATCTTTTATGTCCCCGATTTAGCACTCTTGGTGGTATTCTGTAGTGTGACTACTAGATGATAGTTTTAGCCCTACAGCCCTGCTGTGCGGATGCTCTCTTTGTCTAGAGCTATAATGCCAAGCCTCTAGGAGTTCTTTGTTAGAAATGGGAAACAAACTAGAGATAACTTTTTTAAAGTGCCTACTATGCAGGCTTAAGGACCTGAGTTGGGAAAAAGTCAGACTCTCCACATTAAAAAGTCTCTGTAATCAAACTGGAAAGATGGCTCAGAGGTTAAGAGCACTTGCTGCTCTTTTAGAGGTCCTCAGTTCAATTCCCAGAAACCACATGGTGACTCACAACATGATGAGATCTGGTGTCCTTTTCTGGCATGCAGGCATATATGCAGGCAGAACACTATAAATAAATGAATAAATGCATAATACATCTTTTTTTAAGTCTCTGAATCTCATTATTGGGACATGGAATGGGAGGGGGAGATAGGTGGATCACTGAAACTCTTTGGCCAGCTGGTCTGCCTATCTAAATCAGTACACTCTAGCTGCAGTGAGAGAGATTGTCTCAAAGAATAAGATGTTGACCATTTCATTCTCTTATTCTCTGTGTGTCAACCAGTTATGGGTCTTTGCATTGATCATCATCTGCTGCAAAAAAGCTTCTCTGATGAGGGTTGAGAGACATACTGATCTATGGGTAGAAAGATAGGAACTTAGGGAGCAGAGTTTAAGGGGGGATTGTTTTTGTTTTCTTTTGTTTTAATTTTGGTTACACTTTTTCCCCTACTTCAACTCCTCCTAGGTCCTACCCACCCACCTAACTCCATGTCGTGTGTGTGTCTCTCTCTCTCTCTCTCTCTCTCTCTCTTCCTTTTTAAAAACAGAGAACAAACACAAATGCCCAAACAAGCGAAGAGACAAAAAGTTCATTTTGTGTTGGCCAACTAATCCTGAGCATGAGGCTGGCACGGAAGTGTTGTTAATACACCCAGTGAGACTCCATTAGAGAAAGCTAATTTTTTCCTTTGCAAGTATCAGTTACAGATAGTTTGTTTCTTAGGGGCGGGATCCCATGTACACTTCCGACTCTAAATACTGAGACACTCCTCCCCAAATCTGGCTTGAATCTGCACAGGCTCTGTGTGTGCTGCTATATAGTCTCTGTGAGTTCATATGTTCATCAGTCCTGTCGTGTCTGGAGAACCCTGCTTCCTTGTAGTTTTCCATCCCCTTTGGCTCTTAATCTTTCCACCTCCTCTTCTGCATTTGCTTCCTAAGCCTCAAGGAAAGGAGTTTGGTGGAGACATCCCATCTAGGATTGAGTGCTCCAAAATCTCTCATTCTGTACATTGTCTATTTGTTGATCTCTTAGTTCGTTACTCCAAGAGGAAACTTCTCCGATGAAGTCTGAGTGAAGCACTGATCTCTGGATTTAACAGAATATCATTAGGAGTCATTGCATTGCAATATTCCTTTAGGAGAACAATGGTACAATTGGTTTTTTCTGGGCCCTTGTCCTTTCCAGTGTTGGGTTCTTGGCGACTCAAGCAATACCAGGTATGGGTTCCATCTCATGGAGTGTGTCTTAAATCCAGTCAGAGTTGTCGTTTACTCTGATATTTGTGCCACTATTGTACAGCATATCTCGCAGCAGGTCATCATTATAGATCACTGGGTTTACAACTAGATTGGTGATTACTTTTCTCCTGTTGTACAATGCAGAGTACCCTCCGGTACCATGAATACTAAGTCAATAGGGTTGAAGGTTCCAGGTAGGCACTAGCTCAACTTCTTGATGTTGATGAGATAATATAAGGATTATTTTACACAATAGGAAACAGTTTTTAAGATCTCTAAGACCTAGGGCATAGCTACAGGTTTGATACCTGGTTAATGTTAGTAGGCTTGAGTTTTCAAGGGTGTGAACAAAGCTTTAAATCAAACAGAAAGTGGTCTATTATATAGTGCTTGTGCTGCTGTTGTAAAATTGTGACTTTGTGCACAAGACATACACAAGATCAAAGCAGTCTGAATCCCAGCATAGATGGGGATAACAGGAGAGACTCATGAGGTTCTATCCCTAGCTAAAAAGGTCTTAGCAATTGATTATTGTTGGGGAAAGGAAAGTAAATTTCCTTTGTGGGTACAGCTCCTGATGAGGGGCTGCCTTGCTCCAATAAATGGCAACTTCATTTGTGCAGCATTAAGTGGACTTAGTGATTTGTGGGTTTGTTTATTTGTTTTTAATTGAGTGTATATAGATAGGAGGGAAAGGGAAAAGGGATGAGGAAGAATTGAAGGTATGGGAATGAGTGGGAGGTGTCAACGCATGTACGTTTATTTCATGTGCATTAGTGTGTTTTAGTTTTTTGGGTGTTTTGTTTTGTTTTGCCTACATCTATATTTATGTGAAGATGTTGAATCCCCTGGAACTGGAGTTGCAGACAGTTGTAAGCTGCCATGTGGGTGCTGGGAATTGAACCCGAGTCTTTTAGAAAAGCATCCAGTGCAGCTGGTACTCTTAACCACTGAGCCATCTCCAGCCTCATAAAATGAAATTTTAAATTTTAACTTTAAAAGGAAGAATGAGGGGGCTTACTGAAAACTAAGGACATGGGAATCAAGTATGAATATTTGATTAACATTGAACAAGTATTGGTTCACTTACTGTACAAAATATGCCATGGTAATGGAAGATATTTCTGATAGAGAAGGCTAAGGGTGAGCTGGTAACTCTTACTTTGTTTAGTTTTTCTGTAAATTTAAAATTGGTTATTAAAAAATGTATTTTCTGAGGAGGTTGGATTGGTAAGCTCAGCAGGTAAAAGTGCTTGCCACTAACTGTGATAGCCTGAATTTTGTACCTGTGACCAACATGGTGGAAGGAAAAAACTGATTCTTGGAATGTGTTTATTTTCCAAATGTTTGTTGTGGCGTGGGTACACATGATTACACATGCACACGAATACAGTAAATACACAAATACAGTAAAATAATTTTTAAAATTGAGTATTGGAAAGTGCCAATAAAACAAAAAATAGTAAGCATGCTTTAGGTTCTCTACTTGGTTCAGGTCTTGTTGTCAGCAAAGGGGGTGACTTCCTGGGTTCTGATTGCATCAGACTCACAATACAGAGATCGCTCGTCTCTGCATCCAATGGGCTTGTCATACAGCTGTTCTCTCAGGAACCAGAATAAAAAGTGCTTGCATGAACTAGCAATATGTGAGTCAAGTTCAAATCTCCCTCAGTAAGAGGTCTTAGGTAAGGCTCCTTCCTGACTATCACTCCAGTAGCTTCATCTTCCTGGGCCTCTCCTTACATGCTGTATTCCTTCCTAGGTGGACAGGTAGGTGTTCCTAAATGTCCTAAATATTTCACAAAGAGGACATTGGGATCCTTTGCTGCTGCCTTAGTTGTCATTCCTCTGACCTCTCATTTCCAGATGTGTGCTGATTACATTGTTATAGTGGACTCTGTTGCCAGGAGAAGCTGAAGGAGTTTGGCCAGGACCACTTGGCAGGCCTAGGATTCTCTCAGTTTAGTTTCTTTCATCCTTTCACTGGGTTTAGTTTCCCCAGACTCAGGAAAGAAAGGGAACCAGTACTAGATGGTGCCAGAACCCAGAAGGCCTTTACGCTCCGGCAATTCAGGTTTCAGAGAATCAACAGGCTCTGGCCACTGGACATCATCACCTCCTCTTGTCAGGCCCCATAATGCAGCCAGCACCTTTGGGACTGCTGGGCAGCCTTTCTCAGGATGCAATCAGTAACACATTATTATTTTTATTTTTATTTTTTTAAGAAACATTATATTTCTGTTTTGTATATGCTCATGCACTTATAGCTCACATTAGGAAGTCAGAGAATATTTTGATTCAATTCTACCGTGTGACTTTAGGGATTGGTCCCAAGTCATCAGACTGTTTACTGGCTGAGCCTTCTCACTGGGTCAGTTTTGAAGTACTTTTTAATTACAGGTTGCCTTTGTTAATTGCAAAGATGACAAGGTTTGCCATCATCTCAACAATAGTTTCCCAGGGTACCTCACTTGGAATTTTGCTGTGCTATGTTGTCTTCTGACCTTGCCCTTATACCTCCCCTTCATTCTCATTGGCAGCTAGTTTACCAATGTCATGTTCTCTCCATAGGACACAGCTTGGGTTACGGCTTTGTGAACTATGTGACTGCAAAGGATGCAGAGAGAGCAATCAGCACGCTGAATGGCTTGAGACTGCAGTCCAAAACTATTAAGGTAAAGAGGTGTGGTCCCACTTCATCCATTCCTGTGCTGAACCGGAGTCATTCTGAGGCCTGGTGCTTCTAGAGCATCTTGGGGAGTCCATGTACACTTGAGTAACTATCCCAAAGTGACTGGTAACCTCTTCAGTCTCACTATGAAAAGTTTTAGGAAAGGAGTGTATACCAAGTCAGTCCTCACCCCCTGCCTATGGCATCCCTTAGGTCCCCTTTTAGGCAGATATGATGACCTTCAGCCTGAATTATTCCTTTGTCATCCTTGAGACTGCACTGCCAGATTTATATAACAGCTCCTCAATGATCTCTGGAGCCCTTTGTCTTCAGAGAATTCCTCTTCACCAAGCAAACCTTTTCTGAGCCTCCAGTCAGGGCTGGCTGTCAGGAATGAAGATCTGGGTGACTTCTATCTCCTGCCCTACTGCCCTTGTGAGTTCAAGGGTGGTATGTCCATACAGCATGATACCAACTGATGTCTCACAATTCTGTCTTAACAGCCACCCGTGGTCACCACAACCCCCACAAATTTAAGAGCACTCTTCCCAATAAGGCTGTCTTTTCATGGCAGATGCAATTCTGTGTTACCAACTACACCTGCAGTTCTAACCCAGTTGGCTGAAATTTTGGAGCTCCCTTGACCTCTTCAGATCCTAAGCCACTAAAATGGTTCCCAGAATTTATAGTTCCTGTTCTGCTGTGCCTAAAGTCAGGACTTACTAAGCAGAGAGACACAGTACATAGAGCACGCATGTCCCTGCCCTAGAGTCAAGGAAAAGAACAATGTTTTAGCCATGAAAGGTATTCCATTGTGCATCATGTCTTAAGTTTATTTCTTTTTTTTTTTTTTTTAGATTGATTTATTTATTATGTATACAACATTCTGCCTCTGTGTATACCTGCATGCCAGAGGAAGGCACAAGATCTCATTACAGCAACCACCATGTGGTTGCTGGGAATTGAACTCAGGACCCCTGCAAGAGCAGCCAATGCTCTTAACCACTGAGACATCTCCCCAGACCCATGTCTTAAGTTTCTATGGAGGTCTTATTCTATATATGGGGCTGACTTAGTTTTTGTCATATAATATAAGCATCATTTATTACCCCTCCACCTGCCCCAACATACAAATGTGACGTGATACTGTTTTGACTCAAAAGTCCCAACCTTGTAGCCACTAACATGGTCTTTCTGATACCTTGACCTTCATCTTGTCCATCTTTTAGCATAAATCCAGATGTAAGCCATAGACTTCTGAATAACAAGCTATTTAAATAGTTGTAGAAATTTCTCAAGAGGAACCCAAGAAAAAGACCAGACCAATTATTATACAAATAAAGATGAAGAACAAGACCCATTGTGTCATTGCCTGGTCTTCTGTGGCCTGTCCCAGATGGACATATGTCCATGATGCATATTAACACCAACCCAAGAGCCCATGTGACTGCCCAGGTTGGACTGAGGGAGCCTGTACCAGTAGGCTCCTACCTGCCACTCAGGCTGTACCATAGGAGATCCTCCAAGATTTCCACTGTTGATCGGGAGAAAAAGCCTTAACCAAGCCAGAATCGGGGATAAAAGTATTCCATACTCAGGACCTATAGATGCTAGGTGTGTCATTCATAGATGGGGCACCATGCAAGAGCAGCTGTACTGGAAGAAAACCAGAAGCCAGACATACTCTGTCCCTAAAGCTAAAACCTTATATCTGACCAGCCTCAGATTACAGCTCTTTATGGCTAAATTGTCTCTTGTGTCCTAATTGGTCCTGATGTTGTACTCTGGTTGTAGAGGTCAGAGTGACGGGTTCTGTTCCTCTATGCCTAACCACCTTTTCTCTGTGACAGCCTGGCAACTATAGTGAAGAAACAGACTGATCAGGCTTGGGTGCAGCTCTACAGGCCTGCCAGCGGTGTGTGAGTCATACAACTCACACTTAACAGGATGATCGAAGGCCAGATTCTTCCACATGGTATCTCAGGGTCTTCACCACAGCCCCATAGAGTATGAGAAGCTGCCTTTTTTTCCTTTCCAGCGCCCCCCCCCCCCCATAAGTGAAATGGTTTTCCCAGGATGTGGCAGAGAGAGAGAGAGGAGGGATGAAGGCCAAGGCTTGAAATTGGATGTTGTGGCACCTGGCATTTAACACCAGTTTAGCACCTTCCCAGCACTTGGTGGAAGATAAGTGCCTGAAACTTAAGTTACAGCACACAGCTCTAAGGAAATGGAACATTCATTTTGGTCACCCATTGTGTTATCTTGTGTTTTTGTTTTTTAGGTTTTTTGAGTCAGGATTTTACTATATAACCAGTACTGACCTTGAACTTGTTATCCCCAGCCCCCATCTCTGGAGCACTGTGATTCATTATGTGTGTTTTTATCACCAGTGACTGTGGTTGAGTCATTCAGTAGGTGTTTATTGAATGCCACTATTGCCCCTGACTGTTGCAGGTGCTGAAGGAGAAACGGTGATCATCTAAGTTTTACTCTCATGGAGTTAATTGGATAAAATCACAGTTTGTGAGTCTGTGGTAAATGTAGTACATATAGTATAGAGAGAAAGGGAGCTGTGCATTAAGTAGATAACAGTTCTGTGACAACCACTTGCTCAGGTGAGTTTTAAGTTTGCTTATATAATACCCCAGACCAGATATCCTAAATAGCAGAAACTGGTTCACTGTTCTGAAGTCTTAGAACAAGGTTAGTGGAGTTGGCTTTTTTCTAGGGACCCTAGAAAAGGATCTTTCATAAGCTTCTCTAAATTCTAACATTTGTTGGCAATCCATGACATTCCTTGGGTTATAAAAGCATCCCCTTGTTCACTACTTTCATCTCTACATGACATTGTGCCTTTGTGTATGTGCCTGGGTCCAGATTTTCCTTTTTTTTTTTTTTTGATTTTTCGAGACAGGGTTTCTCCGTAGCTTTTTTGGTTCCTGTCCTGGAACTAGCTCTTGTAGACCAGGCTGGCCTCGAACCCTCCCTAGTGCTGGGATTAAAGGCGTGCACCACCACCGCCCAGCCCAGATTTTCCCTTTTTATAAGGACAATTATATCAGACTAGGGTTTCAGCCTCCCAGGTGTGACTTGTCTTAAACTAAGTTTGTATGCAAACCAGGTCACATTCTATGATCCTGAGGATTAGGGCTTAAACATATGAATCTGAAAAAAATATGCAAAAATATATGTATATATATGTATGTATAGATATTTCACCCACAGATTTCTCAAGGTGAGGACAGGAAAGCACTGGATTGACACTAAAGAAAAGGTGTTGCTGAGAACTTAGAGGGTCCTTGTGGTGTCCATATACTCAAAGGGGACATGTGCTCATAGCAGTGCCAGATGCCCTAGTGCTGCTCCATTTGACTCAGTTTTGACTTTGAACTTTACAGTGCCTAAAAAGGACAAATAGTTCTTGTGGTTAATGTCTGACATTAGCATTGAAGTTTTCCTTAGCATTTGGCTCTGAAAAGTACAGATAGTGCTCGTCTTGAACTCAGCCCTATTGGTGGCACGCCCAGTCACAATTTCAGAATGCCTGTATCTCTGTGTTCTTCATCAGAAGCTGAGAAAATGATCCTGCATGCAGCCTAAGCAAGGTAGACGGGTCCTAGATGGCAACTCCCTGCTGATCTAGCCTAATCCTGGGAAAGCCTAGAAGAGCTGGCAGCCCTGGTAATGGGGAAGCTGGGCAGCAGTCTCTGAGGAAATAAAGCTGTGTACAGTGTATGTGTGGGACTCTAGCGTCCAAACACGAGAAGGAGTCACCCCCACAGACCATCTCACACACCACAGCCGATGCAAAAGCATGAGGATTTTATTAATTCTGTCATGACAGGGTCCCTCAGCATTCGGGAAGCCGAGAGACCTTGAATAGCTGGTACAGTCTACTTTTAAAGGGGCCACAGAAGCAAGGGGGATTGTTCTTTGACTATTCTGATTAGCTTATTCGAAAGGGCTATTACCAATAATTGACTGAAGAGCTGTTGTCAGATCAGATGGGGTAAGAGGTCATTTTGACCCCGTTTCCCAGGGGACCAAATCAAAACATACGTATATGGGTAATTGTTCAGGAACTGAGTACATTGCATGTGTAGCTGTTAGGTCCTTGGTTCCCACGGGAGGAGGGGAAGCACTATGGCACGGAGGCTGAGAGGATTCAGAATTGTCTTAAAGTCTTACAACACAACTCTGTACCCAGCTTCCTGACTCAGCTGTAGGTCCCATTCTGCCCTTTATTGGCAGAAAAGCCTCCTATTAACCATACTGTCTCACTGAAGATCAAGGCTGCCCCTGGTCTTTGAGGTCTCTACTATCTCTAGTGCCTCTACCAGGGAAAAAGCCCAAAACCTTTGGGTGCTTGCCTTTAGGGTTCCTTTTCTTTCTCCTAGCACAAGCATCAGCACCAAGCATTCAAATGCTGATCACTGGGCCTCCCTCAGCGCAGCATTCTTATATAGGCTTTTGTAGTGCCTTCCTTGTTGGCAAGGGTTGATACAGCCTTTCCAAGAGGGTCTCAGCTTTTGTCTGCAGTACCACAAGTTCTGTGAAGGTGGGGACGTAGATCCTGTTTTCAGCAGATAACATGAACTTGAATCCCAACTACTGTGGGCCTATGGTCTCTTTTTCTTTGTGTAATAGGAATAATGTTCTACTTGTTAGAGATGCTGTGGACCAACTGAGAAAATGCTATAAGGTGTCTGAGCTCCCAGCTGGCCTGTAGTGAGCTGCCATGAAAATGCCATTGCATGATATTGTCCTGTGTGCAATTACATACCACAGCATTGGCTTTGCATAGCACCAAATTTTGGTTCCTTCCTATGGTACTTTGGCCACATGCCAGCCCTAATTCTGACTTGTTTTATTTTTAAGGTGTCCTATGCCCGCCCAAGCTCAGAGGTCATCAAAGATGCCAACTTGTACATCAGCGGGCTCCCGAGGACCATGACTCAGAAGGATGTGGAGGACATGTTCTCTCGGTTTGGGCGAATCATCAACTCCAGGGTCCTTGTGGATCAGACCACAGGTACAGACAGGAGCTAGGATAGGCAGCAAAGGCTTCTCTCTGAGTGTAGAACTAGGTGTTCTAGGGAAGATAGAAAGATATTATTAGCCAGGCGATGGTGGCACACGCCTTTAATCCCAGCACTCGGGAGGCAGAGGCAGGCGGATCTCTGTGAGTTTGAGACCAGCCTGGTCTACAAGAGCTAGTTCCAGGACAGGCTCCAAAACCACAGAGAAACCCTGTCTCATAAAACCAAAAGNGGGGGAGGGAGGGAGAGAGAGAGAGAGAGAGAGAGAGAGAGAGATATTATTAGTTAGCCTCCAAAAGGGGGCAAATTGGACATTAGTTTTCAAATGATTTGGCTAGAGGATTGAGCCAGCATTCAAAGAGTCCTGGGGGACAGGGCTAATAGTGCATACCTTTAATCCCAGCACTGGAGAAGCAAAAGCAGGTAGATCTGAGTTCGGGATCTGCCTGGTTTATATAGCAAGTGTCAAGCCAGCCATGGTGACATAGTGAAACCCTCTCTCAGAAAAAATGAAAAAGAAATAAAAGGAAGAAGCCACTCAGCATTAGGCTAGCATTTGTAGGAGAAATATCAAAATTCTGGCGTCTTCTCTCTACCCCAGATAGCTTTCATTGCCCTGGGAATAGTTGGAAAGGTTGCTGTTCACCTGTCACCTGCAGTTCTTACTACAAATACATGGTGTCAGTGTCTCCTCTTAGAGTCCCAAGACCTCACCTTGTAGTGAGCTGCAGCCAACACCACTGGCTGTTTCAGGTGGACTTCCTCAGTCTTTATGATTGTTGTGCTCCTTTCCAGAGAAAGCAGTAAATTCTTGTCTCTGCCATCCTGTCCTCTTGGCAGGTCTCTCCCAGACCATATCTTGGACCCCAAACTGTGTGTGGAGAAACTGGACATAAAAATGCTGAGCACTACCACATACGCTCATGCTGCGTCCCAACCCAACCAAAACATTACCAGTACAGCTCCAGCTGGGGGCATCATTACCCATTATCTCCGCAATATGAATGGGAATTTGCTGGCACCAGAAAGGAGGAGTCTGTTCCGAGACTGAGCAAGACCTGTGTGGATTTGCTTGTTTGTTTTCTTGCTTTCTCCCCTTCACATTCTCCATAGACTTTGTGCCCCATGCCTTGGCTTTGGGTGGCTCAGTCGTTTGAGCAACTTGTGGCACATTTTATGACTGCACAGGGTTGATGTTTCACTTTGTCTCAAGCTCAGGCTCACTGCAGACTTCCCAGGTACATGTCACAGGAGCTCTGAGTATGATCTATAGCCTGGTATAAACAACTGCTCTGAGCAGTCTATGGCAGAAAGGCCTAGTTTCCCTCATACAGGTTTGCTCCTTTCTCTGGGTGATCAGCAAACTAAGTATTTATTTAGTAGAAACTCCCACCCCCAGTTTGCACTGAACATTGTCAGTAGTTCCTGAAGTACCTGTTGAGAGAAGCAGTGAGCCACTGGCCTGTGGGTGACCAAGCCAACACAGGTTCCTCTCCCTGAGCCTCCTCCCTTGATCGCATATGGCTCCTATATCAGTCATGACCCAGCATTGCTGGGTATGGGAAACTGGAACAGAACCCCATCCCCAAGAACATACCACTTTTCCTAGAGGCTCCGCCTCTGCTTCTTTGGCATAGTTGGCCCCACCATGCAGAAAGTGTCACCTCTACAGTCAGCTCCCCCATCTGTTTGTAGGGACTTTGTCTCTTTCCTTTGTCCAAGAGATATACCACAATATCACCCCCTCTCCCTAATTAGCCATGAACTCAAGATGATTTCACACTTTACTCTTGGCCTTCACTTTGTTTCTCGGCCACTTTAGCAAAGGACACTACAATCTAAGCATGAAGAATGTGGCGGGACTCCCCCTCCCTTCCCTAGCCCTCCTTCCACAGATGAAGCCATGTAAAAAGATAATGACTTGCTCTTCAGGGTTTCTGCTGCAAAGAGAGGCTACTCTTGCTAAGACTGTATGAGGCTCAACATTCCCAGGGAAGGGAAGGGTATGGAAAGGGAAGACTTGTGTTATGTTCTGTGGATGAAAAGCACTTAAAGTTCAGAAAAGCAAGGGTGGGACCATGGTCCAATGGTAGTCTGCATACCATGATTAAGGTCCCAGGTCTCATTCCCAGTACTGGGGGAAAAAAATAAAGTACTTAACAGAATAGCATTTGGGGCTGGCGTGGTGACTAAGTAGGTGAGGGTACATGCCCACAAATCTGACAAACAAAATTTAATCCATGGGCTCTATGTGGTGGAAGAAGAGAACCAGCTTCCTTACATTATCCTCCGACTTAATTTGACTTATGATTTCAAAGGGTTAGAACTCATGATGGCAGAGGGAAGGAACAGTTGAGAGCTTAGATTGTGATCCATAGCCATAAGGCAAAGAGCCTTCCACCAGTGACACCCCTCCTTGAAGAAAGTCATACCTCCTAATCCTTCCCAGGTAGTTTAAACAACTAGGGACTAAGTATTCAAATATATGAACCTGTGGAGGTATTCTCATTCAAACCACCACAGTTATTTTTAAATACATTTTTATTTTATGTATATGAGTGTCGTCTACTTGAATGTGTATGCATACAGTGTGCATACAATGTTTAAAACAACAACAACAGCACACAAAACCAAAGATGGTGGCACAAATTTTTAATCCCAACACTGTGGAAGCCAAGGCAAATGGGTCTCAGGACTGCGTGGTAGGACCCTCCCTGCCTTTAAAAAAAGAAGAAAAACTGGATCTCCTTTTAAGAACCTTCATATAGAAGACAGTGGTAGCTCACACCTTTAGTCTCAGAGGGAAGCAGATCTCTGTAAGTTTGTGGCCAGCTTGGTCTACAGAGCAAGTTCCAGGACAGCCAGGGCTGTTACACAGAGAAACTAAAAGAAGAATCTTCATGTAGGGCTGGAGAGATGGCTTAATTGTTAAAGAGTAGTTGCTACTCATCCAAAGAACCAATTTCAATTCCCAGCATCCACATGGCAGTTCATAGCTGCCATTTCCAGGATATTGGATATCTTCATTTGACCTCCACAGGCACCAAGCACATAGTGATACACATACATATGCATAGGCAAAGCATTCACATATATAAAATAAAATAAATAAATCTTTTAAAAAAGTATTTACATCCATAGTCATTAGAACTAGGTTTTTTTTATTGTTTTTGTTTTTTTATTCATAATTGTGAATGTGATTAGTTCACACATCTGGAAGTTGTGCCAGTTCTTGGTTTCTATTGTTAATCCTGAAAACATTAGCAAAAAGAAAGCCCAATTCAGGAAACTTTCTGAAGAAGAGTCACAGTAAGAGCCAGTGGAGATGGAAGACACCAAGGAAGCAATGCTTTCCAGACACGTAGGACATAGGCACATATGAACTCAGAGATAGTAGCAGCTTGCACAGATCCAATCTGGCTGATGTCGGAACTGAGAGAGAGAAGTGGACATTATCTCCCATCCCTAACCAAGCAGTCATCTCACTAAGGAAAAATTAGTTTTCTCTAGTGGAGTCTCATTGTATAAACCACAATTAAGGGCAGCCCCTATGCCTCACAGTAGACAGCCAACTGAAAACTAACTCAGTGATATTTTTGAAACTTTTGTCTCATAATACTTGTTCTTTTCCTGATGGTTTGTTTGTTTTTATTTCCCTGTTTGTTTTCTAAAATGAGAGAAAGCAAGCATGAAGTTACAAGTGGGAATGAGGGAGCAGGGAGGGGAAACCATAATAAAACTAACTGTGTGAAAAAAAATCTGTTTTTATTTAAAAATAAAGCCCAAATCACAGTCATCTTCAGCAGTATGAATTCATCAGACATGAATTTTTTTACCTCCTTCATAAGATATTATCCCCTTTTTCTTTCAGATAGTTTTTATTTAAAAGCAATTGCATAAAACTAAAGAAGCCATTCTTGGACACAGGCTTTTCCTCGGCTTGGTCACAGGTCTAAGAAATAGAATGACAGTCATTCTAAAGGTGACCTTGTACCAACCCACCACAACTTTGAATCATACTGGCCTGAAGTTAGGTCAGGGTTCAGCTTTCCAGGATCAGCCAAGCTGTCAATTTTGCTGTGTAAGAGTAATACAGACAACACCTGCTGACAAAGATTGGTCTTCAGGTATTCCTTCAGGTGTTGAGCAATGAGCTCAAATATCAGAATCAGAGCATGGCATATTGCTAGGTCTGAAATCACTAAATCAGTGTGTGCTATGCATTTTAAGTAGAGGTTAAATTTTGTTGGGGTTTGCAATGTTGCCTTTGAACCCAGAAGAAAGAATACACAAGATCCCTGGCTGCTGTGCACATGAATTATATGGCATTTCGGGTTCTTCTAAGAAGTGATTAGGGGAAGTACCAAGATATGGGAAGAGACTTGAGAACATTTGACAGCATGCTCACTTCACAGATCACCGAAGACTCTAGGCCATCATTGTTACTCGTTAACTGTGCACTAAGGGCCTTTGCCTAAACCAGGAATAAAGTGCCATTAGTAGAGTGGTTGCCTGACATGCAGAAGGATCCGAGTTCAGTCCCTAGCACACATATACTAGGTGTAGTGACACATACCTGAAATTGAAGCACTTGAGAGGTAGAAACAATATTAGTAGGAGTTCAAGATCATAGGCAACATGTGAGTTTGAGGCCAGCCCTACCTCAAACTGAAAAATGTCTGCCTAGAAAAGGATCATCCTCATCCAGGTTAGCCTTAGTTGGTCATGTGAATGAGAATATTTAGTTAGATTGGAGTAGCCTTCTCTTGTAGACCACATTCAGAAATCCAGTTCAAAGATGTCACTAAGATGGGCAGGCACCTTGATACTTTCTTAACAAGCGCTTCAGTGTTTGCAGCCATCACCCATTTCTGAATGTACTTCAGAGCAAAGTTTACCCCTTTGCTCCTCCAGGGAATCATTGCTTCAGTTAGAAAGAGAGTCTGAAATCTTAATCTTTGATTAGTCATTGTTTTCTTTACTCATTTGTTTGCATATTTGGAGTTGTTTTCAGTTTATTTCATTATGTAGGTGCCTAGTTTGAATGAACCACAGCCTATAGACTTGACTTTTGCTTCTCAGTTTTATTTTTCTGTCCTTAAGGTTTTTCCCCCTAACTCCATTTTTGTTGGTTTGTTAAAAAGGTTTATCCAGAGGGGTTGCGTTTATCCGGTTTGACAAACGGTCGGAAGCAGAAGAGGCAATTACCAGTTTCAATGGTCATAAACCCCCAGGTTCCTCCGAGCCCATCACAGTGAAGTTTGCAGCCAATCCCAACCAGAACAAAAACATGGCTCTCCTCTCGCAGCTGTACCACTCGCCTGCTAGGCGGTTTGGAGGCCCTGTGCACCACCAGGCGCAAAGATTCAGGTGGGTCCAGAGGTTGACATCCTGGTAGGCTATTCATAGCCTGTTACACTACTCCTTCAAGCTAAACATAGCCCTGTGTTGAGAGGACTTCCCAGAGAACGCTAGACTTATCCTACCAGTCATATTTTTCTAGCTTTGTCCTCACCTCTATTAGAAGTGTGTCTGCACTAGGCACCTGCAGTTCCATCACTAGAGAGACATAGGCAGAAGAATCAAGAATTAAAGACCACTTGGACTACAAAGCAAAACCATTTTCAAAGGAAAGGAAAATGTTGCAATGGACCCTTAATATCAGTGGTCAGAGAGTGGGTTCCAAGTCCTCTGTAGGCACCAAGTGCAAGGTTGCACAGCTCTCTTATAAGATCTTTGCACATCACCTACACATGTCCTCCTATAGACTGGATAACTCTTAATACCTAGTTCAGTCTAAGTACTGTGAAAATAGTTGCTGTGATGTGTTAACTGTGGGATAATGGCAAGTCTGTACCCAGACAATATGGATTCTTTTTTTCCCAGGTATATCCAGACTATAGTGAGTCATGTCCACAGATAGCCCATGGCTGCAGGGGGCCAACTGTACATCCACTGAGGCATTGTCTGTCATCGGAGTTGAAAAGGTGGCACCAACTCCACTGGCTTCTGGTAGTGCTCCAGGACTTGGTTCCTGTAATATGAAGTCATATTACTGGAATAGTTCAGCAGGAATTGCAATCCTTTGATCCTTAGTGTGCCTTTTTTTCTTTTTCTTTTCTTTTTTCTTTTTTTTCTTTTTTTTTTTTTTTTTTAATCTTGGACCTGGAGAGATGGCTCAACAGTTAGGAACACTGCTACTCTTCCAGAAGATGTGGGTTCAGTTCCCAGCACACAGATGTTGTATCACTCCAGTACCAGGGAATACAATCCCTTCTTTTGATCTGTGGGGACACCAGGCACACACATAGTGTGTAGACATACATGCAGGCAAAACATACACACATATAAAAATAGATAAATGCATATATTTTAAAACTATGTTTAAAAAAAAAACCTGTGTCTGTGAGAAAAGATGGCAGTTAACATGTACTTAGGCAAGACCTATTTATAAGTTTCATACATTTGATCACTGACTTTAAGGCAAGCCTTGATTGTGCGACTTCCTTGTCCATTTTTCTTTCCTTTTTAGACAGGGTTTAATATAGGCCAAGATGGCCTAGAACTCACCGTGTAGCTAATGGATAAGAACAGCCTAGAGCCAGGCCTGGTGGACCATGCCATTAATTCCAGGCACTCTGAGTTGAAGGCTAGCCTGATCTCCTGAGTGAGTCAATAACTGCAATAGCTACACAGTGAAACTTGGGGGCCGGGGAGAGAAAAAGAATAGCCTCAAACTTCTGGTCCTTCTGCCTCCACCTCTTGAATTCTGGCAAATGAATCTGCTGCTGCTGCATCCTGTTTGTGATGTGCTGGGGCTGCCGTACTGTATTGAAGCTGCTTGGTCATATTTATAGCTGAGTGTTAGGTGTCTGCTGCTTAAAGGCCCTGACCTGAAGAAAAGCTGCTTTCCTCAATTCTTTTGTCTTCTACTAAAATATGTCAGTTGCCAGACTCAGCTAGAACAAAACCAGCTTAGAATCAGTTCAGAGTGTTAATACTGCGTTAGGAGCAATGAAAAAAAAAAACAAATTTAGGTGCCATTTTCTTCATTTTTGTCAGGGTATCAAAAGCTTGGGTTTTTTGTTTTTTTGGTTTTTTTTTTTTTCTGCTTCACTCTATAGATTTCTCATCTTTGTTTTAAGCAAAGCATTGGGGCTGAGTAGATCCTGCTCTTTCTACAGAAACTGTCTTGGAGAAGATTGTTTTCATAGTATAGCCATGTAGAGTCCTCAGCCTGGCTCTGGTTCCAAAGCTGACCTGCCTCTACCTCCTGGTTTAAAAGCAGGCTGGGGAGGCATGTGGAAAGAATCAGGCCATTTCAGGAGTCTAAAGCCAGTGGAGCGGTTCCAACTAAGTAATCAGACAGTAACATGAAGAGCTGCTCAGGGACGAGACCAGAGGATGCTAGAGGAACAGGGTTTGGATGGGACAGAGATAAGGAAAGGAAGACAGGCCCAGGTGGACAGAGAGCAGGCAGACAGGACAGGATTCTTTGTCCATCAGAGATGATGAGGGTGATCTCCTTAAGAAATGAGAATGATGAAGATGGGTATTTGTGTCCAAAAGCACTCAGCTAGAGATGCCTATCTGAAATCCCAGGACTGGGAATGCTGAGGCAGGAGAATCTTAAGACAGTAAACTAGTCCCCTCGGTGTTTTCAGTATATAGTCATTTTGGGGGGTTCATTAGAGGACTGGTTCTAGGACACCACCTCACATCCCAATCTCACATTTCAGAATCATCCAACATATAAAATAGAGCAATGTTTGCAATGATCCCATACACATCAGCTCATCTGCAGATCTCCACATGATTTATGCCTGACACTCTGTGATTACCATGGAAACAGTATACTATAGTATACTATACTGTTCAGGCAGTAGTGACCCAAAAGTCTGTCCATGGTTAAAACAGGTAGAAAATTGTGGGGAGTTTTGCAAAGGATCCCTCCTCCCCCAATTATCTTTTTTGATTCAGAATTGGTTGAGTTGCAGATGTGAATGCTAAAGACATCATTTGATTGGAAGAATGCTTACCCAGTATGTATGAAGCCCTGTGTTCCATTCCCGGCACCACATAAACTAGGCGTTTTAGTACAAATCTGTCATTCTAGCACTTGAAAGGTGGAGGCAAAAGGATCTGAAGTTCGGGATTATCCTTAGTTACCTAGGGAGTCAGAGGCCAGCTTGGGCTACATTAGACCATGCTGGGGGCCGGAGGGGGGGGGACGCTATGTTTGCTGGCATGTACTTAGTTCCAGTACTCAGGAAACAGAACAGATAGCTTTCTGTGAGTTCAAACCAGGCCTGTTCTACATAGTGGTGAGTTCCAGGCCAGCTAAATCTACATATAGTGAGACCCTGTCTCAAAATTAACAAGTTGGGCAGTGGTGGCCTATGCCTTTAATCCCAGCACTCTGGAGACAGAAGCAGGCAGATCTCTTTTAAGTTTGAGGCCAGCCTGATCTACAAGATCTAGTTTCCAGGACAGGCTCCAAAGCTACAGAGAAACCTTGTCTTGAAAAACAAAAAAACAAAATTAACAACAAAATGAAATGCATATGGAGAACCTATAGATATAAAAGGCCCACTGTAGTTGCCACATGAAAATCTAGGTGACTTGGAACCACAGTGAGTGCAATTTTCTAGTTCTCATTGAAAGCCAACTCAACTTAGTGTGTTAGAGGCACCTGGGTACCATCCTACCACCCACATCAACAATACCATAGTCTTTATGCATTAAGACTGTCTCTGAACCACAGAAGGCCATCTGACCACTGCAACATTCTACTGCTGGCTATTGAAACCAGTTCTCACAGGTTTTTTGTTTGTTTGTTTGTTTGTTTTTATTTGTTTTTGTTTTTGCTTTTTTCGAGACAGGGTTTCTCTGTGGCTTTGGAGCCTGTCCTGGAACTAGCTCTGTAGACCAGGCTGGTCTCGAACTCACAGAGATCCACCTGCCTCTGCCTCCCGAGTGCTGGGATTAAAGGCATGCACCACCATCGCCCGGCTCTCACAGTTTTTAAAACCAAAACAAATACGGTATTTTGGTTCTTTCTCACCATATTAAAACTAGCCCTGAAGCCTTCTTTTATCACATTGAAAGTGAAGTAGCCATGGGGTCCCACAGCCCAGAGTCTGTTATCATTTTGGAGCAGGTGATGATTCTTTGGTTGTATGCTGCTCCAGAGATGTTATCTATGTCCTCAAACATTCCTAAACTTTTCCTCCAGCTGTTTGTGGGAATTTTTTGTTTGTTTGTTTGTTTCCCCCAAAAAATACCTACAGAGGGGCAACAGAGCTTACTCTTTTATTATTCTCCTTAATCCATCACTGCAGCTACATGTTCTCATCCACATTTTTTAACAGTTCACTATGGCCAGGAATAGTGTACATGCCTGTTGTCCTAACACTCAGGCTGAGGCAAGAGGACCACGAATCCTGAGCCAGTGTGAGCTGTAGAGTAAGATAGCAGATGGGATGGAGGTGGCGCATGCCTTTAATCCCAGCACTCACAGGCAGGTGGATCTCTGTGAGTTTGGGGCCATCCTGCTCTACAGAGCAGAGTTCCAGGACAGGCTCCAAAGCTATAGAGAAACCCTGTCTTGAAATACATACATACATACATACATACATACATACATACATACATACATACATACATACATACATACATACATACATAAATACATAAATACATAAATACATAAATACATAAATGAAATAGAAAAATAGAGGACATGGTGGGGAGATGAGGGAGGAGGTGGGTATGTGAATGGGTGTGGTGGTGGATATTTCACTGTGGGAAAAACTCACTGTGTTTGTCAAGTTACTGATACTCCTATCTACTGAGTTCATAGGCCTCGGGAGCTTGACCTGACCCTTGTGGGGTGGTTTGAGCCAGTTCAGAGCTAGGGGAAAGGAATTATTGTGTCCTGTACAGGACTTTGACGCCTCAGGCAGAAGTATCACTATGAGAAGGAACTAAAACTGGACATGGTGACATATACCTTTAATCCCAGCACCCAGGAGGCAGAAGCAAATCTGAGTTCAAGGCCAACCTGGTCTACAGAGTAAGTTCCAGGACAACCAGGAGTTACACAGAGAAAACCTGTCTTGGGGAGAAAGAAAAAATAGAAAAAACAAAAGGACAAGAAAGCAATGAAAAGGGACTAAACTTGGGGAAATCAGGGAGTGTCCTTTCTCCCCTACATGGACTACTGTATACACAAAGGGCGCTGTCTGCTGCACTGGAGCATGTGGAAGAAACTTACAGAATTTCAGTGTGGGATACGGGATTGGACTTGTGGTCAGTGCCCACCTTCAGTTCCTTTCCCAGCACACAAAAACTAAAGTAAAATGGGGAAAGTCTCAGAAACAACTAAAGGCATCCCCACATATGCTGCACACATAGAGCAGAAGTGCTGCTGCTGCTGCTGTCAGATGGCAGTAGCTGGGTACCTCAGAGTCAGACCCTAACAGAACGGGTCCTGCCGGATTCCTTTCTAGAGTTACCCAAAGGTGCAGTGTATGTTTTTCTCTTAGGTGCACAAATTCAGATGAATTATATGAAAGTAGAAGGAGCTATTTGGGAAGAAGGCAGGATCTGAGAAGATGGGACAAGAAGATAATAAAGGAGAAAATATCACAGTGAACATTGTTACTTTACACAGCTAATAAGTTTTTAAGTTATTTTGACTCTCGTGGTACCCCAGCCTTGAGCATCTGTAACTTAGAGGAAGAGCTGGCTGTGTAGAGCAGTGAGAGGCCCAGTATCCTTACATCAATGCACCATCATCCTGGCCTGCCCATCCTTCCTCCCTCTTACCCCTCCTGTGCAGATACACTACTGGCCTTAACCTTGACCTGAACGTGTGCTCTCTGTTTGCTAGGTTCTCCCCTATGGGTGTAGATCACATGAGTGGGATTTCTGGTGTCAATGTCCCCGGCAATGCTTCCTCGGGCTGGTGCATCTTCATCTACAACCTTGGGCAAGACGCTGATGAGGGGATCCTCTGGCAGATGTTTGGCCCCTTTGGTGCAGTCACCAATGTGAAAGTGATTCGTGATTTCAACACCAACAAGTGCAAAGGGTTTGGTTTTGTGACCATGACAAACTATGAAGAAGCTGCAATGGCCATAGCAAGTCTGAACGGCTACCGCCTGGGGGACAAAATTTTACAGGTTTCCTTCAAAACCAACAAGTCCCACAAATAACTCGCTCATGCTTTTCTTTTTTCTTTTCTTTTTTTCTTTTTTTGTACGGAATAGATAATTAAGAGTGAAGAAGTTGAAACTTTTTTGTTAGTGTACAACTCATTTTGCGCCAATTTTCACAAGTGTTTGTCTTAGTCTAAATGAGAAGTGCAAAAGGTTTTTATACTCTGGGATGCAACCAACATGTTCAAATGCTTGAAATCCCACAAATGTTAGACCAATTTTAAGTTCCTTAAGTTATTTCCTTTAAAGTATATATTAAACCGAAACCTAAATAGACTGCATTGACTAACCAGTCCCTCTGGATGGTGGTGGAACTGAAGCATGCTTTAACTTCTAAGACTGTCTAACACCTGTTTCATTTGATGTCTCCACAGACCAGATTTAAAACGAAACAAAAATCTTTTTTTCTTCTTCTTAGTTTTAGTTCTTAACCTAAAGATGTTAGACAGATGGAGAGTGTGTTTCCTCAACTGCCTCACCATTTTAAGCAATTTCTGCTTTAGTTGACAGAAAATTTGCCCTCCTCAGCAGGTCCCACTGCTGCCTCCTGCCCACTCAATCCTGGCTCTATGGTGTTGGGAGCAGCAGCAGCAGGGCCCATACTCTATGGACCCTCCCCAGGGAGGATAATGGGTTCCACATGTTGGGCTTGGCCAGGCCCTCCAGAGGACACAAAGGTGTTTTATAAGCTCAGGCACCAATGAGAACGGACCAAAGAGTTTCAGGGCAGCTCCAGTATATTCCAGAGTCAGACCTGAGCTCCAGGCATGCCTGAAGATGTCCCACTCCTCTGACATCCTGAGTGTCTGTCCACACATTGCATGCATGGTGCCCACACATCAAATACTGTTGTTCATGCAACCTCTCGAGTTTCGAAGACCATTTAACCTATCTTGAATGCACAATGACAGCTCTGTTTTTAATGACACAGAAACATTTGAGCATTGTATTTCTCGCATCCCTCCTTGTGAGCACTAGACTTTTTCCAATCTTAGATTTTGTTTTGAAATTTTGCTTTTGTATGGACACTCAGCAGAAAAGTACTTCTTGCCAGTTATCTATTAACAAAAACCTTTGATTTGTAGTTTTAAGGATTAACCCTCAAAGTTCTCTTCATAACTGCCTTGACGTTTGGGGTTCTGTTCTGTTAATTTTCTTTTGCTTTTTTGTGTTTTTTGTTTGTTTTTACTTTTGCATTTAAGACCATTAAATTTGATTTTGTTTTGCTCGAGTTTTGTTTTGTTTTTTGTTTTACCTTTTCTTTCTTTTTTGGCTAGGGAAGGCACAGACAGACCAGCATTCAGGGAGGAGTCTGTCAGACCTTAAACATTTGCCTGAAAATTTAAAAAGCATTTCTGGATCTAAGGTGTAGAAACACAGCTGTGGATCAATGGTTCTTAACTTGGGAGCTGGTAGGAAAAGTCAGAGGGAAGGCCTTTGGAGCAGATAAGGCCTGACCCCTGCACCCCTCAGAACCGTGGTCTGATTTTTAATAGCATGTGGAGAGAATGAGAACAGGCTAGCCCGGTTAACTGGCAGCTCTTCACTTTGATATGAGCCTGGAGTGTGTAACAGCAGGCTAGTACTTAGTTTTTGATATCATATCATGATATGACGGCATCATTTATATATTTGTTTACTTATTTGCGTATTTAGCTATTTTGCTTCATTTATTTAAGTGGAAAACTGAGCAACAAGCACAGCCATCTCTAAAGCATGTCATCGTGTCAGAAACCCTTGGACAATTTGAGGCTGCCTATCCCCTCCCTGTGCCTCCTTTCCCTGTCTTCCCTATAGTGTTCCCCACCATTGATGACATTGCCTCATCTACCAGGGCTTTGTCCCACCTGACAGGAGCCAAGTGCTACTCACTCTTTCCCAGAATTCCCAGCCTGTAGAACCTGAAGCCAAGAACCAAAGGCCCATTCGCCCAGATCTGACCAAAAAAAGAGAGGGGTCACCTGCTCTGTTGCTACAGAGTGCTCCTCCCCATAGTACCAGAATGTTCTGGTAAAATAGGCATTTCCAGTTTCTCAGGCCAACATTCTTCTGAGTGAAGGTGGGATTGCCCATTTGACCCTTCCCTGCTTCGTCCTCACTCCTACAGCCATAACAGGTGTCCCAGGCCTGAAAGGGACTGTGTCTTTAAAGCACCTGGTGCTCAGAGCCAGCACCTCAGTCACTACCATCTCCACCCCACAAACACCTGTTTACTCCATAGTGATCATTCCAACCGGAAGCATGAGAGGGAAGGGGAAAATCATACCAGCTTCTGCAGGTGGCCTCAAGTTGAGTGAAATTGTGTGTAGTCTCCACTGTCTGAACAGCGTTCTAGATAAAAGTCGGTGCGTTTCTTGACAGGCTTTCTTTGTCAGTGTCTAGAAGGAGTTAGCTTTGAAAAGGCATTCCTGAAAGCAGTTTTCAGTCTATGAAGGGACTAGGTGCTGGGCCTCATCTCAGAGTTCATGATGGCTTGTATAGGCTCTAGAAAAGGGACATCCCAGAATCCAGAGGTGTATGTGATTAAAGTGCTTGCAGAGCATAAAGGAAACTCTGAGTTCCATCCCAGCAATGGAGAAAAAGTTACTACCCAAGAAACTATTCTTAATTTTTCTTTTTCACAGAAATCCATCTTGTTTTTATTGAGCAGGATAAGGGCATTCCTTTTGTTTGGTAATCTGATGTTGAAAAAAAAATAGAGAGTAGGTAATGTTCATTCATCAGAAATACGGTTCAGCCAATACCAAAGAGGCTTTGACTGAGTTCTCTTGACCTGTATGATTGACCCTGGTAGTGGGTTATCTATCTGTTGAGCCGCCATCCTACTTCTAGTTGGGTTACCTGTTTTCTTCCTGGTGTGATTCTCTCCCCTAACTGAAACTTTTCTAGGTAATGTACCAAGCCATCTTGGCTGTGCCTCTGGTTGCAGTACTGTGACTGTATGTCCCTCCTCCCCATACTTAGTTGCTCTGCTCAGCTCACCATCTTGCTTGACTGAGAACCAGACTTCCCTGGGGTGGGAGGTAAGGGGTGATGCCACTGTAATGAGTGGGTTCTGTCTTCTTTGCAATTGCCTTAACCTTTAAAGAGTCTGTGCTTGGCAGTAAATAGTTCAGGAACCTTACACAGCTGGGTACTAGACCTCCTGGCTATAAGGGGCTATGATAAGTCTCCCAGCTGAGATTTGAGGGGAATCCTGCTGGGTCAGAGAAATAGATGAACCTCCAAGACAGTGGCAGTTATCTGCCCAGCTTTGCCTCCAAACAAAAGCCATTTGTCTATAACATAACATGTTGAAAGGATGTGACCTACTCCAGTCTGGTGTTATATTTGGGAATCAAAGTTGAAATAACAGCTCTTCCAGTTAGCATGATTCAGCTCAATTTTATCTCTTGATGCTTTGTGCAGCCAGCTTTCCTCTATTGGATGAAAGACAATATGAATAAGCTGAAAGGGGCCTCTGCCTTCTCCATCCCTTCCCATCTCCCCAGGAGCTGCCTCACCTACTGGAACCTGAGGTAGCTGTGGTTTATCACACTCAAGAGGTCAGGAATTCTGTTTTCCAACTTCCCTAGAACACCCCAAAGTCATGAACGCATATTGTTGAATGACATTGATGATTTGACACATTCTTAGGGGAGCAATAGAGCATGCATTTCCATCCTAGATAAGGACTTGCCACTTCCCACACCTGCCTTTGACCTTTAATAATGATTGTATTACATTTTCCCCTAACCTTTTGCTGATGTGGTTCAATTTCTTTTTCTCAGTCATGAAAATATTTATTATTTATTTATTTATTACTTGTAAGTCACCAGCTGCCAAGTATCCACATTAGGCTGATGGAGACTTTGAGAGGACTGTGCTTTTCTGTTCCCCTCCCCCAGAAGAGAAGGCTGGTTGGTTGGTGGAGGCCACCTCTCTTCCCACATGCTGTTTTCCCTCACAGTGGCTTGCTTTGGGGGAGGGGAGGGCTTCTACCAGCTGATTCCCGTGTTGTACACTAGATGGCTAGACATTTTTGTATATTAGTATGTTTTAAGTTATTGATTTGTTTTATATGAAATAATTTATTTTTCAGGTACTTTTTTTTTTCATTTTAACTTTGTTTTTACATGGGTTTGTTTTCAATAAAGTCTGACACTGCTGTCCAAAGTCAACAATAAAGTGAATCCCATTGTGTTCTTTTGAGGATGTTTATGTAACTAGCCTTTAAAAGTAATTTTCAGAAAGAGGTAGGGACAAAGCCCTTACCTGTTTCCCTTTTCCCAGTTTGCCTTTTTCCCCACTACTTTAAATCCTTGTGAATAAATGTTCTTCAGTGTTTTAGGAAGAAGAAGCAAACCTAGATTTTGATAATCCAGAAGATTTCAGATTAATGAAGCTTTGAAAGAACCATTTTTCGAAATTTTAGTGACGTGTGAATATTTTTTGTCAATGGCTTTCTCAAAGAGAATGAAACTTTTGCACCATTTTCAGAGTTTTTATAGAGATGCCAAATTGATATATTTACATGTAATGGAAACATGAAAAAAGTTTTATTAAACAATTGTTCATAGCTGTGTAGACATTTTAATTCAGTTTCCAAGGCTCTTCAAAAGCGTATTTTGGAGGTACGGGGCGTTAACTGATGATTCCAAATGAAATCAGTTTGTCCGAATACTCAGTTCTTCGCAGGTGTCAGGTTTGTGTTAAACACTGTATGTTACCAGTGACTGGAATTCTGTGATATTTTGGTAATAAATGAAGTGGGATCGTTGAGATGCGACCGTGTAGGGGTGATCATGTGTGACTTGTCAGCATTCCAAAGCTGGATAAAGTGCCAGGTGACTTCTTCCCTTCGTGAGACAGGACCAGGCGACAGCCTTGACCTAGCAGAGAGGGAGCCCATGGACACCCCAGGTATGATGTGTATCTGTCTCTTCGTCACCTTCTCATTTCTACCCAGATGTTTCTTCCTCTTGAGGAACCCCAGGGCCCTGATGGTCAATGCCTCTTCCCCGTACTTTTGGGGTGAACATGGCCACATTTGAGCCATGGGATGGAGTGGGACTCGGTTTCCTTTGGGGACAGGAAAGCAAGTGTAACTCTCCATCTTATTATGTGATTGGGAGCACAGACTCTCATGTGGGTTGGAGATGTGGCTCTTTGGATAGAGTGTCTAGAGTGCACTAAGATCTGACCTCTGGATTGGTGCCACAAAAAGCAAGTCTGGTAGTGTAAGGCTATAATCCAAATACTTGAGAAGCAGAGACGGGAGGACCAGTAACACAAGGTCAACCTTGACTACATAGCAGATTTAAGGCCAGGCTGGGATATGAGAGACCTTATTACCTCCAAGCCCTCCAGAGTTTGGGAGTGGGTACTGCTTTCTGGAGGGAGTTAAGGATCTAAAGTCTGGAAAAGAAATTGTAGCCAGGTGGTGGTTATGCATGCTGTTAATCCCAGCACTCAGTATGGAGGGGGAGCAGAGGCAAGAGGATCTCTGGGAGTTTGAGACCAGCCTGGTCTACAAAGCAAAATCCGGGATAGCCAGGGTTGTTACACAGAGAAACCCTGTCTCAAAAAAACAAAAAAATTGTATCTTGGAGAACTGGGAAGAAGACTCAGAAAAGCCTGTTGAAGACCCTCCCCAGTTGAACAAACTCAAGAGTGGAGAGTTGGTGTGGGAAGCTTGTTTGGTGGAATACACATGGAGGTTGTTTCTTGTCGGGACAGGCCTCCTGGAGAGAGACCTTGTGGGTTAACAGTGTGAACTGCATACTCTAAATGGTTGGCTACACGCAAGTGTAGAAGGGCTGGCTGGACCCAAGTTCATTCAAAGGGAAATGCCACAACCACCAAGGGACTGAAAGGCCTCAAGAAACTCAGATACACATAAAAAGCATTCAGGAAGGCTGCAGAGTTGTCACACACAGGGGACTTGGTTAGATAAACAGAATGCATGGGCTCAAAGGAGATGCCAGGGCACCTGAGAGTAAGTACCTCTGCAGTTCAGACTCCCAAAACTCAAGGAAGAGGACTTTCTGAGCTGGTGAGACGATGGTGTGTAAAGGTCTTGCTAAGACTGGTAACCTGAGCTCAATTCCTAGGATCCACATGGAAGGAAACCCACTCCCACAAATTGGCCTCTGCTCCCATGAAAGACATGCTCATACACAATTGAGTTAAAAAAAAATAAAAAGCCAGGCATTGTTCTAAGGCATCCAGGGTTACATAGACATATATTAAAAGGCTGGGGGGAAGAGGCCAGTCTGGTCTATATAGTTCCAGGCCAACCAGGGTTACTTAGTAATACTTTGTCTTCAAAATAAAAAGGCCCGCTCTGAGGTACAGATGGTAGATTCTCAACTTCAGTTCTGGTCATGTAGAAAAGTATACAGGAAATCCACATACCTTGTAAGCAGGAAGGAAACACAAATGGTCAGTTGAAGATATCCAGAGATACAGAAACTGAAAAGAGTGGGAAAGTTAAATTCTTAAGAATACCTGGCTGGGGCTGGAGAGATGACTCAGAGGTTAAGAGCACAGACTGCCCTTCCAGAGGTCCTGAGTTCAATCTGTAATGAGATCTGGTGCCCTCTTCTGCATGCAGGGATACATACAGGCAGAACACTGTATACATAATAAATCTTAAAAAAAAACTGGCTGTGGAAACAATGGTCCCAGTTGACACGTTCGTTTTATGACCCTGAAACCAGTTCCAAATTAGGACTCCAGGATTTATGTTGTGAAGTCGTTTTTTTTTTAAGTGGGGAGGTGGAGATCAGTGGATAATTTATGAATTAGGTTCTCTCCTTCCACCACGTGGGTCCCAGGGACTGAGCCCTGAGATTGAACTCAGGTGGCCTTCCTGCACTGCCACACATTTTTCTTGCCTGTTGCATGCTGAGATGAACCCAAGGCTTCCTGCCCTGTACCAATACGTCACTACATCCCCAACCTGTTTTCTATTTCTTTGTAACCAATTACCATGTCTTTAGTGGCTCAAAACAACACCCATTTATCATTGCCGAATTCTGTGAGAAGTCTGGCTGGGTTCTGGGTTCAGCAGCACCTACACTAAAATTAGAACAAGAATGAGGAGAGGTTAGCATGGTCCCTGCTCCAGAATGAAACAGAATTCAAAAGACTAATATAATTTAACGCAAAGTGAATGCAGCATTTGATATATTGTAAACAGTTTTTTTTCAATTTCATAGATTATTTTTGGTGTTAGAAGTGTTTTACCTATATGAACATCTTTGTGTCAAATGAATTCCCAGTGCCCATGGAGTCTAGAAGAGTGTCAGATCTCTTGCAACTGGAGTTAAAGATGATTGTGAGTGCTGGGAACTGAACCCAAGCCTACTTACAAGACCAAGTGCCCTTGAACCTTTGATCCATCTATTCTGCCAATTAGCCTACGTTGTTGTTCCAGCAAGATGTCTGAGTGGGTAAAAGTACTTTATGCCAAGCCTCCTGGCCTTAGTTCAATCCCCGGGAGGCCTGTTGTGCAAAGAATGAACCCAACCCTGTAAATTGTCATCTGACTTCTACACACAGAGAAAATATAATGCTTTTTTTTTTTTTTTTTTTTTTTTTTTGGTTTTTTTCGA
>NW_026068156.1:915834-1076005 GCF_014885135.2 Alexandromys fortis | reverse complement strand
TTTTTCGAGACAGGGTTTCTCTGTGGCTTTGGAGCCTGTCCTGGAACTAGCTCTTGTAGACCAGGCTGGTCTCAAACTCACAGAGATCCGCCTGCCTCTGCCTCCCGAGTGCTGGGATTAAAGGCGCGCGCCACCATCGCCCGGCTATAATGCTTTTTTTAAAAAAAAAAAAAAAACCTAAATATTTATTTGCTTCATATTTACAAAGGTGGGGAGGAGATAAGTGAGACCCCAAGCACTCCGTCTCCCATGCCTGGCTGGCCAGGCCCCTCACGCTGCAGAGGCAGACACGGCTGGAAGGGACAGGATTTATGTTGCATACTCTTGAACTACAGCGAGTGTAAGCCTGGTCCTATTTACAGGGCAGAAACACTACAGGTGGAGCGTGGGGGTGGCAGAGCAAGCACCAGAGTCCTGGCCAGAGGGTACCAGCTTGCCACCTTGCCCACCTCTCCCGAGGCATCTCCTTGGCCCGCTGGGCTTCTCTGGGAAAACAGGCCTGCTCACATGATGCTTGCTGGGGTGAAGACAGGGCCCACACACAAGGTGTCTGATTTCCCAGCCACAGGACAGAGGTTTGCACACATCTTCGGTGTCCTGGTCTTCTCCAGGCAGCAGCTGCCTTGGAAGCGCTTCCCAGGCTAGGCGGGACATGGCATAAGTGATTCTGTAGGCCTGGGTCCCCTCGAGGAGGGACTTTGTATTCATGGTGTAGGCACCCATGTTGTCAAAGACCAGCCAATCCCCTACGTGTAGTTTTGGCAGCCACAGGCCCTCAGCCACACGGTTGCAGCCATCAACTGCTGGCCCCCACAGGCTGCTGCTGTACTGCGGTTGATCTGCAGATGGTTTCTTTTTCAGCAGGGCAGGTCACATCCTGCTTCTTCAGTGATCTCGGCTATAATGCTTTTTAAAATGGTTTTTAGATTTATTTATGTGCCCTTTGCCTGCAGGTGCCTATGAGGGTCAGAAGAGAGTGTCAAATTCCCCTGGGCCTGAAGTTACAATGGTGAACTGCTTTGTGGGTGCTGGGAATGGGACTTATTTTCCACTGATCCATATCCCCAGCCCTAGTTTTAAAAGTATAATGGGAATAATAATATTTAGTACCTCATGGGATTATTGCAATGCCCAGAGAGGTCAGCCAGCTGTGATATGTGAGGACATGAATGAATGGGAGAGTCTGGGAGCCCACTGATTAGTTTCCCTGCTGATGGAACAAGTAGTTGTAAAGTTGTTATGAATAGCTTCACACAACACAAATTCTGTGCTGGCAAGATGTCTGAGTGGGTAAAAGCACCTGCTACCAAGCATGACAACCTGAGTCCCAGAACCCACATGGTAGAAGAGAGCCGGCTCCACAAGGCTGCCCACTGATCTCCACACACTTATTTACAATGCAGCACTCAAGAGGCTAAGACGGTTTTATGAGTGGTCATTAAATTGTTCTTGCAGTTTTGAAATTATGCAAAGCCAAGGTGGGCCTCACATCTGTAATTGCAGTACTTTGGAGGCTGAGGCAGAGGTATAGCTTCAAGTTTAAGCCCAGCCTGGACTAATAACAAGTTCTCTAAGTCTCTAACTTATAAATAATACATACATATATGAAATGGCTCAGGACAAAAGGCACAAGCAAGCAAACCTTGACCACCTGGGTTGTCCTCTGATCCTCTACCGGTGCACTGAGGGAAACATTTGCCTTTTACACAAAGAAGGCGTGCGGGGGTGGGGGCCCTAAATAAATGTAAGAAAAATTTTAAATAGGAGTTAGGACTTGGAGGTGGAGTTCAGTCAGTAGCATGTTCATCTGACATGCATGAAGCCCTGGGTTTCATTGGTCTTAGTGGTGTAAACCTATAAACCCAGTACCCAAGAGGTAGAGGCAAGACGGTCCAAGTTCAAGGTCATCCTCATATATTGAAAGGCCAATCTGGGCTACCTAAGGCAGAGGCAAGCACAAACTTAAAAGTTGAGGGGAAATGTTGGGCATGGTGGACCGCACCTTTAACCCCCACACTAGGGGATTTCTAGACACCCTGGTCTACAAAGTGAGTTCCAAACCAGCCAGGGCTACACTTCTACACCATCTGACTTTGTTTCTAAAACAAAAATGTTGAGTAAAAAGGTATGGCACCCACACACTCCTCTCTCTGGTTCCCCAGCTGTCATCATCATCCTCTAAAGATCTGTGTTCACTTTCCCTCTTCCCGTGCATTGCTGTTCTGATTAAAGATTCAATCAGCGGCTCTTCAGATAAGTCCCAAAGCACCTGACTTGCAGTAGTTGTTATTTCCTGTGATGTAAACACACCCACCTTAACTGGTGTTGCTATTGACAGGACATCATCAAAGCTGGCATTGGTAAGAGATGGGCAGTACACAGTATAGAACTTTGAACATGCAGGTACAACATGTGGAGCCTTGGCTACATAGCAAATTCAAGGCCAATCTGAGCTGCAGGAGATCTTGCTTCACAGAGAAAGGGAGGGATGGAGAGGGGTGGAGAAAAGAAGCAATGCAATAGACTGATGAAAATGCATCTTGCATTGTTAAGCATCTTTATCAATGGAATGCACCTGAGGGGAGGTGGTCAAGAACTTTTGGTTGTTGTTCCAGAAGACCTGAGTTCAGTTCTCAATTTCCACATCAGGTGACTTCTGCATTCATGTTACAGACACACACATTAAAAAAGAAAGAACAAACATAGATGCTGTGAAACAATGTCATTTACTTGGCCTCTGAATGCAAAGCCAAGAAGCTTGTGTATCGGGTCTGAAGAGATGGCTCAGCAGTTAAGAGCACTGGCTGCTCTTCTGGAGATCCTGAGTTCAATTCCCAGCAACTACATGATTCCTCACAACCATCTGTAATGGGATCTGATGCCCTCTTCTGATATAAAGGCATACATGCACAAAGCACACATAATGAAGAAGGAAGGAAGGAAGGAAGGAAGGAAGGAAGGAAGGAAGGAAGGAAGGAAGGAAGGAAAAGAAAACTATCCAACATTTCTTTGGGTTGGAGAGAGTGCTTAGTGGTTAAGAGCACTAGTTGCTCTTTCAGAGGACCCAGGTTCAATTCCCGGCACTCACAGGGCGGCTCACAGCTGCCTGTAACTCTTCAGGACTCTTCGGGTACTGCATGCACATGTTGCCTAGATACGCATGCAGGCAAAACACCCATCTACATAATAAATTTTTTGAAAAGAGCTTGTGTGGCAAGTTGCACCCAGGTAGTAATAACTTGGATGATGAGGCAAGAAGGTTGATGAGCCTGAGGCCTGCCTGGAGTTCATAGTAAGGTCCTATCTCATGAACAAAAAACAACAACAACAACAACAAAAAAAAAAAACCCTGCAATTAAGGAAGGAGGAAAACATGATATATGAAGTTCTGTGAGCCTTGATGGGAGTGGGAAATGGAATCTCATTTGTAGTCTGTTTTTTGTAACCCATGACTATGTCAACAACCTCAAGGGCTAAACAATAGTAACATGTGGTAAGAGAATGAAGTAAGGCTTTGCTGTATGTTAATTTTGTGTTAATGTAATCCATTTGTCCCTGTAACTCATCATTAAATATCAGCTATGTTTGAAAGCTGCCTTCAGAATTGTGGAACATTTGCCTTTTGACTCAAGAGTTAGCACAAGCTGGATCCAGACCACTTATGTGAAATGAAATCTCAACACACTGACGTCTGACATCTATCTCACTATCCAACCCAAACCCTATTGGTTCATCTCCCCAGGCACTTCTTTGTGTTTTGTTTGTTTTTGATACAGGGTTTCTCTGTGTAGCCCTGGTTGTCCTAGAACTTGCCTTGTAGACCAGGCTAGCCCAAAATTCACTGAGTGCCGGGATTAAAGGCGTGCACCACCATACCTGGCTGGCACTTCTTTTTCTTTCTTTTTATGGAGGGGGAGAATTTGTATACTTGTGCATACAAGTGCGCATGCGTGAGTGTGTGTGCACATGTTGAGGTGAGCGGTCAATGTTGATGTCTTCTCAGTTGCTTTTCACCTCTGTCTAAAACTTGTTTATTTGTCATTTGTGTGTATGTATAAGTGAATGCCATGTATGTGCCTCGCATGTTTCCACAGTGGCCAGTAAAGGGTGTCAGATCCCTAGGAACACAGCTGTGGGCCGCTTAGTATGGGTGCTGGGGATCCAACTCAGGTCCTCTGGAGGAGCACATGCTTGTCGTCTCTCCAGGCCTTCAGTTTGTACTTTCAGACAGAGCCGGGAGCTCCACAATTCAGCTGTGCTGGCAGGCCAGCAAGCCCCAGGGATCCTGCTGTCTTCACTTCCCAGTGTGGCTTTTACATTGGTGCTGGGTATCTGAAGTCAGATCCTCATACTTTCAGGGCAACTACTTATAAATGTAGCCATCTCCCCAAGGACTCTAAACTGCCAAAGCAAAGGCAACAGCTGTAGTTCTCACCTGGCCTTGGTAAATATCTGCCTTTTTCAAGATTTTCCAGGTACCCTTTCAGTCCATTGAACAGTCTTGTCTGGTCTCCTGGCATTCTTCTATTTTGTGGCCTTTTTCCCCCCTTTTATTTGTTCTTTTCTGTTAGTTTTTTTTGAGACAGTGTTACATGTATCCCAGGCTAGCTATATTTAGCCAATTTTCTATTAGTATGACTAAGGCAACTTATAAGAAAAAGTGTTTAATTGGGCTTCTGGTTCCAAAGGGTTAGAGTCCATGATGGCACGACAGCAGGAATAGCTGAGAGCTTACATCTTGAACTGCAAGCCAAAGACAGAGCACACTGGAGACGGAAGGCTTTGAAGCCTCAAGTCCCTAGTGATACCTCCAACAAGACCGCACTTCCTGATTCTCCCTCAAATAAGTTCACTAACTAGGGGCTACATATTCAAACATGTGAGTCAGGGCTAGAGAGATGGCTCAGCAGTTAATAGCACAGGCTGCTTTTGCAGAGAGCCTAGGTTCAATTCCCTGCATCCACATGGCAGCTCACAACTGTTTATAACTCTAGTTCTTCTAGACCTCTTCTGACCTCTGACACCAGGCATGCACAGACATACAGGCAAGTAAAACGTTCACACATATCCAGCACTCAGAAGGCAGAGGCAGGCAGATCTCTGTGAGTGTAAGGCCGGCCTGGTCTACAAGAGCTAGTTTCAGGACAGGCTCCAAAAACTATAGAGAAACCCTGTCTCGAAAAAACGAAAACAAACAAAAAACATTCATACACATAAAAGGACAGAAATAAACATGAGCCTATGGGAGCCATTCCCATTTAGACTACCATACTAGCCTTGAACTATCTGTGATGAGAAAGGCCTTTAACTCCCGCCCCAGCCTTTTAAGTGCTGGGGTAACAGGCATACACCACCATACCCATCTCTCTTCCGATTTGAGTTCTCCATTGACATACTTGCCCTGGGTTTCTTTGCCAACTCTCTAGTTTCAAGCATAACTGAGCTGCTGTATTTTGATCAGGGAATGGAAGTCCATGTCTGTAGTCCCTTCACTGGGGAAAGTGAGGCAGGAGAATGATGAATTTTAAGTCCTCCTGGGCTACTTAGATCCAGGTTTCTTAGCCTCTTCCCAATCTCCCTACAGAAGCTGTTTTTCTAACCTACAGCTCAACAAACTTGTGTCCTGTGCTTATCCAGTCTGACACTGGAATGAAACCATGCTAGCTAGTGTTCTGCCAACTTGACACAAGCCATTGTTATCTGGGGAGAGAGAACCTCAATTGAGAAAAGACCTCAATCAAACTTGCCTACAGGGAAGGGTCTAGGTCATTTTTTGGTGACTGATAAGGGAGGGCCCAATACACTGTCGGTGGTGCCACACTTAGGCAGGTGATTCTAGGTTGTACAAGGAAGAAAGCTGAATGAGCCTTGAGGAGTAAGCCAGTAATCAATGTTCCACCATAGTCTGATTCAATTCCTACCTCCAGGTTCCTGCCTTGAGCTGCTATTCCGACTTCCTCGTGATGCAGTGTGACCTAAGAACTGTAAAATGAAATAAACTCTTTCCTCCCCACGTTGCTTTTGGCCAGTGTTTTATCATAGCAATGGGACGCAAACTAGGACAAAGGATTTCACACAAAATCAGAGTAGAAGCTGTTCCCACTACCTTCTCTTAGAAGTGGAGTTCCCGAGAGACAGTCTATATAGTCACAAAGGCGGAATGCATGTTCCCTAGTGTCCACCTGCCCCCTTTTTGTTTGCTTTTCAATAAAAGTAAATTCAGTAATAGAGCTGGCAATATGGCTTGGTTTTTTTTGTTTTGTTTTGTTTTGTTTTTCGAGACAGGGTTTCTCTGTGGCTTTGGAGCCTGTCCTGGAACTAGCTCTGTAGACCAGGCTGGTCTCGAACTCACAGAGATCCGCCTGCCTCTGCCTCCCAAGTGCTGGGATTAAAGGCGTGCGCCACCATCGCCCGGTGGCTTGGTTTTTTTGTTTGTTTGTTTGTTTGTTTTTGTTTTTGAAGACAGGGTTTCTCTGTAGCTTTTTGGAGCCTGTCTTGGAACTCGCTCAGCAGAACAGGCTGGCCTTGAACTCACAGAGGTCTGCCTGTCTCTGCCCTCGGAGAGTTGGGATTAATGGTGTGCCATCACCACCTCCTGACAAGTTTGTTTTTTTAAGAAGAGTTCGATCTTTGCTGATTCACGTTTAGGAATGCTACACAGCTGGGCGTGGTGGTGCAAGCCCCTCTTAAATTATATTCATATTCTTAACGTATATGAGTCTTTTGCTCGCTGTGCTACAGAAGACCCTCAAAAAAAAAAAATCCATCATTGAGGTATCTCGTAGGCTATCCGAAGCCTGTAATGAATCCTCTCCAATAGGCCTCGCCTTTTTGTAGTCTTCTTAATTTTATGTATATAGGTAGGTGTTTTGCTGGCCTGTGCGTATACTCAACCACGTGTCTGGCTGGTGCCCTTGGAGGGCAGAAGAGGACGTCGGATCTCCTGGAACTGGGGTTACAGGTGGTTGTAAGAACTACCATGTGGCCGGGCGGTGGTGGCGCACGCCTTTAATCCCAGCACTCGGGAGGCAGAGGCAGGCGGATCTCTGTGAGTTCGAGACCAACCTGGTCTACAAGAGCTAGTTCCAGGACTGGCTCCAAAACCACAGAGAAACCCTGTCTCGAAAAACAAAAACAAACAAACAAAAAAAAAGAACTACCATGTGGGTGCTGAGAATTGAGCCCAAATCCTCTGCCCTTTCGTTAGTTGTAGGCTACCACAGATGGTCTCTCAGAAGTGCCTTCCTCCCCGAGCCTCAAGCAGAGACTAACCTCTCCCATCCCCATCCTCGGCCCCTCCCACGCTGGATCACAGACTGCGAGGTGTTGCGACTTGGACCGCCCCTAAGCAAGTCCCTTTTCAGGCCCCACCCCGTCACAGAGGACCAATCAGAGGCTGCTTTCTCTTCTATTCCTCCCTCCCCCCCCCCACCCCACCCCGTTCAGTCCGGATTTTCCCAGGCTCGTGCTTCTAGAGTCGCAGCTGCTGACGCGATCGAGGCGCGACGCGGAAAGGTCACACGGGCTCTTCCAACATGGCGGCGGCAGCTCTGCGGGGCGGCTGGTGCCGCTGCCCGCGGGTGAGCAGACGCGTGGGGCTGGTAGGGCAGAATTAAGGGGTTTGGACGCTCGGCTTTCGAGACCTCCTTCTCTTCAATCCATATTCCTTCGTGGCTTTCCCTTTGGGTTCCACGGCTGGCTTGGGTTGGGTCATTGGGTCAGCCGATGCTTGAGCAGGGAGCACACGTAGGAGGCCTGAGGGCGGGAACCGGTTCCCCACCCCTTCCCCGGCCTCGAGCCGCAGTACCCTGAGCTGCCCAGGAACGTGTAAACCTCTCACTCATCTGTGGATCTGATTCCACGTGCACGAGGGAGTCTCTGGCTGGGGAGGTTGTGCCCCGTAAGAAAATATAGCCAGATGAAAGTTTTTTTTTTTTTTTCTTTAAAGTGACAGTCGCAGTTCGCATTGGAATGCCAAATTCTTTACGGAGAGTGTTTCCTGAATCACCACTCCAAACGCTCAGCGTGGAAGTGCGGGAGATAATTCTTGCCTAGATAAGACCTAGGACTCTTGGCTTAGGTCAATGGCCTTTCATGCACACTCAAGAATATAGTTTTTTATACTGCTGTTGTTTGGCCCTGTTTCATTAGGGTAAAGATTACGAAGCTCAGAAAGGTTAAGCAACCTTACCATAGCTAGTGGATGCCTGATCTTGTCTAAAACCCAGATCAGTATGAATCTACCGCTAACTGTTGAGAGGAAGGAAAATGTAAAACAGGTTATTTACACTCCCAAGAGCTCTACTTTCCATAACTATAGGCATACTGGTACGTATGCACGTTTGGGCCTTAAGAGCTTGTTTGGAGCATCTCCCTGGAGAGCACAGCTACTGGTATATATACTTAAGCAAAGAAAGGTCATACACTTTGGCTAAGTGTGCAGCTTCAGGAAGAACACACATGACTAGCCAGCCAGATCATGTGAATAAACCCTAACAGTTAGTGGGGGTGACAGTGATGGTGCCCGATGTCCCTCACTTCTGAATCTGTGTAAGTGTGGGATGTAGCTAGTGCTTACCCAGCTGGGAAGAAATGGAGAAGATAAATGCGGAAAGTGAAAAGTGGCGCTGGTAGGTCATTCGGTTTCAGTACACCCGTGCCGGACTCAACTGCACAACAGCTACAAGTTCAGTTGGGAGAAGAACGGCCCTTTCTCATGTTGTTACCTAGTTCTTCGCCCAGAGGGCATTTAGAACATTTGACCAGGACATTACAAGTTTATTCCATTATTTTCCCTGGGCCAAGAACTTACTGGTTTGTCTCTGGAAGTTCATGTCTGTAGTTGGAGATCAGCAAAAGTGGTGTGGGCTTACCTAAAGACCATGTTTCACGCTGCGTGCCTACCACTCTCGTTGGCTTCCTGGCCCCGTGCTCTCCTGAGTTCCAGAGGTGGGAATAGGTCCTGGAGTTACAGATGCAGCATTTTCTCTTTCCGCCCAGTTCTAGTTACTACTCAGATTTTACGAAGATTCCCTATTCCCTTACAACAGGCGTGAAGTCAAGGTCAGCAAATGAGTCACAGGTGACCTTCAGAGTCACCCACTTTTCTGAATGGATCTTTCTCTTTTCTTAACCAATTAGAGGTGCCTAGGCAAAGGAGTCCAAATTCTCTCCAGCCACAACCTACCCCATGGTTCAAGCTACCAGCTAAGCCGGCCAGGAGGAGAGCTGACAGTGGTGAGTGACCCAGTAGAGGCCTGGGGGGAGCCATGCCAGCACAGTCACTTTGGGGAGTGCTCCGTGTTCAGGGACTTCAGAGGTACGGAGAGCAACAGTCAGACCTTGTTTGTGGGTGTCCTGGGATACTCTTGGTCAGCCTCCTGTTTTATTTTTCCAGCAACGAGGCACTCTTACCTCAGGGAATTATGCATACAGTTAGCTCTGATGGCTAGAAAAGGCATCCAGCATCAGTTTACCTTCTCCCTCTCTGGCTTCTGTCTGTGGCTTCCTCACTAAGCGTGGTTATTTTAAGTATTGGAAAAGAGTCACTCCATCATTCCTTGGGTCTCACTGTGTCCTGGTCACTACTTCTGTTAGTGTGTCATGACTGAGTGAGGCAGGAAGCCTCAAATATGCATGCTGCCTACAGCCTCTCCTCAGCTTCTTCCTGATCCTGTCCTGCAGGTGTTCTAGGAGCGAAACAGATCCCAGTGATTCCTTCCTCATTGCTGCTCTCCGTTGTGGTTTGACCAGAGCCACAGAGAGGCAGTTGACCTTCAACCACTGGGCAAGCCTAACAAGCTTCAGCCACACGTGGCTACTCCCGTTGACATTCTGTTCATTGTTCCTTAAACTGTTGTTTTTACAGATGGTAGTTTATGTAGCTCAGGCTGGCCTGTGTGCAGCTGAGAATCACCTTGAACTCATTGATCCTCTTGCTTCCACCTCCTAAGTGCTACAATCACAGGTCTGCACCACCATGGCCTTGGTGTCTTACTTTTGACAGGCTCTATCTTTTAGAGCCGTTTTAGCTTTACAGAAAAATTAAATGGGGCTGGGACTGTGGCTCAGTTGCTAGAATGCTTCCCACACATGTATAAACTCCTATGTTCTGTCCCCAGTACAGCATGCACTAGAAATAGCAATGCACAATTGTCATTCACACCAGCATTCTGGGGGCTGGTGGACCAGGAGTTCTTGCTTATCCTTAGGTACTTAGCAAGTTAGAGGCTAATCTAGGCTACATAAGATTCTGTAAATAGTAAATAGACTGGACCAGGCTTTATGGTACCTGCTTTTAATCCTAGCCCTCAGGTGGCAAAGGCTGTCAGATCTCGGTAAGTTCTGCGGTATCCTGGACAACTCCACATGGAGAGTTCCAGCCTAGCCAATGCTATATAATGAAACCGTCTCAAACTAGCTACATAACAAAACTATCCCTCCAAAAAACCCAAAATTAACAAAAAGTACAGAGGGTTCTCTCTAGCCAGTTTTCCCTTTCCTGCTCACAGGTCCCAGTTCGTCATTTTTCCCATTCTGGGTGACATTGTTACAGCTGACAAACCAGAGTGGATACAGTGTTAAAAGATCTGAAATCTGGTTGCATTGAGGTTCATTTCTGTGTTACGTATGCATTCTGAGAGGGTATAACAAGTGGGTGAGGATTTGTCTATCATTGTAGAGAAAATACAGTACAGTTCCACTAATCAGGCATGGTGGTGCACATCTGTAATCCTAGCCCTTGAGAGGTGGAGGCAAGAACATCAGAAGTTCAACTACATAACAAGTTCAAGACCAGCTCTCAGACCCTATCCCACAGCAAACCCCTCCACTTTGTAAACAGAACAGGGGCTAGCGAGATGACTCAGTGGATAAAAGTGCTTGCTATACAAGCCTCCAGACTTGAGTTCGGTCCCTGTAACCCATTCACAAGTTTTCCTCTGATTCCCACATGAAGCCATGGTACTGTGTATACTTAACCATAATCTTCAAACAGCTTCACTGCCCTAAATGGTCCTCTGGACTCCCCTTGTTCATTCGTCCTTCCCTTAGACCGCTGTCAACCATTAGTATTTTTACTGTCTCCGTAGTTTTGACATTTTCAGAATGTCATACTGTTGACTCACGGTTTATGGTCTTTTCAGACAGCCACATCGGAGCTGTTAGTTGGATGTTCGCAAGAGTACCTCCAACCAGGGAATGCACTTACAGCCAAGGAACTACAGAAGAAACCGTGTTCACTGGCTCTCTTAGACCAATGCTAAGCCAGGCTTGTTATACAATTCAGGACTCTCTCCCTGCCCAGGGAATGGCACCATCTACTGTGGGCTGGACTATCCTACATTAATTGTCTCTCCAAACAGACTAATCTGATCTGGACAGCCCCTTAGTTGAGACTTGTTTTTCCGGTGATTCAAGTTAACAGCTAACTACACTGATAGCATTTGACTCAATGAAATTATAGATATTTTTGGTTTTTTTTTTTTTTTTTTTTTTTTTGTTTTTCGAGACAGGGTTTCTGAGGCAAGGTCTTAACGATGTAGCTGGCCTCAAACTCATGTTGATCCAAGTCTCCTGTATCAGCGTCTTTTGTTGTTGTTGCTGCTGCTGCTGCTCACATTTGGTTTTTGAGAAGTGTATCTACCATGGCATGGTTCTAGAGATCAGAGGACAACTTTCAAGAATCTGTTCACCAGCCGGGCAGTGGTGGCGCACGCCTTTAATCCCAGCACTCAGGAGGCAGAGGCAGGCGGATCTCTGTGAGTTTGAGGCCAGCCTGGTCTACAAGAGCTAGCTCCAGGACAGGCTCCAAAGCTACAGAGAAACCCTGTTTCGAAAAACCAAAAAAAAAAAAAAAAAAAAAAGAACCTGTTCACTCCTTCCACCATGTAAGTCCAGGGACCCAGGGATAGAACTCAGGCCTGTCCTTTGAGTGCTAGGGTGACAGCTTGTGCAGCTACTCCTGGCTTGGAAGCTTTGTTTGTTTTTAACTATACAGTTATATGAGGCCATTTCCTTTTCTTGGCCTACCCATTAGTCCCTTTTCTTCCCCAGCTTTGATTGTACTTCCATCTCTGTATATATACAATTTGATTGTATATATACATACCTACAACTGAGGAAGTATACGAAGTATTTGAGTATAACTTATATTCACTTAATATGATTATCTCCAATTTTTCAGAAGACCGTAAAACTCCATTCATTCATTTATTCATCCCTTCATTTATCTATTTGTCTGTCTGTCTGTCTCTATTTTTGTGTTTTTGTTTTGTTTTGTTTTTTGAGACAGTTTTTCTCTATGTAACTCTGGCTGTGCTGGAACTCATTCTATAGACTGGGCTGGCCTTGAATTCAGAGACCCGCCTTCCTCTGCCTCCCAAGTGCTGGGATTAAAGGCATGTGCTGTCATACCCAACCATAACTTTATTCTTTATGGCTGAAAACAAAAGTAAAAACAAATGCCATCCTCTTTGTCCATTCCCCTGTTGTTGGACACCTAGTTTGGTTCCTTATCTTACATGCTGACTAGTATGGTAGAACATTGGTATGCAAGTTTTTATTTTTTTATATATTTAACTTGTTGATAACATCAATAGATATGAACCTGTGGACGTGTAGGATTTACTGTGGTGGCTTGTCATGGGTGTTTCTGTAACTCAATTTCTGTTAAAATAAAAGACATTCACTGTTAAAGACCACTGTCAACAGAAGGGAGGAAACCGGGCACCCATTGGTAACCAGATGTTATCACGTGTGCCTTTCCAGCCTCTAAACTTTCCTTCTTTCTTTTCAATTTTACATTCTTTCTAGACCAAATCCTATTCTACTGGGAACAGAAAAGGGTTTTTGTCAGGCTTACTAGACAACATCAAACAAGAATTAGCCAAAAACAAAGAGATGAAAGAGAGTATAAAAAAGTTCCGAGATGAGGCAAAGAAGCTAGAAGAATCAGATGCTCTCCAGGAAGCCAGAAGAAAATACGTAAGTACCTCACTCCTGTCTTTATTCCCTGGACCAGGGCTGCTGGGAAAGGTGACCAAGTCATTGATTAAAAGGTATCAGGACATGAGCTGGTTGCCTAGGCCTCCTGGCATTGATGTCTCTTGAACAGCCGTCAAAAGCTATGGCCACTGGGCCTGGTCCTTGCATTTTTGTACTATGCAAGTACCCTGTGGGGAGGCACAGTGCCCCTGTCTACCCGTGAGCAGCTGAGCTCCAGAGTGCCATGTCCGTAGCTTTTCCGTCTATGTATTCCCAAGCTATCTATTTGGATGACATTCCTTGTGTGACTTCAGCCTGGTGGAAGGTGTCCTTGTCACATCACTAAAGAATGAGTTATCTGGGAATAGAGCAGGCCAGGCCCCCGAGGTTGCGCTAGAGGTAAAATGGCCTTGCTGAGTAGTGGCTGGCAGGACTATCTCTTTCCACTCAGAGAAAGACCAGAGCTTGGGGATCCCATGCCGCTGGGTAATAAGAACCCTCTGGGTGGGCATGCATGGGGTTGGAGTTCCTCGTAGAGTTGCAGCAGCCAAGAAAATGCTCCTGGGCTCCTTTGGTCGGATGAGCGCGTTCACTGATACCTAATAAAAAGAGGCAATTCTGTGACCGTAGAAATCCATCGAGTCAGAAACTGTACGAACCAGTGAAGCCATAAAGAAGAAGCTTGGGGAACTGACAGGGACCGTGAAGGAGGTAAGGCTCGAGGCTGACCCCACAGCTGGGATTAAGTGAGGGGCGTGAAGGGTTCAGGGGCATGAATCCCACTGACACTCAAGGGATTAAAGTGTTTATGTTAGCCTGGGATGAGAATAAAAGGTAAAGTGGCATTTTTGTTCCTCACGTCTGAAAGTAGAAGGGGAGGGACACTCGCACCCAGGTGGGGGTGCAGGTGGGTGCAGGACCCTCCTGGAGGGGCAGCATTCCTTGCTGGCTTAGGCAGCCTCCTCTCACGTTGCTAGTTGTTTCCTTGGAACCCCCTGGCTGGGAATTCCCATTCCACTCTTGCTCATCCAGGGAGAATCAGTCCTGAACTGCAGGGGTAGAGTGCACCGTTCCTCTCAAGACTGTGTTGTAGACCTGTGCAGCGTCCTCCCCTCTGTCTCTGTCTCAGTAGAGTCTTGATGAAGTCAGTAAGAGTGACCTTGGCCGGAAGATCAAGGAGGGGGTGGAAGAGGCTGCCAGGACAGCCAAGCAATCAGCAGAGTCGGTATCCAAGGGCGGGGAGAAGCTGGGCAAGACGGCAGCCTTCAAAGCCATCTCCCAGGTGAGTGAGTCTGGCCCAGGCAGGGGCAGGGACCCCCAAAGCTGGTGGCCCTCAGCGACCACAGGCCTGCTCTCCCTTACAGGGTGTAGAGTCGGTGAAGAAGGAGATTGATGAGAGCGTGCTAGGACAGACGGGGCCCTACCGCCGACCCGAGCGGCTCCGGAAAAGGACGGAGTTTGCCGGAGCGAAGTTCAAAGAAGACAAAGTGTTCCAGGCTAATGAGTAGGTTCCAGACAGGTCCCTGAGTGGTCCTGGCCTGTTTCCAGGGTCCTTTGGGAGGTGCCTGCCCAAATCTGTTTCTCTTCTTGGGGTTCCTGGCTCCCTCCAGAGAACTGGGGGAAGAGAGAGAGCAATGGAGAAAGAAGAGGAAGGAAGGGTGGAGTTGAAGCTCCTTGATGTGAAGTTAACCTTTGCTGACCTCCCAGTGGTCACAGGAGCGTGCAGGGCTCTGGGGTCTGCACTTCATTCTAGGCACCTGCCTTCTCCCCCAGGGAAGCGTTGGGGCTTGTGCTACACAAGGACTCCAAGTGGTACCAGCAGTGGAAGGACTTCAAAAACAACAATGTGGTGTTCAACCGTGAGTGTGGCCAGCCTACTGGGTCCTGGGCAGGACAGTGGCAGCAGATACTAGCCAGGCAGAGCCCCACTTACAGAAGGAGAGATGATACCAGATAGGGCTGCGCACTTCCTTAGAGCCTCCTACCTGTCTAGCTATAGATTCTATCAGTAAGATACTGGGTGACGAGTTAGGGTGTCAGGAGCCCTGGAATTGACAGAGGTGGGACTGACCTTCACTTTTCAGCCAGGCACAGGATTTCTCCAGCGGCTGAGCAGGAGAGCCACTGGCTACATACCTTTGTTCCTTCTCCTGTGAGGACTACTAGAGGCCTGTGTTTCCTTTGTAGTGGAGGCAACAGCCAGCAGGGGTGGCATCCCAAATTTTTGTACAGCCCCTTTGGGACTGTAACTGAGTTTCTGCATTTTTCCAGGTAGGTGGGTTGAATATCCACATGCTAAGATGAGGCAGGTCGAAGCCCAACAGATGGCTTGCCTAGATCTGACCCATGTCAAGAAGGGGTGTCTTGTAGGGAGTTCTCAGGAATTGGAATCAGGGCATCTTCTTAGAAAGGTCCTGTCTCTAGCACCTGCATGTACCCTCCATAGGCTTCTTTGAGATGAAGATAAAGTACGATGAGAGCGACAATGTTCTCATCCGGGCATCCCGGGCCTTAACGGACAAAGTCACTGACTTGCTGGGTGAGTGTGGCTTCAAGACCCTCCTGTCTGCTGTGGCTACAGTCGGGTGGAATGTAGGCTCTAAACTGAGGGCTTGTCTCCCTGCAGGGGGCCTTTTCTCAAAGACAGAAATGTCAGAGGTGCTCACAGAGATCCTTAGAGCGGACCCAAACTTCGACAAGGACCGCTTTCTTCGGCAGTGTGAGAGTGACATCATCCCTAACATCCTAGAGGTGCGATCCATGCTGCAATTATGGTGGAGCCCTGGCCTGCTGCACCCCCTCCCCCTCATTCTGGGTGGTCACCCTCGGACTGAGTCTAGATTACCTCAGGGTAACCAGGTTGCTGGGACTTAGGCTGCTAACCTGACTTCGGCTGCTGCACCTTAGGCTATGACTCCTAATTCCCCCGCCTACAGAGTCCTCTGCCCGTCCCATGGCAGTTAGTGCTGGCTCCTGTGAGGATAGCTGTGGAAGTTTCTTGCCTTCTCCGTGGGGCATCGTAGCTCCAGGACGGGTTTCTCTCTGCCTTTGTGGTCCTGCAGTCCCAGCTCTTGTCCCAGAAGCTCTGCACTGTACCTTCTGCTATAGTTCTCCTGAAGCCATTTGGGAACAGCCTAAGGGCCCTGGCTTTTCGGGCATCAGGGAGAAGCAAACAGCCACTACATTTTTGTTGAGATCTAGAATGCCCTGGCCAGACCAGAGGTGAGGTCTGGATTCACTGTCTCTGGTATTCCTGACATTCATACTCCTCAAATATTCTTGCATCTTTGGTTTGTAAGTCAGGAGGGCATGTCTTGTTCAGGTCACAATACAGTGCACCTGTATTGGTGGTCTGTCTGCCTCCCTGAAGCCCCTGGAATATGGCAGGATCTGGGGCAGCCCTATAGGAAAAGACACCAGCCCCCAGTCCTTACTCCCTCCTCTTGCCTCCTTGTGCTTCATCTGCTCCTCTCTTTCCAGTTTCTCAGCTCCTTTTCACGCTTTGGGCAGAGCTGAGAGGAGGTGGGAAGGGAGCGATCACCAAGAACAGCAGGTGTTACCTGGGCAGCCTCTCCGGGGATGTGCCCCAGCTGGTTCTTGCTTTCTTCCTGGGCCCCTCCCTCACCCTCCTCAGCAGAACTAGCCCTAGGTTTGCGTGGCATATCCTCTGCCTCCCTCTGCAGCCTGCCTCATTTCTTGCTCTCCTAAACCTGGTCCTTAGGGAGGTAGAGCTGGAAGGCAACTCCTCCACTATGAGTGCTCCCCTGCTCCCCCTGCCTTTCCTTGTCCTGCACCCAAAGACCAGAGCTGTATGAATATTAACGCAGGGACTTGTGTCCTCCCTCCCAGGACATCCACAGCTGCCTGCCATCTGACCTAGCCTCTCTCTTCCCCAGACCTAAGCTGAGGGACAGGAGTCCAAGGGTCTTCAGGAAGGGCTGCTGCCAGAGACTGTTCTCAAGCATTCTGCTGCAAAAGCCCACCCACTTTCTCATGCTTATTTTTTCCTTTTCCCTATTTAGGCCATGATTTCTGGGGAGCTCGACATTCTCAAAGACTGGTGCTATGAAGCTGTAAGTAGAGTACTGCTTTCTCATTTTAGCCCACAGCAAAGCGAAGCAGAAACAGTCAGAAGGGCTGGGGTGGGCCTCAGGGCCGGGCATTTTCCTAGCATGTGTATTGTCTTGGGTTCCATCCCAGCACTGCAAAAATAAACGAGTAGCATAGAAGTCTGCTTGGGTGGCTCTGGCCTAAGTCCAGTGGGAGGGAGGTCCTCATGTCTGATATACTTGGTTCCCACAGAGCCCAACAGCCCATCCATCTGTCCTTTCTTCTGTGTGTGATGCACAGGTACCCACAGGTCAGGCACTGAGTCTTCAGCTGGAAACTAGAAATGTCAGAAACGATCCCTTCTCTGTTTAGTGCCTAATGCAAAGCCTGGTCCACAGCTGCCAGTGTCCTTGTTTCCCTTCTCTCCCTCCACCTTCTGACCCTATATCTTCAGCCCTGTAAACTGATGGGATCCCGAGTGTCATGTGGCATATGTGTCTGTGTGTGTGTGTGTGTGTGTGTGTGTGTGTGTGTGTGTGTGTGTGTACAGGCACATGCATCTGGAAGCTTGAAGACTGATGAAGGTTGATGATAATCGCTCTCCACCATGTATGGAGGCAGTCTCTTCACTGAACCTAGAGCTTGTTGTTTCACCTGGTCTGGCTAGCCAACTTGCCCAGGGGCTCCCTGTTTCCACCTACTGGGCTCTGGACTTAGAAAACCTCCACACCTATCCCTCTTTTATGTGGGTTCTTGGGATCCAGACTCCACTCTTCATACTTGCACAGAAAGGGCTTTACCAGCTGAGCCCTCTCCCCAGCACTCATAAACTAATTTTGATTAAAGAGAATTACAGAAACGATTCATGCCACAGAATGATGTGAGATTTCCAGGGTGGCCTGCTGTCTCTTTTCTGTCCTGGTTCACGTGGCTGTGACTGGGACCCCATGTAAGATGGCCTTGAATGTGCACGTTGGGGGCCTCAAGTTCAGGGAGAGGATAGAAGAGGTCACTTGAATATATGAAATTCTCCTAGTACTCTTGAGCCCCCACATGGTGCCCCTTGTGGTGACTGTGAGAGTTAACTGTGGGTACTGAAGTATGTGTCACAGCAGATCCTCCCACTAATAAGATAATATAACACAGATCAAAACAGAAGTGTGGGTAGGATTCCCGCCCGAGGACGGACACTGTGTTCTGATGATGCCCCAGCTGCTTCCCGGAGTCAGGGCTGAGGTTCCCAGGGTCACTGGCAGAGCAGGCTGTGGGGAGGCCAGCATCTTCCCCGGGAGCACATGCCGTCTGCTTCCTCCTGGCAGCCTCCCTGTCCCCATGGAACTCCTGCTTTCGTCTGGTCTGTCAGGCCACCTCACCTCACCCTGCTGGCTTCTGGCTGTCTCTCCAGGCAGGGTTGTGGGGTTTTTGTTTTGTTTTCTTTCCTCCAGCTTCTTTGTGTGAAGCAATCTAGGGCCTTTTTTTGGCTCATCCTATTCTGCACCCAGCTCACAAACAGCTTGGGAAAAGCAGAGATTTGTCAGGTTTTCTTTTTAAATACTCCCCTGCACTGTGACTAAGCTAGCGGGCATTTATGAGAGGAGCCAGTCAGAGTCCTCCTCCCCCTCCCCACTCCCTCCCTTGGAACCACAAAGTTGTGACTGATCCTCTACCCAAGAGTGGCCTAGTACCCCTTAGAACACAGCTGAAATTCTGGTTGCTTACAAGTAAGGTGTCTTTAAAATGTTGTCTTAAAGAAGTGCATGGGTCTGGGATATGGCTCTGTTTTTAGAGTGCTTGCCTAACATGCTGGAAGCCCTGGGTTTGATACCCAGCATTGCATGGGTGATGGAGACATATGCTTACCATCCCACTACTGGGATGTTCAGATTTATCTTTTGCTATATAGAATTCAAGGCTAGCTTGGGCTATGTGAAACTCATCACTATAGCAACAAACAGCAGAAACGCACCAGGTGGGGCTGGCATTGCTTTGTATGTGTATGTGATATGTGTGTGTGCTTGTGCCATGATGCATGTGTGGAGGTCTTAGAACAATCTCAAGTGTTGATCTTCCGTCTTGTGTGGGAGGCTCTCTAGGTGGCCCAAGAGCTTCCAGAGATTTCTTCTGTCACAGCCTCCCATCTCACTGCAGAAGTTGTGGGATCACAGACTTGTGCAGCAAGTGCTTAATCCACTGAGCCACTTCCCCCCTCCCCCCCCCCAGAACCACTGCTTGTCCCCTGGCCCTTTTAAGCAGATGCCTTCAAAGCATTTTTCCATCCTAGTTGCCTCCACGCTCAGTGAAACTGCTCTCTAGCACGCGGCCGTATGCCCCCAAGGCTCTTGGGGCAGTAGAGAGTGGCACCTTGGGTGTTCTATGAGAGAGGCCACTCAGCAGTAAGTTCCAGGGCAGCTCATAGGTTTGGGACAAATCCTAGAAAAGACATCTGATTCCAGGCCAGGATTCTAGGGGAGGTGAATCTTGGAACAGTAGAGATCAGCCAAGAGTCCACCCACATACCCTGGGAGTGTCCTTTGGATGATGCTATGGAATTACCTACTGTACTGATTAATGCTGCTCCCACTTGGGAGTGTGGCTCTTTCCATAATGAGAAGCAAGTGTTCAGTTCTGGCCAGCGAAGAGCAGCGTACTTTACTTATGGGCTTGGACTTGTGCTCTTGGCTTCTGCCCCTCTCAGTGCTGGAGCATGTGAACATGGCTTCACTTCTGGGTATGACCCAACCTCCATCAGTGACTGATCACATGGGCCTGTTGCCTCTCGTTGCAGACTTACAGCCAGCTGGCCCACCCTATCCAGCAGGCCAAGGCTCTGGGCCTCCAGTTCCACTCCAGAATCCTCGACATCAGCAATGTGGACGTAAGTAACCCCAAGGGAAGGGACGGTCAGAGTGAAGCACCAGCTGATATAGCCTGTAACACAGCCAGGCCTGCAGGTCTTGAGTTCAAGGTCTGCTCGGGCTACCGACTGAGTTCCAGGCTAATCTGGGTAACTTAATGACACTGTTTCAAAAGAAAAAGTAAGAAGAGGACTGGGGTTATAGCTCAGTGGTAAGAGTTCTGGCCTAGCATATGTAAGACCTGGGTTGAATTCCTAGTACAACAACAAGCAAAAATGTATGGTCTGCCTCACAAAGCTTTGCTTATTTCTCTAGTTGGAGTATAAGAGATCCCCAGCTAAATGATGTGTCTTAGATTGGTTGGTGTTTGGTTGGTTTTGGAGGGAGGTCTGAGGGGGATAGAGACTGATTCAAGGGCCTTGCCTATGGTGGGAAGTGCTCTGCCAATAAGCTACACTTTGACTGGCTCTCTCTCCAGGGTCTCATTCTGTAGCCTTGGCTGGCCTGGAACTTATGAAACTTATTACTTAGACCAGGCTGACCTCAAACTCACACCCATTGCCTCTGCCTCCTGAGTGCTTGGATTAAAGGCCTGGGTCACCATACCTAGAGTTGTTTGGTTGGTTGGTTGTTTGGTTGGTTGGTTTTAACTTCTTAATGGTGGTAAGAGTGATTGTTGCATATTAGTGAATTCGGTTGATACCATACTTCAGATTTTGTTTAAAATTTTGTCAAGGCTGAGGAAGATGGCTCTGTTCAGGTAAGAGCACTTGCTGTAAAAAAGCAAGTGACATTGAGTTTAAAAAGCCAGGCAGGCATGGCTGCTCATGTCTCTAACTCCAAGCATTTAGGTGGGAACAAGCAGATTCTGAGAAATTTGTTGGCCGGCCAGCTAAAATGTTGAGTGTAAGGTTCAATAAGAGACCCCCTCTCAAAAACAAGGTGGAGTGCAATAGGGAAAGACACCTATTATCCTGCGCTGGTCTCTCTTTGTGTGCACATATTAGCATACATACTACTCGGATACAAATGAGAAATAGCAAGCCGAATTCTATGCAGTGAGCCAGACATGGTGGCACTCACCTATAATTCCAGCACTCTGGATGTTGAGATAGGAGGATCCCAAAAGTTCAAGGACATTCTGGGCTAAATAATACAGCCATATTTTTAAAAATCTGTAATTTTATTATAAAATAGGTTATGTTGACTGGATGTGATAATCCCAGCATTTGAAGGCTGAGGCAGTGGAATTCAGGGCCGTTTATAACTATATAGTGAATTTGAGGCCAGCTTGGGCTACCCAAGGTGTTCATTCTATCAAAGTAGAAATAAGCTTTGCATTAGATAATCATGTTCACATGAAGGCCAACATAACCTGTTAGGATGCATGTTATATTTGGTATTTTAGTGAGTTTTCAATGATATTTTCTGTTGAGGGAAGTGGTAGACAGGGTTTCTCTATGCAGCTCTGGCTGTCCTAGAACTCGTTCTATAGACCAGACTGGCCTTGCACTCACAGAGTTCTACCTGCTTCTGCCTCTCCAGTGCTGGGATTAAAGGCGTGCACCACCACTGCACCTATTCAATGCTGTTTTTTTTTTTAATTTATTTATTTATTATGTATGCAGTGTTCTACCTGCATGTATGCCTGCAGGCCGAAAGAGAGTATCAGATCTCCTAACAGATGGTTGTGAGCCACCATGTGGTTTCTGGGAATTGAACTCAGGATCTCTGGAAGGGCAATCAGTGCTTTTAACCTCTGAGCCATCTCTCCGGCCCTTCAATGCTATTTTTAAGTGGGTTTATCAGGATGTCCTGCATCTTGCGTCCAGGAGCACCTGTGTTGTTGGGCCCCTAGTGAGCGTTGAGCTCTTGAGCCTACTGCAGTGCTGCTTCAGCCTCTGCAGCATGGCCTAACAGGCAGCTGAGCTTCAGCCACCCAGACTTCTTTACTGGTGGGAGCTGCAGGCAAAGCAGAGTCAACTTCCTGCCCTCCCTCACCTCCAGGCCGGGGACAGAGAATCCCACAGTTGAAGGCCTGGTGTCCATGAGAAGCAGCCTGTTGGAAAATCACTCCCCCAAAATGGTGGAGGGGTACCATGCTTTTAGCAGGGCAAGGTGTCAGGCCTCTTTCCTACAGGATGCAGCTTTGGGGCTTTTCGTCTCCAGGGTAGTGGGAGGGTATGCTATACTGAGGCCCATGCTTATGTGTTGCTTGCAGCTGGCCATGGGCAAGATGATGGAGCAGGGCCCTGTCCTGATCGTCACCTTTCAAGCCCAGTTGGTGATGGTGATCAAGAACCCCAAAGGCGAGGTGGTTGAGGGTGACCCGGTGAGTGGGGAATTGAGGGAATGGAGGTTTGGAACAGCTTCTCATACAGAAAGCCCTATGCAATACCTGCCCAGCAAAGACCCCACCCAGCTTGGAGCCAGGAGGGTTCTGAAGTTGGAGAGAAACAACTAGTAGTTGGGATCTTATCCACCATCTTGTCTGAGCAGTGACCAGAGCCAAAAGCCCCAGGCACCTCTCCCTGGCCTTGCGTTGCTCAGAAGCCTCCCTGTATACCCATCAAGCCTGGCCCCTCACTCTGCTGGGTATCCACAGGACAAGGTGCTACGCATGCTGTACGTGTGGGCACTCTGCAGAGACCAGCAGGAGCTCAACCCTTATGCTGCCTGGCGCCTTCTGGACATTTCAGCCTCCAGCACAGAACAGATCCTCTGAGGGCAGCGGTGGTGTCTAGGCAGCTCCAGAGCTAGACCATCGTGGGACAGATACACAGAGGCTCCATGAGGCACCTTAGCACAAGACCGACAAGACCATGTATGGCCGCTGCCCCAAGTTCTTCAGGGCAGTTGTGAAATCACTGGACAAGGAAAAGGCTGGAGGTGCCTGGCAGGGTTGGGAAGTACCCCAGAATGCCACAGGGGACTGCTGGCCGTGTCACCAAGTCCCAGCCCAGGGACTCCTGTGGTCAGTGGGATGAGGCCTGGCCTGCTGTTCTAAGTAGTCCACTGGCATGGCCTGCCAAGCTGCTTTAGATTTTTTTTTTTTAATCAATGCTCTTCCTGTACATAAGCCTAAGATCTGGACATAATAAAACACCAAAGTGCAGAAGAGGCTTTCGAACGGTCTGAACTGAAGTATATGTCTCTTCTGGGAAGGCTGGGACTGAAGGCCTGTGATAGAGAGACCTTCAAGGTCAGTGGAGGATTATAGCTAGATAGGGTGCCGCCTTCTCGGGCCAGGACCCTGTCCTCTTGTGGAGAGGAATAACCACCCCAGCTATCTGGTCTCTGTTGAATTGAGGGCTCCCTGAGACTGAGCATCTTAAACACTAATGGGTGGTGGTACCTGGGCGCATCAGGATCCTCGTAAAACAGAGATTGGGATGAGGGGTCGGTCGGGAAGAACAGAGATGCGGAGGTCAGGGTGAGACTTCCCCGTAGTGGAGGCTAGCAATTACCCACGCCCTGGTGAGGTCTTCAGTACCCTGGGAGCTGGATCTGGAGCTTGGGCTGTCTCCACAGGCAGTAGTGGTGAGAAGGTCCAGTCTCCCGGTAAGCAGACCGGGGCGGGGTCACAAGCCCAGGCGCCGCTCCCAGTACATCCTCCACCCCTCACGGCCCCGCCCCCGTCGCCATGGGAACAGCCGCGGCGGCCCGGCTGGCGCGCGCCTCTCCTTCCTCCCTCGGTCTCCACCGCTTCAGGGGCGGGTGGGGTGGGCTGAGCCGGGGCTGCTACAGCCTCCGCCACAACCGCCGCCACCCGGGAAAGACCAGAGCAGAGCAGCGCAGGAGTCCCCGGAGAGAGAGGGGCTGCGGGGCGGCCGGTCCCCGTCTAGGACCAAGGGTGAGGGGGGCGCGCTGTGGCTGGGGAGGCGGCAACGGGTGGGGGAGGGGGTCTTGGGCTGAAGACGGAGAACAAAGGGAGCGGGGTGGGAACCAGTTTAAACCGTGCAGCTCGGGTCTTTGGCCCAGCGCGTTCGCACCTGTTGTGCGCGGACTGGGCGGATCTGAGTAGCCCTGTCCTGGCTCTCAGCGACCCCACCTACACGCACCGCTAGAGTTGGGTCCCAGAGTGACTGTAGTGAGCACACAGGCTGGGTATGGGCGTAGCCCGGAGACGGCAGCACGAACAGGGACGATGTTGCAGGATACTGCAAAGGGGCGACTCCAGAAGGGGTGGATGGAGGTGCAGAGAGGGCGTAGCCTCATCCCCGCGGACCCCGGGGTGGGCACCCCTCTCTCTGCAGGGCGCGCGGCGATGTGAGCTATGAGCGCGGCGTGGACACTGTCACCGGAGCCACTGCCGCCATCGACGGGGCCCCCGGTGGGCGCGGGCCTGGACGTCGAACAACGCACGGTGTTCGCCTTCGTGCTCTGCCTGCTCGTGGTGTTGGTTCTGTTGATGGTGCGCTGTGTGCGCATACTGCTAGACCCCTATAGCCGGATGCCTGCCTCGTCCTGGACCGACCACAAGGAGGCGCTCGAACGAGGGCAGTTCGACTACGCGTTGGTGTGAGGGAGCACCGAGTCCCGGGCCGGTCCTCTGAGATCCAGGGAGGGCCGGCCCGGTGGAGGAATGCCACCAGCCTGGACTTTACTCAGTATTGTGCCCCAGATGCCCTAGGCCGGAGTTGAAGGCATTTGGAGAAATCCAGTCCTTACCCCCTTAACCACCCATCTCCCTTCCTGGCCGGGCCAGAACCCCACCTGGTGCCTTTATCAGCCCCGTCCCCTTCTCTCTGCACTCTCAGTCTCACTGCTGATCACTCAGCTCTGTATCCCTACTGGGCGAATCATCCCGCACCAACCTCAGCCTTCCCCAGTTACCAACCAGGCATGAATGTTACATCCTTTCCTAGGAGTGTGGACTCCTCTATCCCCTTCTGTCCCCTATTGTGATCATCGCCAATTTCAATGCGCTCCTTGAGTTCTGGCCCTGGCAGGCAGGCTCACTTCGGCTCACTATGGACGCTGCCTACCTACAAAGCATGGTACAGCCTGCCCTAGAGACAGACCCCGGAACCCCACCTGCTGCTGTGTCAAGAATGTCTGGCACTCTATGTGCAGGAGGAATCCAAGCAGGCTCATCCCCTTCCCAGCCCTAGCCCCAGCCCCAGCACAGGTTAGAGAGGCCTTTCCTTTGCCCCTCCCAACTCCATGTCCCTGCGCCCTCCTCTTGCCTTTTCACTCCTCCCTGCTTCTGAACAATGGAGATGAAAATAAAGCTGTTATTGAGCGCTTACTGCATGCCCAGCAGAGTGCTGAGTTAGCCAGTCCTGTTCTTAGCCTGTTTGCTTCTGGGAACTTGTGAGAAAGCCAAGCCCCTGTTAGGATACCCCTTCTATGGGACCGAAGGCCAAGCTGCTAGAATGACTTGCCTCAAGCAAGTCCTTCCTTGATCTGGAATTAGAGCCCAGAACTGCTGTTTTAACTGCTGCCTAGTCCTGTAAATCCCCAATTCATACACGACCTTTCAGTAGCTTTAGAAGTGGTGGGGGAGCTAACACTCATCCATCTCCCTAGCTCATAGCATAGTTGAGACACCCCCACACATACATACTCTTTTCCCCTTGGCCCAGAGAGTCACTGAGGACTATGGGAAGCTAGGATGGGGTTGTTTTCCAGAACCCAACCTGCAGCCCACAAACTCCTGAACGTGATGCCTTCTGTTCCCACCATCAGGTGTGCCTCAGAATCTGTGGGTTTGGCTTTGTGGGGCTGTGACCATGGAGTGGGCTGGCTAGGCTCCATAGTCTGCCTGGGAGCTGTGTTGTGAGCCTCAGGGAGCCGTGTGCAATGTGTGTGGGGAGAACTGAGCCTTTCTATAAAAGGAAAGCCATGCGAAGGCACAGCTCAGGGAACAGAAATTTTACTCACTCCCAGAAAACTCGCTAGGCTCGGGGGAGGGTGCTATCATGCTAGGGCACCTAGCTCCCCAGGCCTGTCCTTACTCCCTACTCACAGGGCAGTTAGAGCTTATGCTGGGAAGCCCAACAGCACAAAGATTCAACTTCAACTCCAATCACTTCCCCCAGCTCTGGGACCCTCAGTTCTGCCTCCCTCCCTTTATTCCTAAGGGTAGCTGAGGCTCCAAGGCCACTTGAAGGGACACTCCCTTCTTCCTCCTCCCCCCCCCCCACCTCTTACCTCCCTGGAACCTGGGCTTTGTTCCATTGTCTGGCTGGCCACACTGTCAGCTTCAGACATCTGTATCATTGCTTTGCTCTGAAACCTTGTCCCTAATACCTGTCCCGCATGAGACCAACCCAGCCTTCCTCGTCCACCCATTTGTCAAAGAGCCACCTCCACACTGTCACTAAGGAGCTCCTTATGGCCAAACTAAGGTCACTCTAGATAACAGCTTTTTAAAATTAGTGTATGTTTGTGTGCATGATGTGGGCGTACATACTATAGCGTGTGCATTCAGACGATTTTCAGGAATTTTTTTTTTCACCTTTACAGGAATTCAAGGAATTAATCTCAGGTTGTCAGGCTGCATACCAGACACTTTACCCCTGGAACTATCTCACCAGCCCGGGCACTAGCTTTTGCTAGGAATGGTACTCTCTTCCCTGGCATCTTGCTCCAGCTCCCAAACTGTCATTTCAGAGCCCCTGATCCCATTTTTGTCACAGGGCAAAGAGCACACATAGCTGGCTACTAAGATGACAGCTTTATTGAGAGTTACAGGACACCCCAGGAAAGGGTGAAGAGAAGTGTATGGTGGTCAGCTGAGGTGGGGGGATCCAAATGCAAGCCCAGGTTGAGGAGAGCATATCCATGAAACAGATGATGCTGTTGTGGTACCCACAGCAGACAACAAGGCATACAATTGGGCTAGTGAAACCAGCCCTATCTGTCTGTCCAGGAATTCTGCCTTTGTGCAGAGTTCCTTATCTCCATCCATGACAACTGTACTTCCCTTTCTGAGGCTGCTGGTGTGTGCAACATCTGAAGACTTAGCCTGTGGCTGGACACCATGTCAGGGACTTCCACAATCATCGTCATGGCCACCCAGTACCAGCTGTGTTGGACTGAAGCTCCAAGCAAAGTCAGCACATCTGGTCTTCTGTATCCCTCACCTCGCAGGGGTGGGTACCTGACCCAATAGCTCCAGGGGTACCAGGAATGGGTTCAATGGGCAGATCCCAACTGCTTGCCAGGCCGGCCTCTGTTCTATGGGCTCAGAGGCCTGAGGACTGGCTCGGTCAGGCTCCTCGGGCTCCTTGGAGCCAGTCTCTCTTTCTTCATTCCCCAGCCTGGGGCTCTTCCCGCTAGGGAGAGAGGTCTGGGGGGCCATCAGTCGAGCATATGTTTTGGTCATATGTTCCACCAGGGCTGTGCAAGGCAGATGGGACAGCTCCTCTGGAAGTGACGTGATCAGGTCAAGGACCACAGCTGACTCTGATAGAAGGAAAGGGGAAGAATGAGAGGACAAGGTATGACCCTGCACCCCAAGCCCCCGCCCCATTATAGCCCCTCTCCTCCCCAGTTCCTCTTACCAGCTGCTGAGAGCTCAGGGCCATGGCCATTTCTGGAGGAGAAGGACAGGTATTTGTAGATCTTCTCAAAGTCCACAGCGTAGTCTTTCTCTGTGGAGGGGCCAGCCAGGGATTTGGTTGGGGTATCAGAGACAGTGACCTCAGAGGCAAGGCCAAGGGTCTCAGGGTTGGGATCAGAGGCCTTAGGGACAGGAACAGAGGTCTCAGGAGTGGAGTCAGCAGTTACAGGGGCAGACCCAGAGGCTTCAAGGCCAGGATTCTTCTGCCCTCCTTGGGCACTCAAGAACAGCAGTGGCTTTCCACAGGCCTTCGTGGGCTTGCTTGGCTTGGAGTGCAGGAGGCTGATCGGTTCTGCAGCAGCAATGGTGAGCACCTACGCAGCAAGGGAAGTGGGAAGGCCTTCATCTTCCATTGGCCTGCTAGGCTAGAATAAACCCTCCACCTCTACCCATTCCCCAAATCCTCCTGGCCATTCTGAGGGTGACCCACCCAAGAGATGGCCCTGGACAAGAGTTACTGGGTGTGGCAACAGAAAAGGCCCAGGATCCAGATCTACATTTTTCTTTATTTCCCTTTTTGGGTAGGGGCAGGAGAAGCCTGGAACTCACTGGCAATTCTCTACTCCTTCAAGTTTGGAGATTATTTACAACACCATTGCTTGACTAAACCCAGTGGCTTTCTACCACTGGGCCATACCCACTCCTGTGTCCTGTAATAAATGCCTTTGACCTGCCAAGGATCAGTGGGTGTACCTGGGAGAAAGCTGCAGTCAGGGCTTCCTCTAGCGGGCCTGTTAGTTTCTCAGCAAGATCCATCCATACCTGGGTGAAGCCAGCAGACACATGGTCAGTCTAGGGACCAGCCCCCAGGAGTCTTTCAAGCTTTGCCCTTCCTTGAATTCCTCCTTCAGGGGCCAGCCTTGGGCAGCCCTCGCCTTACCCTCCTGCCTTACCTCTATGGGGGCTGGAAGCTGAGCTTTTTGCCGCCTTAGTCCCTCTGGGCCACCTGGGTGCACCTTTCGAATGGCTTCACGAACCACACGGCCTTTGAGCTGCTGGATAAATCGGCAGATCTGGGGAGGAGGACAAGCTTTCTGTGAGTTCAGAAACAGAGGCAAGACCAGTCTATTGCCTTGCTTATTTCAGGAACTGCTACTGTTCCCTATCCCGGACCAGCCCAACGCTGCACATTCCCGAAACTACTGGGACTCAAGCCAAGGCCCCAGAGTGTGAACAGCTATCCTAATGAAAATGTAAAAGCCAGGTCTATTCTTGAGAACTCCTTCCTGGGGCTACAGCTTGCTCTGATAATGAGAACTAACCAATTCACTTCCACTCCACCCCACTTCCTGAACTCTCATGTCATATTAACTTTGGTCTTGTCCAGCTTCACCTTTTTTGTTTGGTTGAGATTTATATAGCATTGTCTGTCCTGGAATTATGTAGACCGGGCTAGCCTTGAACTCAGAGGTCTACCAGTGCTGGGAATAGAGGCATATGCCAACACACCTGGCTACCAACTCCACCTTAACCCAGTCTCCAGCCTCACTTCCACTACCTCCACCCCGCTCTGCTTAGCCCTTTGATTCTCCCGCCCACACACGTCTCCCTCCCTCCTTCCCTCCCTCTCTCTCTCTCCATTCCTCCCTCCCCCTCTCTCCCTTTTCGAAACACAGTTTCTCTTAGTAGCCCTGGCTATCCTAGAACTAGCTCCATAGACTAGGCTGACCTCGAATTTACTAAAATCCTCGTGCCTCTGCCTGCCGAGTGCAGGGATTAAAGGCGTGCACCACCACCACTCAGAAGCTCCACTGTTTTTGTTTCACTTACGTACAGACCCACAATCCAGTAGCGTGCCGTCCGAGATCTATTCCTAAGCTCCCCTCACCCTAAGCTTCACCGCGCCTCGTTAGCAGGCCCCTTAGGTAAACCTAGGTCGGCTCCAAAGCGCCACCCACCACAACCCCGCCCCACACCCCACTCGCGGTCCCGCCCCAAGCTCCACCCTCCAGGCCCGCTCGGGCTCAGCAAGGCCACCGGGCTCCCTGGCCCAGCCCCCAGCCCCGGGACACCACCTCGGCCTCACTGCGGCCCCGCAGCTCCTTGGCCAGCTCCGCGGCGTCTGGCTCCGGCTGGTCCCGCCGAGCCTGAAGAAGTCTCAGTAGATGTCGCATCTCGCGGGGGCTCCAAGCCGTGGGGCCGGCAGCCTCACTTAGGTAGCGGGCCGGGACCTTCCGCTGTCGCTGTGGTGGCTTCATGCCGGAACTCTAGAGCGCCCTTTCCTGGTGGGCGGGGCTACGGAGGCCGCGAAGGTCTGAAAAGGCGCTACCGGAAGACTTAGCGGATGGGGGCGTGGCTCGCGTTTGTGAGCTGAAGGACTGGCTCTGGAGGAGGATCCCCGGATTTTATTTGCGTTTTATATCACTCATGAGCTGGAGTCAAAACTTTAGACCCTATATTCCTGATCCAACCCGTGAAATACGTACGATGTGCTTTGCTTTTCATAGAGGAGTGGGCTGTTGCCCTAAAAAACCTGGGCTTGTCCTTTGTGAGGCAGGGTAGCCCTGGTGGCCTGGATATCGATGTGCAGACAGGCTGGCCTCAAACTCATGGAGCTCTTCCCGAATGCTGGATTTAAAAGCATACACCTCTACACCTGGCTCACTTGCTGTTCTTGTAGATGACAAGAGTTTGATTGTCAAGAGTTTGATTCCTAGCACCAACCAATTGTAGTTTCAAGGCATCCGACGCCCTCTTCTCACCTCCCCAAACACCAGGTACGCGTATGGTGCACATACATGCGTGCAGACAAAACACTTGCACACAGAAATCTAAACAAACCAACCAACCCTGGCTTGCCAGGAGTAATGAGGAGTAACGAGTAATCCCAGCATTTGGGAGGCTGAGACGGGAAGACCGTTGAGTTTGAGGTTAGCTTGGGCTACCTAGTGAGAGTCTAGCTTGAAAGAAAAATAAGTCTGGGTTATGGGGGTAGACAGCCCTGGAGACTTTGGTGAAGACTGATTGGTATTGCTGAGCCTCCGTTTCCTCATTGGTAAACTAGATCTGGAAATTCCATTGTTGCTTAAGTGCAGAGAAGGGGGGAGTTTGAGCAGGGGGGAGTCGAGGGGTACAGAGACCTGAATGAAGGTAGGGTCTGGGGATGGTAGTAGAGCAAAGGTCCGACCTGGGGAAGAGCGAAGGAGCAAGTGAGCTCTTGGAATGGAGGACCAAAGCAGAGTTTAATTTAAACTCAAGCTGGCCAAGTTTGGGGGTTATTTTCTGTTCCAGGCAAATGGCTCCTGACTCCCTGGGTGTATGTGTTCATGGGGATTGGAGTTGCACCCCTTCAATCTAAATCTTTCCCGGCCACAAATATCCCCAAGTTCTGGTCCCAAGGCACAGCCTGGAGCCTCCCTTTCCTGCCCTCCCTGCCCCCTATCCGTGGGAGCATATTGATTACACTGAACATTAGCAGGCAGGTCAGCAATTTATTTTGAACCAGGGGAGTAAAGACAAGATGGGGGAGATGGAGGAGAGACTTGCAGAAGTCCTCCCAAAAGGTTCTGAATCCATGACTGGATGCATCGGAGGACTTCACCAGGTTGTGGCATCTCTAGAGGAGGCAGAGACTCAGCGTGGGAGATCACCTCTCGGGTCACAACATTTTCCCAGCAGACATTGGCTTCCTCCATCAGTCTATGCACCGGTGTGAGACTAGGAACTGTGTCTTATTCCTAACTCTTACCTAGTGCCTGTTCAAGTCTTAAAGACCCCCTTTCTTCACTGCTGGTAACCCCGTGCCCCACATTCAATTTCCAGCTCCACCTTGACAGGTTACTTAACCTCATAAAAAGTGCTGTGTTTTGTTTTATTTAAAGAAAATCTCTGATGGAAACGGTAAAAGTAGCCGCCTGAAGGTTGTTCAAAAGACTAAATGAATATTCAAACTATTTGGAGCCCAGTGAGTAAGGGCTGTGAAGGACCCTTACCATCACCTCTCTTCGCACTCTGTGCTTACCTTCCTACGAGGGCCTCTGGAGCTGAGGGCCGCTGGGCGAAGCTCTAAGAGGCTGGCCAGGGGCTGGAGGTGCTGAAATAAGAAGCGGGCTAGAATAGGGGTTGCCTGTGCGCTGTGCCAGGGTGAGCGCGCCCCCTAGTGGGAGCTGCCGCAGGTGGACTAGCCCTGAGGGCCAGATCCGAGAGAGAAGTTCGCCGTTGTGGCGCGCAGGATGTAGGGGGGTGGGGGGTGGGGGTTGTATGGGGGAGTAGGCTGTCTGGATGTGTGGAAATAGGTGTGGGGTTCTGGCGGGACAGAAGTCGGTACCTGAGTGCGCGCAGACGAGACCGAGCCCTGCAGCTAGCGCAGCACCCAGCACGAATGCCGCTAACACCAACGCCACCACTGGTGCCGGCTCCAAGGCTGCAGCGGCTGGAGCGGACGGCTCGGGGCGCACGGCCCTGCCTGGGATGCTCTTGGACGGCCCTATGGGGATGTGCACAAGGCTGAGACCAGGCCCTGGACCTAGTTGTGTTTACCACCCGAGTTCCAGGGCCGCTTGCGAGCTTACTAGGGGGCGGACGAGGTACTGTGACCACGATGGGCTGCGTCAGAGTGTGCAGGAGCGGGCTGTCGGTACCAAGGCTCTCACCGCTGCCCGTGCATGCCTCATCCTGAGGCAGACACTGGGTTGGGAGGGAAGAAACCAGACGTCAGGGCCTTGGTGATTCTGGGTCTGGTCCTCCAGAGCTCCTAAGATGGACTTAAACTTCCAGCTCTCCATTAGAGCTAGGAGGTCACCACAGGACTCCCGGGCCCAAGCCCTAAACAGAGAAGTGGTTTCAGCCCTAGAACACCCCCTATGCCAGTCGCTAGGTCCCAAGTGAGGCACGCAAATCAGGGCTTTGGACGTGTCAGTTTTCTGCATCCAGTCTTCCAGTCCTAAAAGAACTCCAGATTCCCACCCAAGGATCCCAGAGCCTGAGGCTGTGTTATTTTCTGTCTCCTGGAGAGTCCCCATGCAGGTAGATCCATGAGGGGGTAGCTCGGTACCCAGTACCCATCCTAAAAGGAACACAGACCATAAAGCACTCTGCCTCCCAGGTCCCTAAACCTGGTAGAGTTCTTCCCGCAGCTGCCAGAACCGCTAGTGACTAACTACAGAGTCTTCCTCCGGTGCTGAGATTACTCCCTCTGCAAGCGCACCTGCGGAGGCGCCGGCGGGGTCAGAGGCGTTGGTGTCTGGCGGACAGCCCGGTGGCGCTGGCTGCGACGGCAACGGCTTATCTGGCAGTGCAAGAACTGCACTGAGGCGTTGAATACCGGGCGCAGGCGGAAGCTGAAGCGTGCGGGGCGAGCAGCATCCGGGTATGGAGGTGGTGAAAAGCTGACAGAGGCGTCGGCGGGGCAGCCCCCACGTAGAAGCACCAGAGCAGGCCCCAGGGCCGGGCGTGAGGAAGGCGTTAGGGAGCAGCGGTGCAGGGCCAGGCCCCATCTCGGTGAAGGACGGGCCAGAGCCGCCTAAGGAACCAACGCGCCATCAAGGTTGACCGGTCCCCATTTATCCCCACCCACCCTCGGTGTTTCAGGCGCCCGCACCTGCACAAACACATGGCTGTCGGCTGGAACCTCCAGTGGTCCAGTGCGGCGAGGGAATGAATCCTCTGTGTCTGATAAATCCAGACTGAAAAGGGGTCTGCGCAGCCAGGGGCCAGGTGCCCCAGGGAACGGGAGTGCTGAAACGGAGCATAGAGCGAGGACGCATTCCTTCTAGGGTAGGGCTTCCACCTCCAGCCCTTACTTCTCTTGGAATAGTAACGCATTGCAGGTGGTCTTTTTATCCCTGCTCAGCTGTGTGCCAAATTCTCTCCAAGTTACTACCATGTGCTCTCTAGTGATATCACTGCCTAGGAGTCAAAACCCCACACAGAGCTGTGCTCCTTCCTTTTCTGACCTCTTTTGCCACATGCAAAAAAAAGGGATGGGGATTTGGTGACCCATGGGGTTGACCAGCATTTGCACTGGATGGAGTTCAGATGGATAAGAGCAAGTCAGGGTTCTCTGCCCAGTTCAGGTTGCTCTAAGTCTTGGAGCAAGAGTCTTGTCTTTGTGTCTAAGAGATCCATTATGACCTACTGGCCACTGAGGAGAGGTAGGTGCTGACATCTGCTGTGTGAGGGCACCCTCCCTAGAAGGCTGAGCTTCAGTCCAGACAGGCAACTGGAATGAGCATTTCTGTTCAGTAGAGAACCAAGACCCCAGACAAATGGAGGACAGCACCAACAGGTGATGATGGATGGCCTCTTGTGCTCACCCAGGCTTGCACTTACGTGCACACTCTAACATGGTCTATGACTGCCGTCAAGTGGCAGTTAGCTGGGGGGTGTCTCAAGAATGATTTGCACACCTGGCCCCATTCCCACAGCCCTTGCCATCACTTGGTTGTTAGGAACTTTGAGGAAAGGGAATGACACCACCCCCAACACACCCAGATGCAACACTAAGTTGAGGAGGAGCAATAGGGAAGTGGGACATGATGCCCCCACCCCGTGCCAGCCTCTACATACCAAGTGGTTCATTGAGCACAGTGGCGGTCCCAGGGAGCAGGGCCAGGAGCAGGAGTGTGGTGCCCACCATGGTGGTCTATCCAGGCTGGAATGCTCCAGGCCAGCAGCAGGCACCTGGTTGGGCTGTACTCAGCCCTGTAGATGTGGGTAGGCAGCCCTGGCCTTGGTGAGTCTGCCACCCTGGGAAGCAGGGAGCGGGGGCGGAGGATGCAGGGGCTGACATCCGAGCCCATGCTCAAGGCCTGCATGGATAAGGACTTCTTGGTGTGCTGAAGTTTCTAGGAAAAGGGGGCCCCTCACAAAGTAGCCTGATACCCCCAGTCACTCCAATCACCTCCCACCCAGCTCCAGCCCTGACTGTTTCTCACGAAACAGGCAGTGTTTAGCCACACACTAAAAGCCCAACTCCCAACCCCTTCCCGCATCTCTATAAATTCTACCATTCTTAGGACACCACACTCAGAAGAAAAGGGAAGGGTTTTATTCTCAAGCGCTAAGGATTTACAAACAAGGGTATTTTGTTTTCAAAAGGGAGAGAGCAACACTGGTGGCCTGAGGAGTCCATAGGCCAGAGGGTAGGACCAGGCCACTCCAGGTCCCTACCTGCCCGACACCCACTCTGCCTGGGCCAGAGGGATGGCTGGTGACAGAGGGGAGGATTTGGGAGAGGTGGGGAAGTGGGAGACTCCCCCAGGCTCCCACTTAACACTGGAGGGGGATGAACACAGACAGAGACACACACAGAAAATAAAGTTAAATAAAAATAAAACCATGCGGCCCAGTCTTGGGCCTGTGCTGGCCCAAGGACCAGCCAAGTGACCTAACTACCCATGAAGGCTGCCCATGCTGGTAGCTAGCCTCAGAATGGTAAGGGTGGGGGCCAGGCTGGTTACCCTACCCCTACTTCACTCCACCTCCCCACATAAGGGATACGGAGAGAGGGTGCCCTGCCCAGGCAGAGCAGATGACTTCTATTGCAATTTAACCATGCGGCATTGTGTGAATAGGATGAAGATGAGTCAATAGGATAGTTAAGAGCCACAGTGTCACCTAAGCCTACAGTTGCGTCATCAGCTACATCCAGCAAGGTTTCTCAGCTTTGGTGCTGGGTTTTGTTTGTGGTTTTAAAGTATTTTTTCGTTTTGTTCTGCTATATTGTTCTCTTGTCCACTTGATTTGCATGCATCACCAACAAAAAGGAAACATACCCCACCCTGTCCTGGCCATTGCAGAACCATGGGACAGACATCTGGCCCACTCCAGGCCACATGCTGGGTTGGAGCTGGTCAGCTCTAGGTGAGCTGAGGGAGGATGCTCAGGGCATAATGGGAGTAGGTCACTTTACATGCCAATACCCTGGCCTCACTTGTACTCAAGCCTGTCCATCTCGTCCCTGACACACATGCGCAGACCTCCACATCTACTTAACTCTCAATCCCTGACTTCTTTGGAACCCCTCCTTCTGCCCTCGGCTGGCTGCACTCCTGTCACTGACCCCTCCAGTTCGCTCCCTGCTCCCTGCTGTTCTCCACTGCACTCCTCCACCGCCTTTCCTGAAGGCCATCTGTGTGGCTGAGGCCCCGTGGTCTCCCTCTGTACCACCTGAGCTCCTCTACTCAACCCCAGGCTGTAACCAGTCCCCAGTCCCATGTGAGGGTCCCCCATGAAGCCTGGTCTCTCTTACGCCAGAACTGACAAAGAGCAGCCAGCAGTCCAACCCCCCCAATGCCTGAGGGCAATGGAGAGGAGGGGGCCCACCACAAGCAGCTAAACATTGCTTTGGTAAAAGTTTCTGAAGGTACCGACACACCCCATGAGGACAAGCCCCCCTCCCACACCCTACCAAGTACAATAAAATACAATAAACTCCAAAAAGGACCCCCTGAGATCAAAGAGAGACAGACAGACAGACACAGAGACAGCAACCCATTTGGCTGCAGTCACAATGCCCACAAAGCAAGGACTTGAGGAGGCCTGGGTGGACCTGGGGCTTCCACTGAGGGGCAGGAGCGGCTGCGCCCAGGCTTAGGCTAGGAGAGAGGCAGAGGCTGGGAGGGAGACAGGAAACCAGAAAGGGACAGAGCTAGAGAGGAAGGGGAGAGGGGAAAATGGAGAGCAAGCATGTGGGAGAGAAGGTGGAGGGACAGACACTGGGAGTGTGGGGAAAGGGACAGGGGCTTTCTCTTTGCCCCAGGGGCCACCCCAGCCCATAGGTTATGATTGAATAAATACCGAGTCTGCTCATGGCCTGCTGTCTTCTGTTCACAGTGTCTGTCGGGGTGGGGTGGGGTTCGCATAGTTGGCTGACCCCAGAGTGGGAAGAATTAGGGACCAGCATGCCCGTCTGTCCACAGCTGGTGGGTAGGGAGTCAGAGGTGGATGGGTACCCCCTACTTTCTGTCCTCAGCCCTTGGCAGCCGTCCAGGTCCCAGGTCCCCTGATGGGCAGCTGGATTGGCCAGGTGGGAAGGGGGGCCTGTGGCCATGCCCCTGGGCCCCTATGGGGCTGGCCGCTGCCGTGAGGCTACCTGAAGAAGGGCAGGTGGTGTTGGCTCAGGACTCCACTAGTCCTTGGAGACTCGGTCTTTGCCATGATGTCCTTGAACCAGGACGCCACATCCACCTCGAGTGTCTCATAGTGCTTGATGAAGCTGTGTTCCTGTAGGCCCAGGAGTTAGCTTAGCATGAGGAGTCAGCCCTCCTGGTCTGCAACTGAGGCCGGGAGGACTTCACGTGTGGCGGGAGTTAGGGGCTAGGTACTCACAAGTAGCTTATTATACTTTGGTCTCTTCCTGTGATCTTTAGTAAGGCTGGACGAAGAGCAGGGAGAGAAGAGAAAAGATAGTCAGGGAGGTGGAGCCTGGCTGTGCCTGGATGCGCACCTGTGCTCAGGCCCTCCCCAGTGAAAAAGGAGTCTTCCAGATCAGCCAGAAGCAGCTGCTCACAGCCAGGTTCCACCAGGCTGGGGATCCACAAAGTCTCCTGGCCCAGGATAGCATGGTGAAGACCCAGCTGGGAAGTTGGAACCAGAATGTGAGGTTCACACAAGAGAAAGTTAAGGCTCAAGTGTGGTCTTCCTGCGTAACCTCCATAACAAAGCCCTAGGTAACCACACCAGACACCCATAGGACCAGCTGTTCCCTTAGGCCAGATCCAAAGACTCCAGAATTAGTTCCTGTCTACAGCCTCTAGTCATGGAGTACCCATGCCCATCTCATCCCTTCCCCTTTCCCCAGCAGCACGAGGACATCTGACATTCCAGAACATCCCAAGAACATCCCAAAGTAGAGAAGTAGGCAGAGTGGGCATGCTCACCAGTCTTTGACGAATGACTGGAAGTCCCCTGAGAAGCCCATGTGACCAGGCAGGAGCGGAGGCTCTTCCTGTAGGACTTTGGTAAGGACCTCAAAGTCTGTCTTGCAGTTCTTGTAGGGAAACTGTCCCGTTGCCAGCTCCACCTGGGAAGGTGACAGGCACTGCTGGAGCAGCAGGTAAGAGATCCCTGCCTTCCCACCAAGCCCCAGAACAGGAGCACCAACACACCAATGATATGCCCAGGCTCCACACATCGGCTCGGATGTCATAGTCCGGCTTGGTAGGGTCTGGGGGGTCAATGCGCTCAGGCTGCAAGGAGGGAGAGAAAGAAGATATAGGCTGAGGGTAGGGCCAGCCCACCCAGTCCCCCTCGTCAAACCCAGCAGGGCCCTACTCACAGCCATGTAGGCAGCACAGCCAGCACTCCGTGTTTTGGCCTTAGAGTCAACAAGGCGCCCACTGATGCCAAAGTCACAGAGCTTGATCTGGCCCCGCTCGTCTAGCAGAATGTTGGAGGGTTTGACATCACGGTGGATGACACCATGCTTCTCTTTCAGATAGTACAGCGCCTTCACAATCTGCAGGACAGAGATTCAGAAACCTGTCAAGGGTGGGGGGGACGGACACGGATGACAGAACACAGGGACAACCACCTAGCCACACAAGCCCAGACTTAGCCACTCACCGCCACAGTCATCTTGCCCAAGATTCGCTCTGGAATGGGGCCCTGCATTCGTTTCTTCAACTTCTCTGCACACGTGCCCATGAGCTCCATGGCAATGAAGACGTCTGTCTGTAGAGGAAGGGTGGTACACAGGGTTTGGGGCAGCCATGCTTTCCTCCCCAACCTAACCACAATCTGGTACCTGGGGACATGTAGGACCTATGGGGCAGAAGGCTTGGCCCCTCAGGCAGGGTGCTCACGTTGGTGATGAAGGTGCCAAAGCACTGAACGATGTAGGGGCAGTCGTGGCTCTTAAGTACCACATCCAGGTCCATCAGGATACGCTTATTCTCTTCCTTGTTCCCCGAGCGCCGCATTTGCTGAAAGGAGGGACAGCCAGGAGGGGAGCTTCAAGTGCTGGGCAGGCTGCAAGGGTACAGGATACATCCTGGAACTGGGGTGTGGAAGGCTCACCTTGACAGCAATGATGTGGCCTGTCTTCCGGAAGCGCATCTTCCACACCTGACCACAGGTACCGCTGCCCATCTCGCCCAGGTTCTCCAAGTCATTGATTTCTGCCTGATAACGCTGGGTGAAGAGCAAGGCAGCTGGAGGGTCCCCAGAACCTCTGCCCCTGTCACCCACCACCTCTAGCCTGCCTGGGTCCTGTCACAGCCCCCAGGATGCCAATGGGGAGGTAGTACCTGGCCTCCGATGGTCAGGTACCCTGTCTGCTTCATGATCTCCTGCAGCTTCTGGTCAATCTCGATGCTGAAGAACAAAATAGGAGCTAGTCAGAAGGGACCTACAGATGTCACCCACCTCCCATGGACCAGCACAAGGAGGGCCCTGTGCTGGCCCTGCTCCGCCAGCTTACCTCTCCATACTGCGGGGTGTGAACAAGGTTGATGGGAGCCCCAGCATGTGGCGGGGCCGGGAGGGCGGCGTAGGGTGCTGTGGGGAGCTCTCTGAGGATGGTGAGCGACTGCCCCCATCATTGGCCAGTGGGAGCTGCAGGGCTGGCGGGTTAAAAACCAGGGGCATGAAAGGAGTTAGAATCTAGCTGGTCTAGAAGGAGTTGGGGTTCTCATCTTCTCTCTCATATCCCTTTGGCCAGGCTGACACAGCCCCCTGCTCTGCTGGCTGGGGCCTCCTTCCCCACCCCCTGGGGTATCTTCAAGGTACCACTTCTGTCCCTTTGATCTGAAAGGAGATTGGATGGGCTGGTGGGAGAGGGGTGATCCCAGAAGCTGAGGGTTTGTCCTCAAGTACATACTGTAGAGAAATGGGGGGACTCTCTGCCAAGAACTTCACCCAGCAGTGCCAGAAAGCAGGCCCGGGGCCACAGTGCTCACATGGGAACCACATGAGGACAGAATGCCCACCAGGATCAGCTTGGAACCTGGTCTGGCCACCAACACTGCACTGTGGACGAACAAGAGCCAATAGCTATGGAACTCTGATTTCAGGCTGTCTTGCCCCAGATTCCACTCCTAGGTCAGGGAGGGCCACCTTCTGGCCAGCTGGCTCATTTGTGCATGTCCCAACCAGGCCTGCAGAACTGGGAAGGGGGGGGCAGGAACAGAAGCCCAGGCTAAGCCTGAGCTCTTGGGAGGAGGGACTGATGGGAATCTAAACAGCAAAGCTCTTCCGGGAACTAGCTGGGCTGGGCAGGTGGAAGATGCTGGGCCACGGAGGGGAGCTTGGTACTTCCCAACGGCCTGCATGCGGATGGCTCGGGCATGCTACAGGCAGGCGGCGGGCAGGCAGCAGGCACCCCAGGATGGGCGGGCAATGTTAGGATGTGGGGGGACAGGAGAAAGAAAGAGAGAGAGCCAAGACTTGGGACCCAGCTGTCCAGAGGAGATGCTGCAGAGACAGCCAGAGAGAACATGAGACATTTAGAGTAGGTTCCTTAAAGAGCTAGGGGTTCTGGGTCTAGTGAAAGGGGCTATAAGCCCCCTGTGGTTTCTGGAAGTATCTGCCCTCCATGATCCTCTCATACTTCAGGGGTCCTAGTGCCCTAGAAGGATTACAGCTAACTCAGCTCAGGGCATCAGCAGGGCATCCTTCAAACATCACTTCCCAGGTGGCCTGGAGTCTGGTTTTTCAAGACAGGGTTTCTCTATGTAACAGTTCTGGCTATAATGAAACTCGCTCTGTAGACCAGGTTGGTCTCAAACTCACAGATCTGGCTGCCTCTGCTTCTCAAGTGTTGTATTAAAGGCCTGCCGCTTTCTAATATACTTCTCCATACCCTTAAATTTACTACCTCTTTTCCCCACAATCAACCTAAAGGCTTTTGGTGAGCTGGGCTCAGTAATTAATTAGCAGAGACCACTGGGCTGACATCCAGGTCCTTTTTAAGTCCTGGTGGTTGGGACCCCAGCTGCACCCAGAGGCTCCTGGAACTGTCCACAGCCCACCTTCACGGAATCCTGTGATCCTTCTTTCTCTGGCACCTCAGTTCTCTGGGGTGAGGACCATACCTCTACCCTCTCCACACCCTACCAGCACCCTTACCTACACAGACCGTCAAGCCCTCTTAGGCTGCCTCAGACCCACGGAAGAGGCTGCTGGCCCCACTCTCTGAAGCATGGATTTGATGGGGCTAGAGTGGAAAAGAGGAGAAAAATATACACAGGCCCTGAGAACAGAGGTTAGAAGGGTTCGAGTCACATGGCAGCCCTGGCTAGTACAGTAAGTTTAATAGTGAAGGAGGAAGAAGTGAGGATGATTGGATGAGAGAAAGTAAGATGGATCACAGGGACACATGCTCACTTTTCAGGCTACCAGACCAACATGCATATACTCATGTGCAGGTACACTCGTACACACATGTACACCAAAAGTATGGAACACACACACACACACACACACACTCATCCATGTATACACACAAGCTGGGAACAACACATGACCACCAACAGTCATCTCTGCTAACACAGGTATTCTTTCTCTTACACACACAAGACAGTGTTTACCTTGGAATCAGCATAGCTCAACTGCCTAGCATGGAGTCCTTGCGTGCGTGCGTGCGTGCGTGCGTGTGTGTGTGTGTGTGTGTTGGGGGTGGGGAGTCTTGCCTCCCGCAGCCTCCTGGGACACTTTTGTTCAAATCCTGTATCCTCCACCAGCTTTCCCTGAGAGACCCTACGCAGAGTCCCTCACCCTACTAGACTATTCTATAGGATCAGGAATGTGCTTAGTGTCCACTGATGAACCCCTTATTGCAGCCTCAGTCTGTTTTTCTTACTGCTATGCTCCTGGGTCCTGAGAGCAGACACAGTCCATAAGTCATGACACTCATTCACTTCACAATAGTGATAGACTGAATAGGAACAGTGCACCTGCCTCTACCCACCTTCTTATTCACACACACACACACACACACACACACACACACACAACCTTGTGTGCCCACCTAGCAGACTCCCATTTATTAGGGGAGCCCATTTCATCCTCTGGAGGTTCCAAATTGAGTCAAAGAAGAAATGGGGAGGCTAGAAGACACAGAGGAAGTGCGGTCAGGCTCACACTGCAGTAGTGAAGAGAGAGAAAGTGAGAATGAAGAGACAGAACACACAGAACATGGGGCAGGGATGAATGGTATTCTGCGGCAGGGGCAGCGGTTAGGTCAATGTGCAGATATGCAAGCAGCAATGATAAAAAGGCTGGTACCTGCTCGCTGGGACGGGGCAGGAGCAGGGCTTAGAGTGATCACAATAACTGGATGGGGAAAGGAAGAAAAAAAAACCACGATAAATCACAACAGAAATAACTGATTTGTCCAACAGAAAAGAAACCAAATCATAATGAAGAGGAGGGGGAGGCGCAAGGTACCACACTGCAGAGATGGGTAGAAACCGACAGAGATGAGAGGGTGGGAGGAAGGCATGGAGCTGACAGACACAGACACCTGCAGGGGGCTCCTTGGGGCCTGCCAGCCACCAGCCTTACCAGGTCTCACTCTGTTCTAGGGACAGACACCTCTTAGGGTACCTAGAACCCCATACCCAACCCAGGCTCATCCACACTGGGGCTGGAAAAGATGGCTCTGCAGAGTCCGGCAGGGGGCCTCCAAGGCTTGGCCCAGCTTCTGGTCCCAGGCAGAATCCAGTGAAAAGCACCCACACTTCTCGGTATCTCCACACACTGAAAGAACTCCCCCCCCCCCCCCCCCCCCAAGGAAGGAAAACTGGCAGACTCAGGCCAGAAGCGGGAAGGATGGCGGGAACCCTGAAGAGGGATTCAGGGATAAGATCAGGCTGTGAAGGTTGGGCCAGGTGACCAGGGAGTGGACAGAATTCTCAGCTATGGGAAGCTGCCTTTCCCCTCTTACCAAGGTGACCCACAGTACAATAATATACTCCAAACATTGTATCACAGAGTATAAAGAAGGCATTCTGCTCAATCAAGAGGGATACAGAAAGGGCTGGCAAGGCAGTGATCACAGGGTAGATGAGGAGGGAGGAAAAATCAAATTCCTCCCAGCAGAGAGACTTGGGGACAGGGTATCTGGGCTACAACAAGGACGCTAACTGTGGTCATGATGGTGACAAACTAGGTGTGTGTATAGAAAGAAGGGGAACAGCTGTTGGTACAGGACCATACGTCGGGGGGGCAGGCCCAGAGATGGGAGCGTAAGAAAGGAGTTGTGTGTCTGCTGGGCGAGGCTAGATACATCTACACCGCCACAGGTGTCTGCAGGACTAGCAGTCACTTGAGGCCAGGAGACAAAATCTGCCAGGCTGAGAGCCGGCTATGTGTTTCCAGAGGGCTGGACACACGAAGACAGCGACACTGAAGTTAGCTGGCCACAGACGTATGAGGTGCCCCTGTGTGAAGGAGGCAGTCCCCTGAGCCCAGTGACTTCCAGGCTTAGAGCAGCCATCAAATGGAAGACTCCTCTATTCAAACAAGGATTGGATGTAAATAAAGGCCAAGTGACCTAAGAGGGCAGATGGGTATACATGTGTGCTGGGGGGGGGGGGGGGAACGACCTCTTGACAGTCCCAGAAACAGCAAGAGTGAAACCACTGGGTCAAAAGAGACCTAACTGTTTGTAGGGTTCAAAGACTTGGCTGTGGTCTCGGTGGCTTCGGGTCTGATAGCCTGCTAGGTATAGGTGACAAGGCACTGGGAGCAGTCCACAGGGTGAGGGGACCCAGTCGCTAAGCTCCCATGATGTGAACCCTAGGATCACGGTACGTGTGGGGAGGAAGTCGCCCTGGAGACTGCCCACCTGACTCCCAGGTCACCGTGACCCTCTCTCTCTCTCTGCAAGCTGACAGCGGTGGGGAGTAGAGGGGAGGAGAGCTAGCGCCCCGGAAGCGGGGGCGGGATCTGCCTGGTGGGCGGGGCCTGACACAGCGCGCCCCGCCCCACCCGCCCCCTCCCCCACGCCGCCGTGCTTACTGGGCCTGGGCCGCTGGGGGCTAATATCCAGGTTGAGGTCGATTCTCCTCCGGGCCTCGCGGTTCTCCTGTTTCAGCTTGGCTTCCAGGCGGGACAGCTTTTGCTCTAGGGAGGACGCCGCCATCTTCCCCGCCGCCGCTCGCCGCCAGGCCGCCCGTCAGTCCGGGGTAGACAAACACCGCACTGCGCCTGCGCCTCAATGACCCCACCGAGCCGCCGTCCTGCCCTGCCCAGCCCAACCCAGCGTGTGCCCGCCCTGCCGCGAGTGGTTAGCGCCGCGCATGCGCACTGCATCCCAGTAGGGAGATGACGCCACCTAGAGCTCCAGGCTCGCAGTGTGCGTTGTCATCACCCAGTCACCTCCCGCAGTGCGCATGCGTAAAGTTCACCAGCCCCGCCCCCCCTTTTTTGGAAAGAGGCGCATTTCGAGAACTACGAGTTTTTCTTTTTTTTTCTTTTCTTTTCTTTCTTTCTTTTTTTTTTTTTTTTTTAAATAAAGCGGAAGGCGGGCAAGACGGCACGCATACATGCACAAAGGGGAGACCGGCCACGCTCGCGGCTTTTACTGCGCACGCTCACAGCTATTCCCGGATTCTTCTTCACACCGTGCCTCCGTTAACTTCCTGTGAGCTCTTCCCAGCCCTGACCCTCCCTGGCATCTGCATCTTTACGGCCTTCCTCATCTCGATCAGTCCTTCATTAGGACCTGTGATGCTTAATTGCGGCTTGACCTCCCGGTGGCAGCGTGAAGTCGCCTCCTTACCATAATTAGGCACCTGTGGGGCTGGCTCCCTTTCCATTTCAGCCTATATAGAGTCTTTGGAGGAGAGGGACTCCAGAGCCAGCGATTCTTGAGCTCGGTGTCAGAATCAAGGCTAAGGCCAGACTTCCTGACCGTGCCTACCTGGGACCTGAAGACGCCCCATCCCCGACTCTTCGCCCTGAGAATCTGGGCTCAGCTCTTGAACCAATGTATCTGAAAACAGGCCCTGCTGAGGGGGCTCCTCGCCCAGCTTAAAGAGTTAAATCATTTAAAGGTGCTAAGATAACGTCCCTATCTGTCAATCTGGGTTACTAAGGAGCACTTTGCCTCTAGGTTTTTAGGGCCTGGAGGAGGCTTGCATTGTACAAGGACATCAGTAATTGACCAAACCCAGGAGGTCAGACTGCCACAACTCTGAAAGCAACAATGAACACTTTGGGATGGACCTTAAAAGGCTTACCGCAACTCCTCTGGCAATGACCTACAGGTGGAACAGACACAAACTTGGAGTTTCTAGGATAAAGGCAGAGGAGACGATATGGGGTTCTTTGTTTTGGTTTGGTTGAGTTTTTCGAGGCAAGGTTTCTTTGTGTAACCCTGGCCTTCCTGGAACTCACTCTGTAGACCAGGCTGGCCTCGAACTCGGAGATTTGCCTGTCTCTGCCTCCCGAGTGCTGGAATTAAAGGCGTGTACCGCCATCACCCGGCTTTTTTTTTTGGTGGGGGATGGGAGGGGGATTGGATTCTTTAGAAATCAAAAAAAGGTAGGCAGAAAACTCCACCTAATTTCTCTTGATTAGATGAGGTCTCTACTTCATCCTCTTTTTAAGTACCTTGGATGTCTTTCCTCCCAGGAGACCCTGATTTGATAGATAGGTGTTATCAGTTGGTCATAGATATAGAAAGCTTAGAGATAACTGTACAAAGAGGTCAGAATTACAGTTTGCATTTATTAAGCACCCACTGGGATATATTCCACTGCACAGGAAGCATCCAAAAGAAAGTCCCTGCATGGACTAAGGAAAACTCCACCAGCAGTCACTCTTAGCTTGGAGTCAGCCTGTCTTAAGAAACCCATGAACAGTACTTTCACTAGCTGGTTACATGTCAACTTGACACAAACTAGAGTCATCAAAGAGGAAGGAGCCTCAGTTGAGAAATTGCCTCTATAATATCCACCAGTAAGGCATTTTCTTAATTAGTGATTGATGGGGGAGGGCCCAGTCCACTGTGGGGGTTCCCTCCCTTGACTGGTGGTCCTGAGTTCTATAAGAAAGCAGGCTGAGCAAGCCATGAGGAGCAAGCCAGTTAGCAGCACGCCTCCATGGCCTCTACATCAGCGCTTGTCTCCAGGAGCTTGCCCTGCTTGAGTTCCTGTCCTGGCTTCCTTCAATGATGCTGTGGAGGTGTAAGCTGAATAAACCCTTTCCTCCCAACTTGCTTTTTGGTCATGGTGTTTCATCACAGCAACGGAAACCCTGACTAAGACAGTAGTCTAGTGGGGATCTGTGACTGCCTAACTTTGCTTACAGAGTTTTTATGATATTAAATAAGCATTTTCCTGAGGAAATGTGGTTTCATGGGATTCTCTAAGACTCCAGAAAAGGCGCTCTGTATGTAGACATTCCAGTACCCATTCTTAGTTGTTTTGGAGATAAGTTCTGCTATGTCTCCCAAGCTGGCTTCAACCTTCAATCCTCCTCCTTCCACCTCCAGAGTATTATATAGGCATGTTCCACCGCTCCTAGTTTATGAAATGCTTGGGCTGGAACCCAGAACTTCCTACATGCTAAGCAAGCGCTCTCCCAACTGAGTTACAGCCCAGCCCAGTCTTTTATGTCAATTCTATTATACAGTCCCAGGACCACCTGAATCAGAATTACCTGGCATACTTACTCAGTAGCAGGTTCCTGGCCCCCACCCAAAAATTCTGAGTCAGTATTTCAGGGGTGGGGTGTGGGATGTTTTATTTCTTCCTGGCTCCTCGGCTTATTTTACTACACAGCTAAATGTGAGAACCATTGTTCTAAGTACCCATCTCTGCGGCAAAGGACTTACGAAATAAAGACTTGGAATTAAAGTTGGGATAAGGAGGTTTGGAACTGACCGCTGTGTCCTCTCCTTAGGGCAGAACTCTAGATGTATGCTGATTTGTCATTGGGGTGGGTTGGAAATCCCACTGGGATATGCCCCCCCTCCTGTATAGGACACTAACTAAGCTGGAATGTTCAGAGGAAGGACAAGCCTGCCAGCCAAAGACGCAGGTGTGGTTTTGGTCCAAGAATCTAAGACCGAGTTAATCCTTTCCTGTGGGGTTACACCCCAAATCCACCACCTCCTGCTTCTCCCCTAGACAAACCAGTCCCAGGACCTTGTCTGAACTGCACAAAACTGACACGTCGAACCTTCTTTCCTCTCCTGCTTTGCCTATGGGACATCTCCCTTGGAAGACAAGGCTGGGGCAGAAGGATCTGAAGGCCTCTGCGTCAACTGTCCCTTCCCCCAACAGGCCTCATTCCTCCTCCATCTTCTCCCGCACTTCTGCAGGCAGTCCCTCATAAAGGGTGTCCTCCACCAACAGCCCTGACTTCTTCAGCCCCTTGCAGTCACCAAGTTCTTCGGGGAGAGCCTCCAACCGGTTACCCTTGAGCTCTAGACGGCTGAGGGTCCGGAGGGCGGCCACATGGGGTGAAAGGTGAGTTAGGTGGTTGTAGCCCAAGAGCAATGTCCGCAGCTTCTGGCAGAAGAACAGTTCATCAGGCAGGCTCTCTAGTGCATTGTAGGAGAGTGCTAGATGCTGGAGGCTCTGGAGAAGGCCCAACTCAGGCGGCAGGGAGCGAAGCCCATTGTGGGACACGTCTAGCAGGCGGAGGCCAAAGCACTGGCCAAGCTGGGGGGGAAGAGTCTCAAGCTTGTTGTGACTGAGGTAGAGCTGCTCCAGGCCCCGGAGCTTCCTCACATGTTCAGGAACATAGGCTATCTGGTTGTGCCATAGTCTGAGAGTGACCAGCTTCCGACAATGCTGGAAGCTGAGAATTTCCTCGATAGACCTAAGGTGGTTGTCCTTGAGGTCAAGTTCCTGCAGAGCACCCAAGCTAAAGACTGCATGGGGGATGCGCTCCAGCCCACAGGCCACCAGCTCCAGTTCCCGCAGCACCGCCAGCTTTTTGAGGCTGTTGAGGGCAAGCAAGCGAGCCCCATCATTGTGCAGGCTGAGTCGCTGAAGGTGTCCAGCCACATCAGTCACACTGGCTGGCACCTTCCCAGCATTGCTACGCAGAGACAGCACCTTGAGCTGCTTAAGCTCCCGAAGGCTCTCAAGGGTGGCAGCCCGGGCCATTTCTGGGGGGAAGAGCCCTTCCAGATGCAGTTCCTCCAAACCTCGAAGCCCAAACACCCAGAGGGGCACCTCTCGCAGCTCCTCAAACTTGACATATATCACCTTCAGGCGATCCCGCAGGAAGATCTGTGAAGAGAAGGGCAGCCTGGCTGGCGAGTGAAGCAGGCTGAGCTCCTGAAGGTTCACAAGCTGGGAGAGCCCTGGGGGAAAGGAGATGTCACAGATGGCCTCCAGTCTGAGGGCTTCCACCTCACTGAGCTCAAAGACCGTGTCAGGCAGTCCAGGGAGCATGCAGAGGGCCAGCTCCAGCCGGCCACGTGTGTTACGCTGCAGCTTCTGCCTCAGCTTCTCTGGTGTCCACTCGTGGTTGAGGTTGAGTTGCTTCAGGCGGCTCTCACTGACTTCCGAGAGAAAGACGGCAAACCGTTTAGAATAGAGGGAGTCATACTGGTCAATGAGGTGGAGCATGAAGGCGAAGTCGTTCTTCACATCTGGGATGTCATTCATACCTGTCTCCTCCCGCACAGACCGGAAGGAATACTCTTTGAGGGGTCTATGGAAGAGCCAGTAGAGCGTGTACAGGCAGGTGATGCCGTAAACGCACACGAAGGAGATGTAGCAGAAGGCCAGCTTAGAGAAGAGGTGGGCCTTCGTGTGGTTGCAGCAAAAGCTGGCATACCCTGTGACCTCTGAGGTCTCCACCCTGCAGGACACCAGAAAGCTGATTTTCTCTACATAGACCAGGTTGTAAACCAGGATGGCAAAGAACTTGCACACTTTGAGCACTGTCTGCCGGATATACATAGAGTAGAGGATGTCTCCCTCTTCCACGTGCACGCGGAACTTCTTGACCTTCTCAAACAAGGCCTTAGCTTGCTCGCCCTCCTTCTTGTCCAGCAGAGTGACAACCGGAGGCTCCGTCACCACTTTCTCAGGCTCTACCAGAACTTTCTCCTTCTCGCCTTCACCCGCCTTTCCCGATCCCGCCCCTGTTGTGGTGACGGTGGACACCATGGCCCGTCCAGCAGCTGGGCCCTTGTGGTTCTCCCCAGACACCTCCGACAAAGCCCGAGTGGTCCACGGGGAATCAAAACACTTGCCCAGGATGGAGATGAAGTGTTCGATCTTGGAGCTGGTGCCGGGGAATTTGAACCAAAAGCTGGTACAGACCATGAAGATAAGAGTGTGGATGACCACCAGGTAGGGGAAGTACTTGGCATACCAGTGGAGGGCTGTCTCATAGCAGAGCTGGTTAATAAAGCTGTACTGTTGGAGGTCGAGGTTGTTTTTGAGGCCACTCAGTTCTCGGAGGCCCCCCATCTGCTCAGAGACCCCTCGAGGTAAGAGCTGCTGACAAGGAGCCTCTGATAAGTTCTCTCGGGGTTCATGGCTGGGCAGGCAGATGATCTTGTCCTGTGTCACCTGGGGATAGGAAGAGAGTTGGGAGACCATAAAGGGCCCGGGGAATTGTATAGAGGAGAAGCAGGCTGAGGTGGGAGACCCTGATCCTAGACTGCTCTCAGCTGTTTGACTGTGGAAGAGCTGTCAAACCTCAGCATCAGCCTTCATCTGCAAAGGATACTGGAGGGTGTGTGTATGGGGGGGATAGCTAAGTTGGTAGAGGGCCTGCCTACTACACAGCAGTTTTGATTCTCACCAATACATAAACTGGGCTCTGTGTCACATACCTATAATCCTAGCACACACAAGATGGGAGCAGGAGAATGGGGAGCTTAAGGTCATTCTTAGCTTCACAGTAAGTTCAAGGTCAGCCTAGGATATAAGACGCTGTGTCTCAAAAAAAGAAAAAAAGACTGCGAGGGTGTATGTGTGTTGACTTGTGGTCCCACAAAAAAGAAACAAAATCCCAACCCCTAGTCCCTGTGACCTCTTGGAAGTAGGATCTTTACACAGGTAAGCATAGCGGAGTTATGATCAGGACTATATCTTTCCCGAAAGGAGACATTTAGGGTGGAAATATACCTTAGTTGGTAGTGCTTGCTTAGCATGATGAAGCCCCAGCGTCCCATATCCCACACTGTGTAAACTGAGTGTTGTGTGCACATATGTAATACCAGTACTTGGGAAGGATCAGAAGTTCATCTATTTTTTTCTTAAGTTCTAAAGCAGGACATGGTGGTGCACACCTTTAATCCCAGCACTCAGGAGGCAGAAACAGGTAGATCTCTGAGTTTGAGACCAGCCTGACTAGAAAGTGAGTTCCAGGACAGCCAGGGCTACACAGAGAAACCCTGTCTCAGAAAAACCAAATAAAGAATTTTTAAGGTCTTATTAATAAAAAAAATTCTACCCACAAGAAAACAAGTTGGGCCTGGTGATGCTAGCCTATAGTTCTAATTACTGGGAAGCTGAGGCCTGGGCTACAGAGTGGGCACAACTTCTAGACATCTTCAGTAGACGCTGGTCCAAGGGAGAAAGTAGTCAGGATTCAGCTCAGTGGTAGGGCTCTGGCCTAGAATCCCCCAGTGAGGGGCTGGGCCTTTGGCTCTGCAGAACCTTGTGTAGCATCGGAAGCCGTGACTTCTGTCCCCATTGCCACGAGAAAGAAAAAAAAGTGTGACAATGGGGAAACCCTAAGATTACTGTAGACTTTAGTAGCACTGCTTGTGGGAACGGAGGCAAGGAAGGTAGTAGCACTTAGAATCGGTCTCTGTGTGAGCTTTGGCACTGGCTCCCTCTTGTTTGCATCTCTTATTTCATTGGTGATATTTTTTATGCGCTTAGGTTCTCATGTAAGCTAGGTGAGTGATCTAATACTGATATTTTTCTCCTTTTCTATGTATTTATTGTATTTTAGAGATGGGGTCTCACTGTGTGGCCTAATTGACCTGGGACTCCCGAGCCCAACTCATCCTCTGTGCTAGAAATCCAGGTGTCCACTGCCACACCCAACCTTAATTTAATTTTATTTTTTTTAAAGATTTATTTATTATGTATACAACATTCTGCCTCCATGTATACCTGCAGGCCACAAGAGGGCGCCAGATCTCATTACAGATGGTTGTGAGCCACCATGTTGTTGCTGGGAATTGAACTCAGGACCTCTGGAAGAACAGCCAGTGCTCTCAACCTCTGAGCCATCTCTCCTGCCCCGACCTTAATTTTAATTTTGAGAGACAGTCTTGCAAAGATGTCTAAACTGGTCTCAAATTTGTGATCCTCCTGCCTTGGCTTACGGAGTAACTAGGGTTATAGGCACTCACCAAGATACCCAGGCTCTTTCTCCCTCTTCTTGGGTGACTTGAAGGCTTCAGGACTTCAAGTATTAATCCTACCCCTTTAGAGAGTGACTCTTTCCCTGGAGGGTGCAGTGGAAGACACTTCCTATCTCATCATCATGGTGGGACCTTACCCATCTGTATAGTGAGTTTAAGACACCTCCCCCGCCCCAATCATAAGCATTGCCATGGTAAGACCATGCCCCCTATGGTCCTGCCCTTCACCTGGAGGGTGCAGCTCAAGACCCCAGACAGGAGTAGCACCACAGAGAAGCCCAGTGCCTTCATGGCAGAAGGGGATATAGAGTGGCTGAGAACACTTGAACCCAGAAAAAAAAAGTCAGTGGTACACACTTTTAATCCCAGCACTTGGGTGGCAGAGGCAAGTGGATCTCGGTGAGCTTGAGGTCAACCTGGTCTACAGCGCTAGTTCCAGGAGAGTCAGGACTACACAGAGAAACCCTGCCTCAATCCCTCCTCCCCCGCCCAAAAAAAAAAAAAAAAAACCCAAAAAACCCAAAAACCTCTCATCCATAACTTTAGTTTCAAAGAAACCTAACACACTCTTCTGACCTCCACGGGTACCAAACATACATGTGGTACACATACATACATGCAAGAAAACACACATACACATAAAAGAAAATACATTTGTTTTTTAAAAAGACCCTCAGATAAGGAGTGTTACCAAGGGGTGGTGCCACTCCTTCACATCCTCACCACTCTCTGGCCTCACCCCTCACCTGGAAAGAGCAACCCAAGACCCCAGCCATTAGAATGGCCACGAATATGTCCACAGGGAAACCCCGATCCTGCATTCCCTTTCCCTGTCTGCCCTGACTCCTGCCTAGCTCAGTGCCACTGTGCAGCCCAGCCTGTTCACGTCACCCCCTGTCAAGAAGGCACTTCCTAAAGTCCTGATGGTAAGGACTGCCAGCTGTTCGGGCCTGCCCGTTTTTGTTTCGTTCCTCACCTGAAGGGTGCACCCGAAGACCCCAATCATGAGCATAGCCACAGTGAGGTACTCAGCCAATACATCCCACCAGGGTTTGAGCACCTTGAATGCAGGCTGCTGTTCTGTGAACTGCTTGAACTCCGCCACTGGGATCATCCTGCCTATAGGAGTCAGGAGACAAGAGGGTTTGAGACACCGTGAGAGCAAGGCTATGCCTGGTAGGAGAAACCCCAGAAAGGCCAGACACAGGGCAGTGTTCCCAATACACTCTCAGCTCTGCCAGAACTTTCTAGAATCTATGAGCCATATGCTCCCTCCCCCCCTTGTCGCTTCCTTCAGAACTCACCTCCTTCCCAGTCTCACAGCTCTTCCTCCTCCCAAAAGCCCCTACTTGCTCTGCCTGCGCTCTCTGAACTCATGAGTTAAAACACAGGGCAGCTGTCTCCAGCCTCCTCCTGGAGCCACCCACCTCTGCAGGAGGAAGCCTGTGACATTCACTGTGGTATTCCTTTACTCTCCAGCTGCCCCCTTACCTCCACCCTGACACCAAGTGTCCCTGGGCTCAAGACTTCCGGGGTGTGCCCCCCTGACAGGGGTGCTCTGGGCGCCACCTCCAATCCCCAACCGGAAAAGCCGGCTGGGGAAAGCAAGCTGGAGCGTGGCTGTGCTCTAGTTAAGGGCCTTAGGGGTTAGGGTGTGGCCAGGCTGAAGGCTACTGAGCCCTGGAGGCATGTGCCAAGACACCTGAGTGTTCAGATAGGGACCAGAGCTCAGAATCTGAGAAGTAGAAACCTGGACCCTGAAAGGGAGGAGTGTGTTGGAATGTCTGAAGCAGGAGGATCCCTAAAAACTGAAAACCTCTCAGGGTGACACCTTTGACTGGAGCCTGGCACGGGGCTGGACTGCCAGGCTCCAGGGCTGCCAGCCCACTCTGTCTATCTCTGGTTTCCTTTTCTACTAAGGTATCATTATTGCAAAGGCCAGGCCTAAGTCACACGGGGGTGTAGGATGCAAGCGAGGACATCACTCTTCTAGGAAGTCAGCTACTTGCTCAGGGCAGAGGGGAAAGCAAAAAGTGGGGTCTCTAGGCAGCCCACCCCTGCCAGCATCCAAGCCTTTCTGTGAGTGAGTGTGTGTGTGTGTGTGTGTGTGTACACGTGCAACGGTGTGGGTCTGGAGGTCAGAGGAATCACAGCAGTCAGTTCTCTCCTGCCATCATGTGGGTCTTTGGTGTGGAACCCAGATCATCAGGTTTGGTGACAAACACCTTCCCCCTGAGCCTTATCACGGACCCCTCTATCCCTTATCTTAAACAAGCTCCTGGGAAGCCAGGTATGGTGGCCAGCCAGCACCGTAATCCTAAAACAGGAGGATTTGGAGTTTGAGGCCAGCATTTGCGTTACAGAAAGAGACCCTATCTCAGTGCAATGAAACAAAAACAACAGGCTGGCAAACTGGCTCAGTAGATAAAGTGTTTGTCATGCAGCCATGAGAACATCTGTGTGATCCTGACCGCCATGAGAAGCCAGAGCGGTGCATGTGTGTACTCCTAGTGCCGAGGAGGTAGAGACAGGCGGATCCGTGGGCCTCACTGGCAGCCAGTCTAACTGGCAAGTCTCAGGTTCAGAGGGAGACTCCGTCTCAAATAAGGTGGAGCGACAAAGGAAAGCACATGACTGAAGGTGCCTCTACACACACACACACACACACACACACACACACACACACACACACGCACACTTGAGAGAGATGGAGGACAGAGAGAGAAACAAAGTCAGCAGCATCCTAGGAGCCCTTTGTCCTGTTCACTTGTGGCTCTGGCCAAAATTGGGGTATCTGTGTTACCAACCAACTGTTTGGACACATCCACATCTCCTCTGTCTGCCTCTGTTTCTCCCAAGGGTTTGTAGCAAGTGAAGTGAAGATAGGGGTTGAGAGCCTACTCACTAGGCTGAGAAACAGGTACTGCACGACAATCAGACCCCTTCATTCTGGGGTAGCAATTTCTATATAGTAGAAGGGTGAGCAGGTATTAAAGTTTCTTTTTTTCCTCTTTCTTTTTTTTTTCTTTCTTTTCTTTTTTTTTTTTTTTTCCAAGACAGGGTTTCTCTGTGTAGCTTTGGAGTCTGTCCTGGAACTAGCTCTGTAGACCAGGCTGGTCTCAAACTCACAGAGATCCGCCTGCCTCTGCTGGGATTAAAGGCACACACCATCACCGCCTGGCTCAAGGTTTCTTATACAAATTCATCCTGAATCAGGTATATGCAAGGAAGTGACCAAAGAACAAGATCCTTTATATGACAGTTGGTCCTGTATGCTCACCAAACACTCCCTAGTCCTAAGAAAAAAAGCTTAAAAAAAAAAAAAAAGCCTCAGGCTGGGGAGATGGCTCAGTTGGTAGGGCACTTGTGTGGCAAGTACAGTTCTCTGGATTTAGTCTCTAGCACCACACAACTAGGCAGACTGGCACATGCCTGTAATCTCAGCTCTCGGGGGTCTGAGTTAGGAGGATCAGAGTTCAAAGTTATCCTAAGCTACATAGGGCACTCCAGGCCAGCCTGGGCTACAGGAAATCGTGTTGCAAAAAGGCTTTTTTAAAAAATCCCCTTAGCCTGGGGTAGTAGCTTAGTTTTGAGTTTTGCAAGAGAGTCTCCATGACTGGAGGGGGGAAAAATCCCAATTTCCATCGTTTGATAGAGATGATGGCCCAGAGGAAAGAGAGAGAAGGCTCAGCAGCTAAGAGCTAGGACCAGAGTTTGATACTCAGCTCCCACAGCACTCACCACCCATTGTAATTCCAGCTCTAGAGCCTCCAGCCACCCAACATCCTCTTCTGGCCTCCTTCTGGCCTCAATGCACAACAACCCCTGTCGTGCACACAACACACAAATAAAAATAAAATCTTAAAAGAAAATGAACTCAAAGCATCTTACTGATATCCGGGGTGACATTCTGAAACAAGGGCTCCCGTTGTCTGGGGCAGTTTTGGTGGATCCTTCTGAGGCACTCCTCAAGGGGTGCTACACATGCAGGCAGGGACCAACTCCCTGTCTCCACTTTCCATGACCAGTCTCACAAGTTCCCCAATGCTGCCAACCCACTCTCACAGGTCAGAGGTCAGAAAACAGGAGCCCTCTGCCCAGCTCCCAGGAAGACATACACACAAAATAGACAGACACAATCATAGGGAGACACAGGGATTATCATTGTTTGACTCCATGACTCAAACTCCATCTTCCGGAACCTGCCATTAAATCCTAGCAGGCAGATACAGGGCTGGCCCCTTTTGCTATGTCTGAAGAGAGCTGGTGGGAGGGTTTAGCAGGAGGGACTCACAGAGCTGGGGGAAGTGTAGAGAAAAATAGCACGGGAGTCTATATGACAGAATGTCTCGTGTTGCTCTCAAAGCTGATTTTTTTGCTTTGTTTTTAAGTTTTTTTTTTTTAAATTTTATGTTGTGTACGCGTGTGTGCAGGTGTATACGTGTGTGTGCATAGTGGTTGGTGTTAGGTGTCTTCTACTGCTCTCTATCTTATTTATCAGTGTGAGTGTGGTGTGTGTGTTGCATGTGTGTGACTGTGTGTTCTATGTGTTGAGTGTGTGAGTACATGAAGATCAAGAACAACTTCATGGCATCCATCCCCTCCTATCTTTATGTGGGCTCTGGCTATCAAAATCAGGTGTTCGTGCTTGCTTGCTTATCTTACCTGCCCTCATCCCCCCCCTTTTTTTTTTGATAAGGGCTCTCACTGAAATCTGAGGGTCAGCATTTTAGCTGGACTGGCTAGTCATTGAGCCCTGGAATTCCCTAAAGTTACCAATGTGTACCAGAGTGCCCTGCTTTTATCTGGGTGTTGGAGATTCAAACTCAAGTCCTCATGCCTTCACAGCAAGCACCTTACCCACTGGGCTACCCCTGGCCTTCTCCCTTTCCTTATTATTATTATTATTATTATTATTATTATTATTATTTTGTGGTTTTTCAAGACAGGGTTTCTTTGTAGCTTTGGAGCCTGTCTTGTAGACCAGGCTGGCCTCAAACTCACAGAGATCCACTTGCCTCTGCCTCCCAAGTGCTGGGATTAAAGGCGTGCTCCACCACCACCGGCTAACGTCAAAGTCTTTTTTTTTTTTAATTAGGGTTTCTAGTGACCCAGGCTGTCCTTGAACTAGCTATGTGGTGGGTGAGGGATGATGACCTTGAACTCCTGATCCTGCTTGGTCTCCCAAGGGCTGGGGTTACTGGCTGTACCACCCCTCATTATTTTTTTTTAAGACAAGTTCTTGCTATGTAGCCCAGGCTATCCTTGTGCTGGCTGTGTAGCCCAAGATGAACCCAAAATTCCAATCCCCCTTCCTCAGCCTCTTAAGTGCTGGGATTACAGAAGTGTGCCGCCAGGTCCAGCTCGACACTGAATGTCATCCCTATTTTGGAAATATAAGGTAGAGACCTTTCTCTTAGAGAATGAACATAACCCATGAAGATTTCACTGTTACAAGTATCAGCTGAGTCTGTCTAGCCAATGCTCACCTCCTGTTTGATGACACCTACTCTGTTCCATCCAGTGAAAGCACCCAATGGCTCAGTCAGGAATGAGCTTAATACACGACTGTGAGGACCCGCGTGATATTCCCAGCAGGGCAGCCTGGATCCATAGCCCAGCACAGTGGGGTCAAGCAGGTAGATCCCTGAGCATCATTGGCGAGATAGTCCAGCCAAAGCCATGAGCTTCAGGTCAGTGAGAAACGGCTCAAAAAAATAAAACCACTGAGGAGGACATCCCAAGTCAATCGTTGGTCCCTATACACACCCACACCCAAGAGGGGTGTCCCAGAAGGCCAGGCTTGGGAGGAACTTGCAAACCCCTCCCTACATCTATGCCCTGCTTCTGATGCTGAAATGGAAACGGAGGATGCTCCAACCTCGTTCAGCCTCCCCAACTTCATATCACGCTAAGGGGCAAGAAAGGAACGGCAAAGTGTGTTAACCTTTAGAGTACAAAGTCAGAAGGAAGGATATGGCTCAGTTGTCAGAGTTATGGCTCAGGCCCTGGGTTCAAGTCCCAGCACCACATAAAACCTGGAATGGCAGCACACATCCCTGTAATCCTCCTCAGAAAAGAGGCAGGGGGACCAACACATCAAGGTCAGTCTAAGATGCGTGGCGAGCTTGTTAGAGTCAAGCCTGTGCCAAAAGACCTTGTCTCAAACAAACAAATATGAAAAACAACAATAAAAACCCCAAACCCAAATCACAGGGCTGCTGTGACGGCTCATTGGGCAAAGGTCCCTCTGCCTCCAAGCCAGTCTCAGGGGCTGTAAGGCAGAGGAGAGAACCAACTGCGACAAACTGTCCTCTGACCTCTAGAGTGCCACGACATGTGTACACACACACATACATACAAAATATAAAGTAAGAAAATTAAACACATAAACAAAGTCAAAGTTCAGTCCCTACTCTTTTTACAAGGGAGTTACTGAGGAAAGGAAAAGTCACCCCTAGTGGCAAGTCTGGGGGCGGAGGCGGGGCACGGAGCTATGGACGTCTAGGCTAGCACTTTCCCAAGCTTCCTTTGCTGGGACTTGTAGGGGCTTTTGGAATCTTGAAGTCTAAGAACCTCAGGGAGCAGGGTGTTGAGACTGGGATTCTGCAGCTTCGAGGGTTCCCACTGAGACAAACTTTCTATCTTTCTCCACTACCTCCACCATCCCCACGTTGGGACAAGCCGTGGAAATCAAGGCTCACAAAGTCGTTGCCTGCCTGTTGATCTCCCTTGCTTCGCTTGGTACCGGACTGCCTGGTTCCCAGGACATGAGCTCCTGGGGCCAGGCTGAGTGTTAGGCACCCCTCCCACTCCCAGCTTCAACTCCCAATGTGTGTGTGGGGGGGGGTGGTGGCGGGGGTTGCTCTCGTCCAGGCCACGGAGTCACCCACACCTGAGCGATCCTCCCCTGGGTCATTCCCTGGTTCCAGGTTGACCTCCTCCCGTGGGACAAAATCCCTCAACCCCAGCTACTCACCTTTCACGGAAGGAACTCCGGGCCCGAACTCCGGGCCCAACTCGTAGATCCCAGGGAATGGATCGACCGGGACTCCCGCAGAGTTCCCGGGCGGGCGGGCCGGAGAGGGTGAGTCAGGGCGGGCTGGGCCAGGAGCCCGGGAGCCGCCCCGCCCCGCCCCCGGGATGACTCGGCCCCGCCTCGCTGCAGTCGCTCCCAGGTCGACCCTTCTCTGCGCCGCCACGCGCCACGCGATCGCAAGCGAGGCGAGAGATTCCTAGAAAAGGGTCTTTCGAAGTCTGCAGTCCCTCTAACTCCTGGCTATAGGGGCAAACTGGTATCCTGTAGATGCACCATCTGGGCAGGTGTTGGGAAAGTAGTTCTGGGATCCATTTCCTTTAACCCCTAAGCATCCCCACCTGGTACCAAAGCTCAGTCGAGGTCCGGATACCACAGGCTTCCGGCAGGGGAAGACCAAGAGCAGAAGGCTAGCCCTCTTCTAGGGCTGGCCTGCCGTCAGGAGAAGTATCCAACACAGGAAGTCAACCCAGTGTGGGTACTAGCCTGACTGTCTCTTCTTGGGCTTGCGGCCCATCCTGAAGGTTGGAGGGATGGCGTGGGGACAAACTTTTTCTCAGCCTGGGGTGTGCCAGGTGGTAGACCTGGGTGTGCAGGGCCAGAGGGTTCATGCGGGAGGGATGGGAGCTGGAACTACTTCCTTCTCCCCCTACCCCAGCTCTCCACCTCAGACTACCCTGGAAAGCTCCAGACAGAGGAAGATGACCTTGAATTTCTGACCCTCCTGCCTCCAGCACCTGAGTCTCCCCCACCTGAGAGGATTAAGGAAGGGTTGCAGGCTGAGGGATTATAGGCCGGCCTGCTTCACAACACAGGTTGACGTAGTGCTGGGGATGGACTCTAGATGCCAAGCAAGCACTCCATCAGATGAACCAAACCTTCAACTTCTGAGAGCCTCATTAACAGACAAAACAACAACCCAACAAAATTAAAAACTCACCCTGCCTCACCACTACCACCACGACTATCTAGGTCTCACCATCAGCTGAGAGAGGCTTTGGCAGTCACAGACCATCAAATCAAGAATACTCCATCTGGGGGCAGCCAAATTTGAGCCTTTGTGTACTCTCAGTCTGAAATGCCTTCTCATTGGGAAACCTGCCACTTAGACTAATGGGGAGAGTGAACATGCCCTCCACCAACACAGGCGCACACACGCACACCTGCAGGGACATACACACACAGAGAGAAAAAGAATTTGGGAGCTGGAGAGATGGCACAGAAGTTAAGAGTGTGTACTGATCTTGCAGAGGATGTCCTAGCAACCATGTCTGGTGACTTACAACCAACTATGATTCGAAGGACACCTTCTTCTGGCCTCTGTAGGTGCCTGCATTCACGTGCCCATATCTACCCACAGACACTAGTGTGTATACATAATCAAAAATGAAAGAAATCCAGCACTTGGGAGGAAGAGGCAGGTCCACACTGCTGTGCGGTGTCCACCACAGAAGATTACAGAAACCAAAAAGCAAGGTTAGTACATTTAGAGACTTTCCCAGAACTAAGGACTTCGATGGATTAGGTCTTTCTTTCATTTTGGCTGGTGGTGCTGTCTATGTGTTAAGTTTTTTGGCCTGAATGGTACGTCCACCATGGAGTCAGTTGTGCTAGAGTCTGGGAGCCTTTACACATAGAGAGTTCTAGAGCAGCCAGGGCTACATAGTGAGACCCATTTCCCCTCCCAGATCAGAGACTGGAAACCAATCAGAATTCTTTATGCCCAGAGTACTTCTTCAGGCAGCCCAAGAACAAACCTTTCTGTGTTTAGCAGGCTTTCCTCTTTCCCTCCTCCTCTCCTTCATTTCTTCCTGCCACTCAACCTCAAACCTAAAGCCTTCCTTAAGCCAGGCAAGTGTACTGTCACTGAGTGGTGCCCTCAGTGTCCTGTTTATTGATCTTTGTTTAAAATAGAATGTTGGCCAGGTGGTGGTGGTGCACGCCTTTAATCCCAGCACTCGGGTGGCAGAGGCAGGTGGATCTCTGTGAGTTCGAGGTCAGCCTGGTCTACAAGAGCTAGTTCAAGCTACAGAGAAACCCTGTCTCTAAAACAACAACAACAACAACAACAAAACAGAATGTCACCATACTGCAGCCTAGGATAGCCTCAAACTTGCCAGAATCTTGCGTGTGTGTGCGCGCACGCGCGTGCGCGCGCTTGCTCGCGCGCGTTTTGTTTTTAAGACAGGATCTTTCTTTCTACGTAACACCTGCTGGAATTCTTCTGCCTTCGCCTCTCTGAGCCATCTCGAAGGCCCTTCTTTTTATTACTTTTGTTTGTTTGTTTTGAAATAGGGTTTCTCTGTATAACATACTTAGCTGTTCTGAGACTCAGCTTGTAGACCAGGCTGGCCTTGAACTCACAGAGATCCACCTGCTTCTGCCTTTTGAGTGCTGCGAGTAAAGGCATGTGCCACCACACCCAGCCTTTTTAGGATACTGTTATTTACTCATTTTGTGTGTGTGTGTGTGTGTGTGTGTGTGTGTGTGTGTGTGTGTGAGCGGCAGTGCCCATGCCGTGGTGTGCTTGTGGAGGTCGGAGGACAAACCTTCACAAGTCAGGTTTCTCTTTCCACTGCAGGGGTCCCAGGGATCAAACTCTAGTCTTTGGATCATCTGCTTGCTAGCAGATCCCTTGACTAGCTGAGCCATTTTACCAAGTATAAAATCTTCAAGTATAGGGGGCTGGAGAGATGGCTCAGTGGTTAAGAGCATTGCCTGCTCTTCCAAAGGTCCTGAGTTCAATTCCCAGCAACCACATGGTGGCTCACAACCATCTGTAATGAGGTCTGGTGCCCTCTTCTGGCCTTCAGGCATACACACAGAAAGAATATTGTATACATAATAAGTAAATAAATATAAAAAAAATTATTAAAAAAAATCTTCAAGTATAGTCTGGCAGTGGTGGCGCATGCCTTTAATCCCAGCACTTGGGAGGCAGAGGCAGATAGATCTCTGTGAATTTAAGGCTGGCCTGGTCTATGGAGTGAGTTCCAGGATAGGCTCCAAAGCTACACAGTGATCCTATCTCAAAAAAACAAACAAACAAAGACAAAAAAACACAAAACCAAACAAAATAACAAAACAACAACAAAAACCTTTAAAAATCTTCAAGTATAAGCAAGTATAAGTAAGATCTTGTTGTATGTCCCAGGATGTCTAAATGAAACTCCTGAGTTCAAGTGAACTTAACATCTTGCTACCTCTTCCCAAGTGGCTACTGTTGCACACTGACTTGCCTGGCTTCATCTCCAGGTTGATGGGCATTTGGAGAGTGTTTTTTCTATTTATTGTCATTTTAATAATGTTTTAATCATTATTATGTGTGTGGTTGTTTTATCTACATGAATGTCTGTGTGCCACATGCATGCCTGGTGCCCACGGAGGCCAGAAGAAGGCATTGGATCCCCTGAACCTGTAGGTACAGATGATTGTGAGCTGTCATGTGGGTTCTGGGAATTTATCTGGGTCCTCTTCAAGATCAACCAGTACTCTTCTCTGATGAACCATTCCTCTAGCCCAGGGAGAGTTCAAATTCCAGTTAAACACAGCAGATTTAATAGATGCTTAGAAGATCCCTTGACCATAGACAGAACGTGGGTGGTCAGGCCTCCGAGCAGGTGGATTGTAATTCAGGAAGGGCGCTGTGTGCGGACATTTACAATCAAAAAGATAGCGGGGCTAGGGGCTCTCAGAGATGACAATTAGTAGATCTAGGAGGTGGCAAGGTTCAGAACGACAAGATCAGGAGTCCAAAGCAGGGTACTCGGTTCTGAGGGTTTCTATTTTCTGTTTCTGTATCCTTGGATGAGCACAGCTCTTTTTTGGCTTCTTTATTTGCTTTCTGTGGCTGTACATGTTCATGCACATGTGTGCTTGGAGGTCAGAAGACAAGCTCAGGTGTCATGCCTCTGGATCTGAGACCTCAAGCGCCTGTCAAAGTGTCCAGACTTAGACCAAGGACACATGCTTAGGAATAGAGACAGAGAAAATTTATTGAGAACACTCCTGAGAGTGGGAGTGAGCTAATGAGCTGAGGGGAAGCCCCAAACTGAGAGTCCTGAACCGTGTAACTCCTTAGAGGACTTTTATGTGGCGCCTGTTCCACCCATTTTGGGTAATCCAGATGTTCCTCGAGCTGTTTGTGGGATGAAGCCCAGCTGACGAAGGCTTCTTTCGGGTTAGCCTCTTGTCACAGTTCCACCTTTTGCAGAGGCAGGGTCTCTCATTAGCCTAGGATTTTGCCAAGTAAGCTAAACTAGCAAACTAACAAACAAGCTTCCAGGGACCCACTCATCTCCTCCCACCTGCTGTTGCTGGGGTACAGGTACCTGCTGTACTGCACGGGGCTTTTTGAATAAGTTCTAAGGATGGAGCTCCTGTCCTTACATTTGTGAGGCAAATGCTTTGACCAAATGAGTCCCCTCTGAAGCATATATTTGCTTAACAACAACAACAAAACTACTTTTGATACATTTTTTTTTACTTTTGCATATTTGTACACACATGTGTCGTGGCACATTTATGTGGATTCCAGGGATCAAACTCAGATCTCCAGGCTTGCCAAGAAAGCACCTTTGCCTGCTGAGCCCTCTCTCAGGCCTTAAATCAGGACTAAGTCTTTTGTTGTTAGTCTGGCTCACAGGACTTAACTAGTTGGCTTTCTCATTTCTTTCGCTCTACCTCAGGCTTTGGTTAAGTTGACTATCTCTCAGGGTGTGGTAGCTTATTCCAGTGGCCTGCTGCTGGGCTTTCCCTGTGTCTGAGTCTACAACATTATCATATTTGTAGGCTGAGTATCCATGGGCCTGTGGTACTTTCTGATCCAGAGCCACTCCCAGAACCAGCTCCCTAGGCTCGTCACTCCAGCTTACACCACACACACACACACACACACACACACACGGCAAACACATGGGTACCCACATGCATGTGAGTAATTCATCTCTTCCTGGAATTCAGAGCGTTGCCTAAGTAAGGTGTGGCTAGAAGCACCGGACTGAGCTTTCTCCATTCAGGAGTTGTAACCAGCGGGTGAAGTAGAGCTGACTGTAATTCCACCTCCTCATGCCCCAGAGGCTAATGGGTTGCCACTATCTTGAAACTAGCCTAGGATACATAGTGAGTTCCATGACAGCTGGCTACAGAGTAACACCTTGTGTAGAAAAAGCAAGCAATGGGTCAGTGCCATGGCTCAGCAGGTGCTCCAGAGGCTTCAGTATTCATTATGTAACCACACCCTTATCTCAAAATGGTGCTTGCTTTTCTTTTCTTTTCCCAGCCTGGTATACATATCAAGTTATATGACAGGTAGGGCCACATTGCCTGACCTAATTTAAAACAAAACCAACAACTTTTTTTTGGTGTGTGTGTGTTGCTGTTTTTTTTTTTTTTTTTCTAGACAGGATCTCACTATGTCTGGCTGTTCTAGAACTCACTATGTAGACCAGGCTGGACTTGAACTCACAGAGATCTGCCTGCCTCAGCCTGCTGGGATTAAGGGTGTGGCTGTTGCTGTTTCTTTTTTCTTTTCTTTTCTTTTCTTTTTTTTTGAGACAGGGTCTCATACAGCCAAGACTGTCCTCAAATTATCTCTCGCTGTGTAGCCAAGGATGATGCTGAACTCCTGATTTTGTCTCCCCCTCCTAAATGCTGGGAAGATAGCCGCACACCGCCATGCCAAGTCCGTGTGTTACTGCAGAGGCTCTTTGTCTGTTGCAGAAGCACCTGCCAACTGAGCTATATGTCCAGCCCTAAAAATGCTCTTAACTCTGAATCCAGTTGTTTTCCAGCCCTTCTTCTGGAACTTTCAGGACACTGGTCCAGGACTCATTTCTTTATCTACCTAGCGCCAAAATGGCTCAGCAAGCTTTGCTAAGTAGTACAGGCTGATCTGGAACGCAGGATCCTCCTGCCTCTATATCTGGAGTACTGGCCATGCAGCCCACAATACCAAGCTCAAAGAGTCCTTATACTCCAGAGAACCCTTGGAGACCAGCGGTTTGGTTTAACACCCCCTGTGGGTAAGATCTCCTGTGCCGGTGCACCTGCCCCCATGGGGTCTGTGAGTTAACCTCCTAAAGTGACACCTTTTAGTTGCTCAGCTGCGGACCCTCAGACAGAACACTCTCAGCTTCTTCACACACCTGTTTGCAGACTTTTCCTACCCTCGGGAATCATGCTTCTTAACGATCCACAAGCTCTGCCAGGAAACGTCTGAGGCCTTGACTGCCTGTATGCCAGCTAAGTAGAGATGTCCTGCCCCGCAAAAGGCAGAGTCACCACCGTGTTTCCTATTTTTCTCCCTTTCTTTCCTCCCTCTGAGCTTCCTCTCTTCTTCCAAATCTGGGCTCTGCTGTGCATCCCCTAAGCCCAAGAGTTTGAGTTCTGTGAGATGGCTCAGTGGATAAATACGCTTGCTGCCAAGCCTCATCACCCCAGTTTCATCCCCAGGACGAGGTTGTAGGAGTGAACTAGCCCTACTGTTGTTCTGTGACGTCTAACAGCGTGCAGTGGCACGTACACACACCAACACACACACACACACACACACACGCACACTTAATAAATTAAATAAATAAAATGTAATAAAAATTAGCTCCCAGGGTTCGCATTCTCCAGCATCCCCCACCAATCCGCAGCAGGTACGGGGTTACCCAGGGTGTGAGAAAAATTGGGGTCGCAAGATAGGCGCACTGGCTCAGACATCCTAGGGCTATCTAGCCTCCACAGTCATCAAGAAAGGGGGACTGGAGGACACAGAGTGGCTGGATTGGTTGGTGGGCCAGAGGCTCGGTGATCCCGCCCTACTGGTTGCCAAGGCCCAGCCTATCCCTGTCCAGGAGAATGTTGGTCTCCAAGTGCTTGAAAAGGGGGTGTCTCCAAGTGCTTGAGAAGGAGCAGGTGCAAGAGCTGGAGTAGGGGGACTGTGGAGGGTCTTCAAGGGATTTCCCTACTAAGCATCTCTGGCTAAGTCTGTGGTCGCTGGACAGGGCCACTGAAATAGGCCTCCCCCGGGGTGGTCACAGGCAGGCAACACGAGTACCTCCCTCGTAGGCGCGCCTCTTCTCTCAGCCCCCCTCGGCGCGCTCCCGACTCTGGATCAAGCGCGAGCACGCGCATTCTGGGCTTTCCCTGCCCGCGGCTGAGGGGCGGGGCCGCGGCCAGGCTCCCCAGGCACTGTCGCCTGCAGCCCCCTCCCCTTGCCTTTTCGCCGCTCCCCGCCAGAGCTGCTCCGGCCCAGTCCCACCCCAGGCGACCCTGAGTGGAGCGGCTCGTGGCCAGAGGCGTAGGTGAGCGCGCGACGTGAGCAGGTGGAACGGGCGGATCGCTGGCCTAGGAGACCGTACTGGGGGAGGGGTCGGGCCCGGGAAGCAGCTCTTTGTCTACCGGAGCCCGTTCGCGGGCTACGAGGCCACTCTTTTTCTCCCTGCAGGTGCTTGGGGAACCTGGGGGAGGACGCTGGTGAATCCCACTCGGTGTGCGTTCGGAGGACCCTGAATCTGGAAGTCCTGTTTTGGGGGACTGGTCGTTTGGGTCTCCGAGAGGCGAGGGGTAGGGGCATGGATGTTGTTTTTGTAAGAGGGCAGAGGCACGGGCGCGTGTGTGTGTGGGGGGGGACACGAATAGGGCGTCTCAGCTTTGGGGGATGGAGGTGGCGGTGGGACTTGACAACACTGAGCGACCGGGCTGGTGAGCGGGTGTGGGTGGTTGGAAGGAAAGCAAATTGAGGCTCTTGAGGCTGAGGTTTAGGCACTCCTGGGTGGTGATGCTGGAGAAAGCATAGGGAGGCGCCAGGATCGTTTGTAGTGAGTGGTTCAGGAACTGGGATGTTGACCCCTCTGTTTTCCTCATCAGGTGCAATATGGACAAGAGGGATAAGGTCAAGGCAGGAGCTGCCCCGCGGATGCCAGTTTCACGACCTCCAGGCCTTCTGACCCCTAGGCCTCCTGGATCCCCTCGACCTCCTCCCCCTGTAACCACCGCTGCCCTTCGAGTCCTGGAAGCAAATGGAGCTGTGGGGCGAAGGCCCCCGGTGGAGCGAGCCGCGGGCGTCGGCAAAACAGCTCTTCCACAGACAGCTGTGCAGGGGGCACCCCCGCGCAGCAGCGTTGGGGCAGGTCCTCGCAGTCCAGGTGCTCAGCTTCATCTGTGACTTCAATTTTCACACCGCTCACCTTCCCTCTTCCTTCTCGGATACTCTTCTTTTTCAGAAATGCCATTGATTTTTGTCTTCTCCCTGAAGCCTCCAGGCCCGCAGCTTCTGGGAAAGGAGAGAAGGCCCCGGTGAAGATCTCCGGCCAGGGTTCTATTTCTAGCCCCGGGCGTGCTAGCAGTGGGATCACCAGGTAACACGCTAATTCCTCTAATTCCTTAATTCCCCAAGCAAGGGTTAGTTTAGCAATCTGGTGCCTTTTGAAATTACGCAAGAATGGGCTGGGAAGGTGGCTTAGTGTGGTGAAGTGCTTGTTGCGCAAATATGAGGACCCGAGCATGAAACTCTAGTCTCGGTGGTGTACCACTATAACCTCAGCTCTGGGTGGGAATGGGAGGTGGGGAGAGATGGATTCCTGGTGCTGGCCTGTTAATACCAGCCCTCAGCAGCCAGAGGCATATGGACCTCTATGAGTCTGGGGCTAGCCTGGTCTACACAGTGATAATAAATAAAACAGAATGCAAAAATAAGACAGAGAAAAGAGCCGGGTGGTGGTGGCACACGCCTTTTATCCCAGCAAGCAGAGGTGGGTGGATCCTCTGAGTTCGAGGCCAGCCTGGTTTACAAGAGCTAGTTCCAGGACAGGCTCCAAAGCTACAGAATAACCCTGTCTCGGAAAAAAGAAAGAGAGAAAGAAAGAAAGAAAGAAAGAAAGAAAGAAAGAAAGAAAGAAAGAAAAGAGATCCAGCTAGATGCCAGTGCTTACCTCTGGCATCCACACGAGCATGCCTCGGGGAGCACAACTGAAGACACGTGCACACACATGCACAAAAATATTTCCCACCAGTTGGCTCAGGAACACTTGCAGATAGTGGGTCAAATTGGGCAAAAGTTATTATTGGTTGGGTCACAGGAAGGCAAGCAACTCCATGTCACAGGTGGGGAAGTGTGCGACTGGGAATACCAAGAACAGCTGGTCCTCCTGTTTCCAGACCAGGCCCTGCTGTCCAGAAGGGACCCCAACCCCCGACTAAGGAGCCCGTGGTCAGAGGTAAAGCACCAGAGGCACCCAAAAGGAACACTCTGAGCTCTGGAACGCGAAGAGGTGTGTGACCTGGAGACAAGCAGGTTTCTATCAGTCTTTGAGGGCCACTAGTCTCGAGGTATCCGTGTTTCTTCTGGACTGTCGTTTTTGTCTGCAGATTCTTTAGGACTCACCTCAGGAACCTCTTCTCCTGCCATCCCTCGTCGGTCCAGACCTCCGGCTACAGAGGTGGGAATTCCTCGACCAGTTCCCAGTGCCCGGCAGCGTCCCCTGACCACCGAGGCACCCAGGAAACCTGTGAGCAGTGCTGCGGAGCGCAGTGTCCCGGAGCTGAGCCCAGCCTTGAAGAGGCGCTCTGCCGCTGGTGGCAGCCTGCCGAAGCCGGCCTCCCGTTCCCTGAGCTCCACTGCTACTCCTCAGCTCTCTCCAGCTCGCTCTGGGGTCTCTCCGCGTGCCACCCCCCGGGCTCCTGCGCACACCTCGCAGCTCAAGTCGAAAGGGCAGCAAGCTCTGCGCCCACCCCAGACCACAGTCCCGAGGAAGGACAGAACCTCTGCACAGAGTCTACTTTCTGCTTCATCTTTAGTCACGCCCGCTCCACCTGAAGCCTCCACACCTCAGGCTGCCTCTGTCCAGGTCCCAGAGGATCCGCTGAAGGCCGCGCTCCCTCCCTCTCCACCCGCTACCCCCCCTCTACCTGCTGCTCTTTTACTCCAGGCCCAGTCCTCTGCACAGGCAACACCCCAATCACAGGCCATAAACTGCCCATCATCACCTCCCCCGCTTTCTCTGCAGAACCTCCCCTCCCCACCAGCCACGCCCCCTTTGCAAGCTCCACCCACAAGCCTGGGTCCTGAAGAGGCCTCTGACTCACCCCCACCAATGGCCGTGATCTCTCTACCGCTTTCATCTCTTGTCCAGAGTGTGCCCTGCAACCAGGCTTCTTCAGCTTCGCCCCCTCCGGAGACTCTCTCGGCCACTCCTTTCTCACCTGCGCCTCTACCTCTAGCCACACCTCCTCCACCAGTCCTTCCTTCACCGCCAGTTTCCCCGCAGAATCAGCCTACGCCCCTGGTCACACCCTCTCCGTCCACTCTGTCCGCTCTAACTACGCCCCCTTTGCCGGCCAACTTTTCTGGGTCTCCTCTCCTTCTCCAGGACACGCCCTCTAATCGAACCACGCCGCCTTTGCAAGACACTCTGTTTCTGGCCATTTCTCCTCCAGTTTCTCCCTCTCCTTTCTCCTCCCCACCTCTGTATGTCCCTCCCTCTCCCGTGGTCACGCCTCCTCTGAGGCTCTCACCACCTCTGATTTTGCCCACTTCACAGGCTTCTTTGTTGACCTCGACACCCTCCCGGGCCTCGTCGCCCCAGCAGGCCACGCCTGCTCCTTTGGCTGTGTCACCGCTATCGTCCCCACTGCCTTTGGGCTCACCTCCTCTGCAGGCCTCGCTCTCTGTCATGCCCACATCCCCTGTGCAGGCACACTCTCTACCCTCGCCTCCCTTGCAGGCGCCTTCTCTGGCTACATATCCTTCGCCTCTTCCCTCGTCCCCGGCCTCGCCTCCTCTGCCAGCTCTTCTCTCCCCTCCTGCTTCACCTCCTCTAGAGCGCCCTCTTTCTCCTTCACCCTTACCTCCGTCTCCTTTGGCAACGCCCCCACCAGAAGCCCCACCTTCACTGGATTCACCCACTCCTCTGACTTCGCCCCCTCCGCAGGACCCCTCTTCTCCGGCTTTGCCCTCTCTGCAGGCTCCCTCCTCCCCGCCGGCCACGGCGCCACCTCCCCTACAGGTTCCCCTCTTGGCTTTGCCTCCTCTCCAGACCCCGTCCTCTCCTCTGGCCACGCCCCCTCCTGGCCTGCCCTCGCCCCTTGTTCAGCCTCCTTCTCCTCCTGCCTCACCCCCACTGCAAGTCCCTCGTCGACCCCCGACTCCAGGTCCAGATGTCCCGATCTCAAGTCCACGGCTGACCCTGTCACTGGCCCCTGCCCCGCCACCTCCACCCTCGCGAAGCCCGTCCAGTACGCTGAGTGGCCCGGACCTGGCAGGCCACAGCAGCAGCGCCACGAGCACGCCGGAGGAGCTCCGTGGCTACGACAGCGGGCCCGAGGGCTGCGCCGCAGTCTCCCCGGCCGCAGACGCGGAGCTAGCGGCTTGCCACCCGGCCTCCTGGAGTCGAGGTCCTGCTCCACCGTTGGCAGTGCGTGGCGCTCCAGGTAAGGAGTTAAGACTCGGGGGCGGACCTTTTCATGGAGTCAAGCTTTTTTTTTTTTTAACTTGAATTTTATATTTATTTAGTATGTGTATATGTGCATGGAAATGAGCGGACAACGTGCAGTAATCTATTCTCTTTCCTCCGTGTGAGTTACGGGGATAGAATTTAGGTCGTCAGGCAGGGCTGCAAGTGCCTTTACTCGTCTCGCAACCTCTTAAAAAAACCAATTATATATATAGTATGCTACACGTGTGCGGCTCTTACAGGCTATTGTGAGCTACCCGAAATGAGTGCTTAGAACCGAACTCAGGTCCTTGCAAGAGCAGTGTTGTTCTTTATCTCTGAGCCTCCTCTCCAGCCCCACATCCTTAAAAATCACGTTTGTGTACTCATTTTGTATGTTTGTATCTCTTTACAAACTGTAGCTGCCTCTAGAGGCGCTAGGAGTGTTGTGGGTATGTACTCTGGCGCATTTGTGGAAGTCAGACAGCTTATAAAATTCTGTTCTCGGGAGCTGGAGAGATGGCTCAGTGGTTAAGAGTGTTGCCTGCTCTTCCAAAGGTCCTGAGTTCAATTCCCAGCAACCACATGGTGGCTCACAACCATCTGTAAAGAGGTCTGGCGCCCTCTTCTGGCCTTCAGGCACACAGACAGAATATTGTATACATAATAAATAAATAAATAAATATTTAAAAAAATTCTGTTCTCACCTTACCTGTGGGTTGAACTCAGATCTCCCTAGTAGCCTTACCCGCTGAACCATCTCTCCAGCCCTATTTTATTTTTATTTCATTCTATGTGTACCGGTGATTTACCTGAATGTATGTGTGTGGTGCAGTAGACGCTAGAAAAGTATGTCAGGTACCCGAAACTTGACTTACAGACCGTTGTGAGCAGCCACATGGGTGCAGGGGAATCGAACCTAGGGCTCCCGAAAGAGCAGCTAGTATTTTTAACCAGTGAACCATCTCTCCATCCCCTGCTGGTCCTTAATTTTTTTTTTCACATCATGAATTTTATTTATTCACTTGCTTGAGTATTTGTGCGGGTTCATGTATCACAGCGCTGATGTGCCGATCAGATAACTTGTGGGAGTTGTTTCCCTCCTTCACTGTGTAGGCTCAAGAGATCAAACGCCGGTCAGGCTTGGTGGCAAGCGCCCTCCGTTGAGCCAATCTCGCTGGTCCCCACTTCTGTTCTTACAGGAGTTCCCCTGCCCTGGCCTCCCGCTGCCTGCGCGGGCTCCTCTGACGGCCTGTGCACCATCTACGAAGCTGAAGGACCAGAGTCGGTGGCCCCTACCCCTGGATCCCTAGATGCGGAACCGGAGCCGGAGCCGGAGCCGAAGCTGGGCTCTGGCGGTGGGAAGGCAACCGCTGCCCCGGGCTCAGGAGCATCCTCGAGAAGCCCCAAATCGGCTCGCCTTGGCGAGCTGCCGCTAGGGGCGCTGCAGGCGAGCGTCGTACAGCACCTGCTGAGCCGGACGCTGTTGCTAGCGGCAGCCGAGGGAGCAGCTGCCGGCAGTGAAGGAGGTTCAGGAGGCCCAGGGGGTGGTGGTGTCCCGGGGGGATCCCGGGCTCCGCTTAGCGATGCCGAATTGGGCCGCTGGGCCGAATTGCTGTCTCCCTTGGACGAGTCGCGTGCCAGCATCACTTCAGTCACCAGCTTCTCCCCGGACGACGTGGCCTCCCCACAGGGTGATTGGACAGTAGTGGAAGTGGAGACTTTTCATTGAGCCAGACCCCAGCCCCGCTCATCATACATATACCGCTTTAGAGTCCACCCTTCCGGTTACACCTCTTTTGCCTTAGTCTCAGCTCTCACTGGATGGATATTTTTTTTTTTTAAACCTCTAGAGCCCAGTCTTTGGGCCCAGGCCGTGCCCCTATCTTTCTTGGTTTAAGCTTGGAACACACCTACAGGTAGGCCTAGGCCTTCCATTTGCGCTTGTGTTTGGCCTAAGCCACAGCCCTCTAAGGAGCCACGCCACACCCTATGTTCAGTGGATAAATAGCCTCTCATACCAATAGCCTCATTTTCAGTAAAACCAGAGATGCTGGCACCAGGGTGCCATGGTGATGGGAGCTGGGAAAGGGCCACACATGTAGCGGTGCAGTTCAAAGGTCCAGGCTACACTATGCTGCTGGGTGTGCTTGAGCAAGTCGGAGCTCTGGCTGAACTGTGTGACTTGTCTACAGCAAGGTGGTTGGTGAGATAGTGGTCTCGTGCTCTTTTGGGTCATACTTCTAATGAGAACGTTAGGCCCAGGGAGGCCTGAGTGGATGAGCTGGTGATCAAACCGGGGAGCCACCAAAGCTCTTCTAACCCTGGATGTGGGGTAATTCGCTCTCCTGGGTATCCCTTGTTACAGCCCCTATGCCCTGTGTGCACCCCTTCTCTTTTGTGCTTGAGAGTTGGGCCTGGAGGATGAACTCGAGTGGAGAGAGTGAGTCCTTGCCTTCATCTCTTACTTCTCCCTCTGTGATGGGTAGTGCCAAGTTGTAAAATGTGAAAAACCCCTGAAAGATAGGTCCCTTGGCATGCCTGTAGGGGGGTTAGCTTGCTTAGGCTTAGGTGGAAACCTACCCATTGTGGGTGGCACCATACCCTGGCTGGGATCCTGGGCTGTGTAAGCAGAGAGCTGGGCAGCAGCATGCATTCACTGCTCTTTGTGACTGACTGCTTCCAGCTCCTGTTACCTTGACTTCCCCACAGTGATAGACTGTACCCTGAACTGTGAGCCAGAATAAACCCTTCCTCCCTTAAGTTGCTTTTGTCAAGGTGATTTATCACAGTTAAGGGAAATAAACGGAGACAATCTCCCTCTCCTTTCACCAAGGAGGCCACAGTGTTAAGGCAGTAACTTGCCCAGGTTTGCAGAAAGAACTACAAATGTAGGGCTAAAGTGGACTGACCTGGCTGAACCTTAAAGGGGGTGGTGGTGCAGAAGACCTGGGCGTTGACACCATGCCATTCTATGTATTGCACTCACAGGGGCATCCTTGCCTTGTTTCTTACTCCAGATGATCTCATGAATTCTCAGTTACTATCTTCATTTAAGTCTGTCAATCAGAATTGCTCTCCACCTCCCAGCCATCAACTTGTCCCTGGAGCCCCTAACTCCAGGCAAGGTTTTTTCTTTCCGAGTGCCTCTGCATGACATTACCCCTTGAATGTTATTGCCCAAGGATCTCCTCCTTGGCACTAACAGTGTGGAAGCCAAATGGCAGTGCCCTGTACTGGGCCCCCTTACCTCACCCTGAGTCAGGTACTTGTCAGACACAGACAACTAAGTTCTCTGTCTTTCGCCCTGAAACAGCCACTTCCTGGCTTACAGTCCAAAGAGAAGTCTCGTCTCAGAGGGGCACTGCTACCTCTGTTGTTGGGGGAGGGCACATGCTCTGGACTCTAGCACTGAGATTTGTGGCAAGCCAGAGATTTCTTCTCTAGCTGAGCCCTGGAGGGAACCCCAGATATCCTTGTTCCCAGATGTCAAGACAAGCCTAAGAGAAAAAAGCTAACTCTCCCCCATCCCAAGACAGGATTTCTCCATATAGTTCTGGCTAGCCTGTAGTTCTGGAACTCACTCTGTAGACCAGGCTGGCCTTGGAACTCAGAACCTCCTGCCACTGCCTTCTGGGTGCTGGGATTAAAGATGCCACCGTGTCCCAGCAAAAAGCTGACTCTTAACACTGGGCAGCTAGGACCTCAGGCCAATTTCTGTGAGGACTTTTCCTTTATTGCCAGGTCTCAGTTCAGGGAGCCAGCTTGGGGACAAGAACGTGTGGATGCTTAGTGACCCATGGGAGCAGTAGGCACAGTGACAGATGAGCATCAGTGTTAGATCTGTGTGACCGGAATGAATGGGAGCATTTGTAGGGGACTCAGCTATTCTGACATGGAATCAGTGTTGTGTCGTTGCTCAGTGCCATTGAGCAGTAAATAATTGTCTTTTAGTGCTCTTGACTATACCTTCCCTTCCCTCCATGAGCTGGTGCTAACCCTGGGCACTCTTCTCCCAGACAACACTCCAATGTAATGTCCCCATTCCTAAGCCAGTTTGGCATTTGATGCACTGACCTGTTTACTGACCCTCAGTAGGGGATTTCTCCAGTAGGGGAGTTCCCATTCAATAGGCTCTCTTCTCAGCCTTCCCATGGATCCCACACTGCTCTCAGTTCAAGCCCAAACTCAGCTCCTTATTGGAGCAGTCACATTCACCACCTTCCTGGTCTCATCACACACCCAAGATCTGTTCCTTCTTCCAGGATATTCTGGCTCCTCCCAGAAAATAACCCCTCCACTCCCTATTAGCAGGGCCTTTGTGCTTTTGCCCTCAGGGGAATTTCTCACCTTGTCTCCTCTGCTCTGTCTTTTCCGCTCTGGTTGTCTACTTTGGCATTACACAAATTCCCTTACCCTTAGTACCCACTCCCATGACAGCAGAGACTCCACAAAGGCAGCCACAGGCAGAACACTCCACTGGCTATCACTGGGTCCAGCTTTTCCTCAAGTTGGCATTTGGATTAGGGCATCCAAATCCACCCTGTGGCCTCTCTCACACTGACTAGCTATTGCATTCGTCTTCGAACTTCCAGAACACAAGGACGGGGTCGGCACCTTGCTGTGATTCTCCCAGCCCTTGGCTTGCTCCACTCAGCGTCCCTTGTGACTGTGTAAATACACTTTATTTTCCATCTTTCCTGCCTGGGAGACATGGAGTGTGAACAGGCAGTGTGCAAAATGGTGGTGGGCAGTGTGGAGGGGCACATGAGGGGCACAAAAGAGGGCCCCTCAGGGGTACCCTGTCCCAGCCCCCAGGCTTTTTAACACTTAAAGAGTGGGCCACCGGGAATGGAGACTGAGCTGGGGGCCCACCCAGGAAGCACCCAGGGATTGCTTGGGACGCCACTCTACCTGAGGCTCTAGAAGCACTGAGAGGGGGGTCAGCCCCCAGGGTCCCAAGATGCAGGGGGTGAGGGATAAAGGAGTCTGGGAGCATCGATGGACTTTGGCACCATTCTCAGCTCTGGGCAGAGACCACAGAAACACTTCAAGGAGATAAGGGAGGTAACTCTGACTGGGAACCTCTGGCCAGAAGTGGGGCTAGGGACACAGGAACAAGAGAACTGAGGCTGAGCACTCCTAAGGAAGGGGTTTTCCTCCACAGCCAGCCAACATGTGTGATATTAGTATTCCCCAGAGGAAGATGGGTGCTCTAGGGAAAAGGGTCTCTTCTTTGCAGCTTCTGCAGCCCTAGAGGGCGGGGAGACACTGCCCATGCCTGAGCTGGTTCCCACGGACCACTCACACCCCTGGTGGTCCTGCACACAGGATGGGGGGGGGGACTTTGGTTTCTGCTGCAGGGGCCATGATGCCTGCACCAGGCAGAAAAGCCCAGCCTAGCCATCTGACCCTGGTGGCAAGGGGCTGGCTGTTCAAAATCACTGTGTCCAGAAAGCCTGTCCTGGGGTGCTAATATCCAGTCCAAGTTGTCCTTCCTCAGACCCACTGCAGCTCCTGGGCCCCACCCAGCAGGGCCACCCTTGTCCCAAAGGGAAGCTGACTGGGAGGAGGAAGTTTTCTGCTTAGCAAGTCTTGGGACCTCTGCACTTTCGGCCCTTGTCCATATGAAGAGAGCATCACCCTCCAGGTAACTGACCCAGGCACCCCTTGAACTCAGGAGGGCCTGCGCCGTATGGACCAAACCGGGTCAACACTGCTATGTAAGACAGGCCTGCCAGTAGGCCCTGCCCTCTGTGCTGCCTCCTCCACCTGGCCCTTGTTTGGCAGGAACCACAGAGGCACGTAATTTTTAGTACTGCGGAGCAGCAAGGTCACTGACTGCTGCCCTCTCCTCCCGGCAAGTGGTGATTGCAGTCTCCAGGCTCCCAGTGAGTGGGCCCCCAGCCTCAGTTGTCCAGGCCTTGGTTGCTATAAGGCGTGGCCAGTTCATCTGCATCGCTGTCTGAGCTACCTTCACTGTCTTTGGCTGGCCTTTCCAGACGTCTGAAGAAGCGTGCGTCCCGGGGCGACAGAGGGTAGAGTGGGTCCTGCAGGGCTGCGCCCACGCCCACGCCCACGCCCAGCAGCTCTTCATCGGAAGATGGTAGGGAGTCCTCATCCAGGTGCCGTGTCAGGCTAAGACCATCGAAAGCCAGCGGGTCCTCGAAGGTTGGTGGGCCTTTCAGCAGCCGCACCTGGGGTGCGCGGAGGGGGGGGGCACCCGCGCGTTGGAGATGTGGACTGATGTGCCCACACAAAAGCCTGGCCATCAGGCGCCCTCCTCCCTTACCCTCCTAGCTTCATGCTTCATCCGGGTCCCTACACCAGAGTCTGGCCTGTCGCCAGCAACCCTTGCTCTCACCTCGGCCTTCAGCTCCTCAATCTGGTCCTTCAGCTCGCGGATGTACTGCGAAGAATCCGAGTGGTTCAGCTGGCCCTGGATACGGCCCTCCTCCCTCTGCCGGTAAGGCCAGAGTACTGGCAGTCAGAGCATGGCCAGCCCAAGGGCACCACCCTCCTCTCAGCTCCGGCAGCTCACCTGGATCTCCAGCTCTGCTATGCGCTGCCTCATCTCCGCCACTGCGGCCATACTGTCAGCCTCCCGAAGGCGCACCGCCATCACTTCCTCCTTGCTCTGAAATGGGGGGAAGGAGGTGTACAGAGGTTGGGTTAAGGAGGTGGCAAGGTCCCAGGTAGGGTCGTGGGGTCCAGGCAGGGGCTGCACCTTGCACTCAGCCTCCGCCTGCTTGCGGCGGCTTTCACTGAGTTGAGTCTGGAGTCCCTTGTTCTGCGCTGCTAGGTACTGCAGCTTCTCCTGCAGAGCTGCACGTTCTGCCTCCACACGGTTCAGCAGGTTGCGGTGGATGTTGTCCTGGAAAGGAGGACCAGAGGGCATAGCAGCAGGAGAGGGGTGGTCGTGGTTTGGTCAAGGGGCCCGCTGTGGGGGTCCCTGTCCCTCGGAGGCATGGACTACCTGGGTCTCCAGTTCAACCACGCGCTGCCGCCATTCGCGGCCATCGGCCAGGGCCTGCGCCTCGCGCAAACGCACGGTCATGAGCTCGTCCTGCAGTTCGCTCAGGACCAGCTTCCGCGGGGACTCCTTCCAGCGGCCACCACGGGAAAGATGAGCCTAGAAGAATGGCTGGAGGGGTTCTAGAGACCAGCCCCGAGGTAAGGCCCACCAGCTGCTCCGGGCACATCCTGCTGGGGGCTCCCTCACCACCCGTTCTCACCTGCCAGGTGTCTGAGAGCTCCTGCAGCTGCAATTTCAGCTCCCGCGCAGAGGCTACAGCCTCGCCCTCCCGCACCTTGAGCGCCTTAAGCTCCTCTTGCAGTCTGGCTACATTGTTCTCATCTGGTAGTGAGCTGTTTCTCTGCAGAGAGACAGTAAGTGAGGAACCCGGAAAGCTGCTTTAACTCCTTGCCTAAACTGTAGGGTCCATGCCTTGAGCCTCCCTGCTACCCGGATATTTTTCTGCCTGGGGCAGCTGATCGGAGAAAGAACCACATACCAAGGAAGCAGGGACTAGGCCCAGGGGAAGAGGACCCTCCTGTAACCCTAGCCAGGGTTCATTATCTACAAATGGGTGCAAAAACAGCTCTACTCTCTCAAGTCTGTCCTTGGGAAACCCCCTGGAACTGTGAGGCCTCCTGTAAAGATTACTGCTAATTACATAAAGCACACTGGGGCAGCTAAGGTGAGTGCAAGTCTGCTCTCAACTCCAAGATTCCACCCTTTCAGACCCATGACCCATCCTGAGAACTACATCTGCAGGGGCTGCAAGACATGTAGCAGCACCCTGTGCTCTCCCCAGGCCTGGCCTGGAGCCCCTCTTTCCAGAAACAGACAGACTGGGGACCAGCCTCTATTCTGTCCTGGTGTGGAGAGGGCCCAGTGGCTGGAGTGTGGTGGTGCTCATGATGTAACTCGGTAGGCCTGGTCCTTACTGACTCTTGTTTAGCTCTGGGTGAGGAATGCAAGACAGGTCCAGGCCGGGCATATTTCCCTCCTGTGTGGAGAAAGTATGTTGATGGGGCTGAGGCTTCTGGCCCTCACATAGCTGTAGTTGATATTGGGGAAGGGGTTTTTCTCAACTTCAATGACTTTGTGGCAGATCCCAGGAGAGTTTTGTGGTTTGGTTTGGCTTTTTTCTTTTTAAGACATGATCTCAGGTAACTCAGGCTGAAATCAGACTTGTAGCTAAGGATGGTCTGGAATGGCTGATCTTCCTTCTTCCATCTCCCCGGGGCTGGAGTTATGGGAATGTACTAGGGATGGAAGCTGGGGCTTCATATATGCTAGGCAAGCATTCTACCAACTGAAGTACATCCTCAGCTCCAGCGGGGAGATATGCACAGTGTAGTGGGATACTGCAACACTTATGATTTGAGACTGAGACTTAAGGCAGGGTTCAAGGGCATGGGGAGCTCTGTGATGAGGAGCCCTGGGTCCCTGTGCAGAGACTGTGGTGGTGTAGGGGACAACGCCTAGTTGGCAACAGGCTATAGAGCAGCATGGAGCTAGAGGGGCTTCCTCTCTGATGGGAACTGACTGACATGAGAGTAAGGCAATTTCCTGGCTGCCTCTTCTTGTTGGCGCTCTCTCTCTCTCTCTCTCTCTCTCTCTCTCTCTCTCTCTCTCTCTGTCTCTCTCTCTCTCTCTGTCTCTCTCTCTCTCTGTGTATGTATGTAGGCACATGTGTGTATGTTTGAAGAGGCCAGAGGATGATAAGAGGTGACCCCATCACTTTGCCTTATTCCCTTTAGATAGGGTCTCTTCCTGAACTTGGAGCTAGGCTAAAGACCAGTCAGCCAACCAGAGATCCTCCCATCTCTCTATCACAGTGGTGGGATTACAGGTGTATGTGGCAATGCCTGGCTTCTGAAGCTTCTAAAACTCACTCAAGACTTTTGTCTCCTTCCTAGCTATACCTTTTCCATGTCCAGAACCTTGTCCTGCATTTCTCGAAGGGCCCCCAGAGTCTCTGTCTCACGTAACCGTGACTGCTCCAGCTCTGTCTCCAAGTGGGCCACAAAGTCCTCTGTGAGGCGCGGGTTTTCCTGGAGACAAAGAACAGCAATGGTCCCTGGTCAAGACTGCACAGTGGCTAGCTTCCATGCTAATGGGTCAGAGGGCCAGTTTTGGGGCATCCTGGGTTGAGCCCATGCTCTGTTCAGGGCACTTGGCTTGGCTACCTTCCAGGGAAAACTGCACAGAAGGGATGTTGGGAATGGGACTTTCCATGACTCTAGGATGCCTCTGAGAGCCTCCAATACTCAGTCCCATGACCATGGGCAGGGCATGTGCTTCTGCAGTGTAGTGAGTTGTGGAATCATATACATGGCATGGTCAGGGACCAGGGGAAGGGTGGGGGCTCCTCAGGCCCCACTTCAAAACAGGTAACGACAGGAGAGAAGAAAGTTCCCTTTGGGCCTTTGGGTCAAAACCAAGACTTTCTCTTTCTGCCCCGGTTGCCTGAGAGGGCATTTCTTTAGGGGACCATCCCAATCTGGCCTTGGAAGGCACCCCCTTCCCCAGCCAGCCACCTGACCTCTGTCCTGTTAGGAATTCTGACTCTTTGTGCCAGCATCACTTCCTGGGTCAAATGGGCTTCAGGCCTCATGAGGTACCCCTCTTCTGGCATACCCCTTTTTAAATGCTCCTCTTGAGCCTGAGGACAATAGGTCTAGACCTTACCTACCTGTTCATTTCCTCATAGTGGGCACCCAGAGGTTCTCTGTTTCTCAGAGGAACCCTCAAGATAAGACAACTCACCTCAGGGTGGGAAATGGAAATTTTAGGATGTCCCGTGGAGTCTAGGGATAGCTGGCTGTGAGGGACAGCAAATCCACTCTAGCCTCTGGATACCCCTACCCACCTTATAGCTCTAGTCCCCGAGGGCCAGAAGGTAGGAGTGGCACATGGGCTTGTGGGAGGTGTGGTCCTGCCAGCCAACCCCACCCACGCGCCTGGTACCTGCTGTTCCTGCAGCTGCCGAATGGTGCTCTGTGCCTTCTGCAGGTCCTCTGCAGTCGAGCTGCACTGCTGTCTCACCACTGCCAACTCCCGTTTGATGACATAGTTCTCCTCAGCCTCCTGTGCCCGTGTCACCTGCCCCTGAGCACAGTGAGGATGGGGGTGGGAAGGTGCCGTGACTATCTGCTTTGGTCCCAGGCCTGGCCTCTGGGAGGCTCAGAGAGGATGTGAGAAGGGTAGAGTGAGACAGGCATGGCCTTTAGTGCTCAGAGCCTGGGATGGGGTGCCCCACAGCAGGCCTCAGGATGGTGAGGGTGGAGACAGGCAAGGACAGGCCACCTGATGGATCCTGGGAGTACTGGACATCTGTCGGTACTGCCAGCTTAAGTGACAAATGCCCCCAACTCCCAAGCTTGGGCTTCTTTCCTCATTCTGGCTCTTTGCCTCTGCCCCAAATGAAGAGAAAGATTGTTATCCAGTGCCAAAGGCCTCTGAGAGGTGGAATACACCTCTCCCTGGGGCCACTTCCTCCACCCACATCCTCTCTCCCACCCAACTTGATACTCCTTGTCCCCCATTCCAGGCTCGGAGCCACTGGTGCTGTGCAGAAGCTTCTAGAAAAGCCATCCAAGAATGAAGCAGCAGCAGAAGCAGCCGAGTGAGAGATGGTGATGGGGTGGCAGCAGAAGCAGAGAGGAGTCAGAAGGGTTGTGTGTGTGCCTGCAATTATGCATGCATGCCTGTGGGTGAGCACGTTCATGTAAGCTTAGCACAACACATGTCAAGGCCTACAACCAAACGCTCAAGGGTCCTGCGCCCTATTGGGCTGGCATCTGTTGCCCCTTGGTGGAGGAAGCCTCCTGCCCATGCTGAGTGTAAGTTTTCTCCTAAACTCACTCCCACCAATGCCTCCCATCATGGTGTTTGTCTCCAGATCACATGCCCCGCTCCCTCAAAGCATTGGTCTCCCTGGAAGCTTCTCCCTCCATGCAAGTTGCCAGGCCTGCCCCCTTGCCCCCAGAATGGCAGTGGCCAGAAAAGAGGTGGTTACTGGCTGTCTTGTGCAGTGACCCAGGAAGGGTCTGGGATGGAGAGTGCAGAGGTATATGGAAAGGCTACAGTACCTGGATTAACCTATCAGCCAGGGCCGCGCTCTCCTACCAGGCGAAGGGGGTTCCCAGCAACAGGGGAAGGAGGCAGAGCAGAAGGCAGGGGACAGGAGAGGGGGAGAGACAGACAAGAACCACTTGTCACTAACGCAGTGGGCTACCTCTAGAAGCAGGGGAGAGAGGAGTGAAGACCAGAGAACCAGCGAAGAGGACCCGGAGAAAGACCAAAGCCAGAGCCAGCTCCGTCCTGGAGGGGGGTTCATATGGGTGGGGAGATCGGGGTGCACTGGGCTGAGAAAACTCAGCAGCAGGAATGTCTCTTCAGAGAGGGCTGGGACAGGGAATGCATTTTAATCTTGAGAGAAAACAAGAATTGAGGCTTTTGGTGTGGTAATAACATCCTCTCCGTGACCCACTACCTCCTTGTGGTTGGCGAACAGTCAAATGAGGAACACTAAGGAGCAGGAAGTTGAGTTCAGAGTCATGCTAAATCACCCAAACCACCCCCAATCCTTAATCTAGTAGGGTGCTCAAGTGGTAAGGCTCCCCCCTCCTCCATCCTGCCCCTCTTCCTTTCTAGGGTGAGACTGACAAATTACAGGTTAGGGCTCCTTGTTGCCCAGTGAGAGACCTCATCCTCCCACCCATGTAGTCTGTGATTGCCATCCACTGAGTTGTGATTCAGCTGCAACCCTAGGGGCTGAATTGAGATCCAGAGTGGGATGAAGCCTTCCAAGAATACTTAATAACAGGGCAGCACAAATCTAAGTGGGGTTGTGGGCATTTGAATAAAAGGCCACCCACATATTTTGTTGAGACAGGGTTTCATGTAGCCAAGGCTAACTGGCCTTGAACTCTTGATCCTCCTGCCTCCACCTCCTGTGTGCTGAGATTACAAGAGTATGGCTACTATGCCTTCCCTACCTAGGTTTAAGTCAACTGGTTCAGAATGGAGCAATGACCCAGCCTTAATGGCTGCTGGGTGTTTTGAGGCCTGGAAATTTGAAACCTAGCAGCTGGTACCCACACTCCTCACCTTCTCTAGGGTCTCAATCCGTTGTTTGAGCAGTCGGTTCTCTGTACGAAGCCTCTACAGAGGAAGAAGAAGAGCACTTCAGAGCACATCAGAGCGCTTATAGGCACTTAATCCCCATCCACCAACCACAGAGGTCAAGGTAGGTCCCCTTAGAGACCCTTTGTTCTGGGTCATTTTCAGAAAATGAGACATATTCCTGTCTAGAAGACTCACTAAAAATACTGAGGACCTGCAAAATGATTCTTGGATAAAGGTGCGTGCTGAGGAGAGAAGTGACTCCCACAAGTTGTCTTCTGGCCTTTCATATGCATGGGATTACATACACACCCATATACATACACAAAATAAAATAAAATAAAAGTTAAAACGGATTTGGTGCTAGGAATGTGGCTCAGTTGGTAGAGTGCTTTTGTAGGATACATGGTAGCCCTTGGTTCACAAAGTCCCAGCTGGTGGTACATGCCTGTAATTCCACACTTGGGAGGCAGAGGCAGGAGGATCATAAATTCGGACTCATCGTTAGCTACATACTGAATTATAATTTTGTTTTTTTAAGACAAGGTTTCTTTGTGTACTCTGCCTGGCCTAGAACTAGCTCTGTAGACTAGACTGGCCTCAAACTCACAGAGATCTGCTTCTGCCTCCTGAGTTCAAAATGACTTTTCTTTTTTTTTTTAATCCAAACCTTCAGTAGAAACAACCCAGAATGCCTTCATGGCATGATCTCTCTCTCTCTCCTCTCTCTCTCTCTCTCTGTGTGTGTGTGTGTGTGTGTGTGTGTGTGTGTAAGGAGCAGTCAGCATCTACACTGTCCTCAGAAGTCTGCCTTAATCTTTCAAGGGCAAAGGCTTCTGTGTTTGGGGAGAAGCTGATGCCAGGCAGTGCTGACTACTTTTTGCTTTGGTCTTACCAGCCCCTGAGTTGAACTCTCTGGAACAAGCCCTCTCTCAGAACTGTGGCCTCCTGTGTTGAACATGTAGGAGACTTTTGCTTTAATCATTGTCTCTGAGACAGGATCTCATACATTCCAGGCTGACTTAGAACTTGCTGTGTAGCCAATGTTGCCTTTGTCTCCTTGATGTTGCTCCTCCCACTTGAGAACTGAGATGGTAGGTGTGTACCATGATGCTGTGTATGTGGTGTGATGCCAGGGTGTGGATAGAACCCAGGGCCTTTTAGAGACATTGCCTTGGTTATTATTCTCCTGCATATTATATAGTATAGTTAGCTTTGAGCCCTAATCCTTCTATCTCCTGAGTAGGGGATTATAGAGGTGCATCATGCCATGCTTGGCTCAGACTTCTATTCTGTGATGAGGAATTTAGGGTAAGTATCTGTGGTTTTAGGTTCCCCCATGACCCTCTAGAGAGCTGATGTATGCAGCTGTGTTGTAGCTAGCATCCTCAGCCTCTTGGTTATGAATACATGATTTGTATTAGTAGATAGCTGAGAGGCCTACCTGGCTGTGAGGGTTGGGTTTAGTTGTCAACTTGATAAAATCTTGAATCATTTGGGAAGAGAATCTCAATGAAGGACTGTCTACATTGAGTTTGCCTGTGAACATGTCTGTAGGGGATTTTCTTGATCATCTTAATTGATGTGGGAGGAGCCAGCCCACTATAGGAGGCACCATTCCCCAGGCAGGAAATCCTGAACTACAAGTGTGGAGAAATAGAGCTGACCAACATGCAAGCATCTCTTTGTTCCTGACTGGATGCCATGTGACCAACTGTCTTAAGCTCTTTCTGCTGTGACTTCCCTGGCCGCAGTGAACTGTAATCTGCAATTGTTAGCTATTTTTCTTGTCTTAAGTTTAAAAAACTTTTTTTTGAGAATTTATTTATTTTATGTGCATGCAAAAACTAGAGAGACCAGAAGATCTCTTGAGATGGAGATATAGGCAGTTGTGAACACCGGTTCTCTTAACTGCTGGGCCATTTCTCCAGACCGCCTGTTTGTCAGAGTATTTTATCACAGCAGCAGAAATGAAGCTAGAACACTTGCTATGGGTTGGTTATGGGTTCTGGACTGCTTCTGGGGGAGACACAGTGATAAACACCCAGAAAGCAACTGGAGCAAATCATGGACCTGATAGTCACTGACGCACATCACGTGTAAGGAAGCTGAGTCAGAGAAGCAGAGCCTCAGCCGAGCTGCTCAGCAAGGCTGGGTCAGAACTGTTTAAGGCCAGGTTGCTCAGTCCAAACGGAACTCAGCTGATCACTGCACCTAGCACCACCACCCACAGAGAAGCTTGGACAGGCCTGGCTGATGAGTCCTCTCTTTGCTGCTTACCCAAAATGGAAAAAAGGAGGCAGAATGAATGAGGGGTATGTAGGCTATACACTTGTCAGTTTACAAAAAAATTTTGGAGTGGGGGCCTGGGGATGTAGTTTAGTTGGTAGAATGCTTGCCTAGAATGCTTTAAGTCCCGGTTTCAATACCCAAGACGCTATAGAGGTGTGTGATTGCACATACCTCTAATCTCAGCATTCTTGAGGTGGAGGCAAGAGGATCAGGAGGTCAAGATTATCCTTTGCTAAAAAGCAGGTTTAGGTCATATACTTGCTCTATATGAGACCCTGTTTCAATTTTTTTTCCAGTTGAGGATGGTGGCACAGTAATTACAGTACTGAGGCAGGAGGACTGCAGATATGAGGACAGCTTATGGTGGTGGTGCACGCCTTTAATCCCAGCACTTGGGAGGCAGAGGCAGGCGGATCTCAGTGAGTTTGAGGTAAACCTGGTCCATAAAGCAAGTTTCAGGACAGTCAGGACTATTACACAGAGAAACTCTGTCTCAAAAAAACCCACTTAAAATAAATACATACATATATACATAAATAAAAGAAAAAAGAAATACAAACAATAAAATAAGTAAATGAGGCTGGGCATGGTGGCACATGCCTGTTATCCCAGTACTGGGGAGTCATGTTCAAGACCAGTAAGGACTGCATAGAAGACCCCATCTAAAACAAAACAAAACAAAAGACAAATCAAAGCAAACCAAAACAAAAAATCCTCAAATAAAAGTTTGCATTTGAGTATTTACATTTATATGTTTGTGTGTGCACATGCCATGGTCCTCCTGTGGAGAACATGTAGAAGTCAGTTCTCTCCTTCTACCATGTGGGTCCTGGGGATCAAACTTAGGTCATCAGACTTGGTGGCAATGCCTTCACCCACTGAGCCAACTTGCTGAGTCTAAAAGTCTCTTGTTTTATGATGCTTCAGCATCCTGAGGCCTTGCTATCTTGGGAGAGATAATACATTTCAGAACTAACTAATTGCTAGCCAGCAGGTGTGAATGTTTTCTTTCCAATACAAAAGCAGAAAGTCCAGAACCCAAGTTCTCAACCTTCTTTACCTGAAGCTTACTAAATGGACACCACTCTTATCCTAATGGTCCAGTGCTGATATAAATACTAGGAGGAAGCTCCTTGAAGCTGAGAAAAATCACTCAAATTGCCTGCTTACATTGCCTACCCTGCCTGGCCCTGAGCCTGACGACACACACCTGCCCTGCTTTTATTCTTCCTTCCTGTAGAAAGTATGCTGAAGGTTCTGGCCAGTGCTGCCTCCATGTTCTCTGACTGATATGTCCTGTTTTTTTCCTCTTGAAACAGAGTAACCAACTCTCTTTTCTTTCGTCTATACTTGCGTATGCGTATTTGTGTGTGTATGTACAGACATGTGTGTTTAAGCTCATGCCCTAGTGCACAATACATATGGAGGCCAGAGGTCAGTCTTTAAATGATTTATTTTGAAATTATTACTTATTTACTTTAAGGTTATTTTATTATTTATATTTTGAGAAAAAGTCTCACTTTAAGCACTGGGCTGGCCTGGAACTCACAGATATTAGTGTGCCTCTGCCTCCTAAGTACTGGGATTAAAGGTGTGTGCCACCATGCCTCCAGCCTGTTTTGTTCATTTGTTAAGACAGGGTCTCATGTAACCTAAGTTGGCCCCTAATTTGTCATATAGCTGAGGAAGACTGTGTACTCCTGTTCCTCTCAAGTCCACTTCATCAGTCCTGGGATGACAGGATTGTGACACCATGCCTGTGTTTGTTGGGACAGGGTCTCACTATGTAGCCATGGCTGGGCTAGATCTCGTTATGTAGACAAGATTGGCCTTGAACAAAGAGATATCAGTCTGCTTTAACTGCCTGACAGAATTAAGTGTGTGCCACCATACCTGTTCCACTTTAGATTTTAAATACAGTTTCTCTCTGAAGCTGAAGCCCATGGATTGAGCTAGGCCGGCTGGACAAAGAGTTCCATGGATCTGCCTGTTATTTCTCCTGATCCCAGGTTACAAATACACACCAACCTTGCTTGGCTTTTTCTGTTGGGTTCTAGGATGGCTGAACTCAGGCCTTCACTTCACTTGTGGACAAGCACTCTACAGAGGCATCCCCACAGCCTCACCACTCCTCTTTTACTTAGAACTCGCCAATTTAGCTAAAGTTGCTCATTATCTGCCTGTCTCTGCATCTCCAGTGCTGGAATTAAAAGCATACCACTACTACTACTGGCTATTTTATGTGAGTTCTGGGGATTGAACTCAGGTCCTCAAGCTTACACAGCAAGCACTTTACCCCCTGAGCCATTTCCTTTGCCCTCTTTTTTTTTCTTTTCCTTTTGTTCTGTGCTGAGGATAGAGCCCAAGAAATTGTGTATGCTGGGCAAATGCTCACACTAAGCTACAGCCCCAGCCCCAATACACTCTTCTTTCAAAGGCATTGTCCATGTCCTTGTTATCTTGTCTTACCTGATTCAAACAAGTAAGGGTGGTTTTTGGTTTTTGGTTTTTGTTTTGAGACAGGGTTTATCTGTGTAGCTCTGGTTGTCTTGGGACTCATCCTGTAGACCAGGCTGACCTCAAACTCAGAAATTCTCCAAATGCTCACACTAAGCTACAGCCCCAGCCCCAATACACTCTTCTTTCAAAGGCATTGTCCATGTCCTTGTTATCTTGTCTTACCTGATTCAAACAAGTAAGGGTGGTTTTTGGTTTTTGGTTTTTGTTTTGAGACAGGGTTTATCTGTGTAGCTCTGGTTGTCTTGGGACTCATCCTGTAGACCAGGCTGACCTCAAACTCAGAAATTCTCCTGCCTCTGCTTCCTGAGTGTGGGATTAAAAGCGTGTGTCACCACTGCCTGGCATCAAATCAGGATGTTTTAAAACAGACTAAAAGTGAAAGACCAAACTGCAGGACACCTGTGTCCTATGTGAAGGCATCCACCTGACTCTTCAAGGTCTCCGGGGAAATCTCAGGGGAAATGTTCAGTCTGGCCTGTGGCCCCAAGGGTCTTTAGCATTCTTGTCTTATTGATGAGTCCTCACGGTCACCAGATGAGAGCAGGTCCCTTGTCTGCACACAGCAAGAACCACATTTTGGTCTTGTGCAACACTCAAGCTTCCTTCCTTGTAAACTGATTCACAAACTCAGGATAGAACATTTTCTGGACCCCTCAAGCTGGGCCAGGTGCTTCAGCTTGAAGGCACAAGTGAGAGGTGGTCTGGATCATCTGCGTTCTGCCCCTGACTCTCTATAGGAGGTGGGAATGATGCCCACAAGGTTGATAGTACTAATAGTGCAGCAAAAGCCCGTTTGCAGATGGGGCCTCCAAGGCTCAGAGAGGTGAATTCACCTTCTAGGATCACACACCTGGTCCTTAGTGGGATACTAGTGCTAACTGTGTCGACTCATCAACTGGATAGGACAGAACCAGGTCTGTGTGTGGACTTGTGTCCCTGTCTGTCTTCCATACTGGGTGGCAGGACCCTCATTCTTGGCCAGCCGGTTTTGGAGACCTGTAGCTAGTTGGTAGGTGGGGTAGGTGGGGCCTCCCAAGGGTTAGCTGGGTATGAGCCTTCCTCTTTCCCCTCTTCTAAGTCCTGCCCTGGACTCTATTTTGTAGGGCCTGGAGCTCCTTGGGGAGGTATTGTGAGACTGTAGGTGCTCACGAGTGCTTTCATCTGGGAAGCCACATCCTTGTTATTTAAGACCAGGTCTCTTCTTTGTTTCAATCAATGTTTGTTGGGTGAACAGCTAAAATCACATAAGGGGTAAAGCAGAGGCTATCAAGAGGTGAGTTTGGGCTTAGAGATTGTGCACACTCAAGAAACTGATTCTGATGGGCTAGCAAGTCAGCTGCTAGTGCATCCAGGACCCTCAGTGGGGGCCCATACTCTAGCCTACACATCCTGCTTTCCTGAGCTGTTCTTCTCTTAGCCCCCAACTGCGAAGGCTCTCCTGTTCTCTCAACCTTCTGGGTGTTCTCCTGCCCACCAGGTCCATGTCTGCTACCCTTGGCCCTTTAGACTGGACTCATGGACCTGAAGTGTCTCCAAGGCACATCTGGCTCTCTCTTGTATGATTATATCTGGAGTTCACACCACTTCAGTGATTTATTGACAGTCGCCCCATGACATGGGGGTTCAGGGGCATGAAGGCAAGGAATTTTGACTGTCTTGTTTGTCTTGTGTGACCACCTCCAGGAACGTGCAAATTGGGACATGCGCTCCCACGCTGGGCTGGCAGGTGAAGGAAAGGTCATGTCTGCAAGGGTCATCAGGAGCCTCAGGCCCGCTGCCCAATTCAGCCCGTTCCACCCATGCGCTGAATAGGACTGCCCTCTAGCGGCCATCTCTGGAGTTGCGAGGGAAAGCCTCCAGGGCACCCATCTTTTCCCTCCCCCGTGCCTCTGGAACTTACTTTGATCTCGATCTGCTCTTCCATCTCTTTACTCTTCATAGCTGCGTATTCCTTCTCCAGCCTGTGGGGACAGGGAGTAAGGTCACCGTGCCGGCCTCCCCGGGGTTGGGGAGGGATTCCCTCTCGGGATCTCCATTCCCGGGCACTGACCTCTTCATCTTTTTAGGGTTGTACTTGACCTGGTAAGCCTTGAGGACCAGCTTGTCCGGGCAGCTGTCAAACTGGTGGGGGATCACTCTCTGGAAGTACTGTGGGGACACAGGGAGTCACTGTCACAAGGGTCCTGACCATCGCGGTCTGCCTGAGAAGTCACTGTATCCTGCTACAGCCAGGAGCTTCCCCCTTTCAGCTCCTAGACCGTGGACTTTGACTACTCAGCCGGCATTTGTAGTGCAAATGAATGACTGCAGAAGGAACAGCTGGGGGAGACCGGAAGGTCTCCCTTCCCAGGATGCCTTTGGGGGAAACTTGAGAGAATCAGGCTCAGGACTGGGTGTGTGTGTGTGGGGGGGGGGGATCCGCTTGGCTAGTCGTCCTAGCCTGACCTGACTTTGTGTCCCTGGAGCCAACAGTAAAAAAAGAGTTTGAGCCTCAGAGCCCAGAGTGGAAGGAGAGAAGTGAAGGAGAGAATTGTGAGTATTGTGATCTAACCATTTGCCATAGGTTCTTCTCCCTCTTTCTTCCTCTCCCCAATCCCCACATTAACAACAATAATAAATAAAATTAAGTTAAAAACTATAAGGCTAGAGGACCTTTTGAAGGCAGGGCTGGGATGAATGGGGTCTAAGCATGGGGAAACCTTCCTCAGGAAGGGGGTGGACAAGCCCAGTGGACAACAGGTCCTGTTCCTCCGCCCAGCTGGCCCCCTCAGGCAGTCTTGGACAATGGATGCCCGTGTTCACAGAAACAACTGTGGCTTTTGTGTATTCTTTCCTGAAGCACCAGCTGGAAGATGCTGGGAGGGGGTAGGAGCCTGTGTGATAGGGAAACCATGGTGAGGGGAAAGCTGGCTTCTTCTGCTCTAGCATACTGTGCCAGGGGCAGGCCCAGGCAGGGAGGGGCAGGGTAGGAGGCTACCCCAAGCAAGATGCTGGTTCCCTCCTTTGCCCCCCAGGATGAGAGATGGGATCACACCATATGTAAAGTCTCCCATTTCAGCCAGGGTTACTTTGCAGGCAAGCTTGGAAACTTGCAACAAGTGGGCGGAAAAGAGTGGATAGGACCTCCCCATCAGTTGAGTGCTGGCCTCCCTTTCTTCCCAGTGTTAGCTAGTTTGCTGTCTCTGGCTGTCTCTGACAGAGCCTGGGTTCCTCAGGAAGGCTTCGGGAATAGCAGAAAGGATCTCAGATGCTCAGGAATGACTTCCATTGGGAAGCCAGGGCCTCATAATTTAGAATCTTGTAGAGTTCAGGTTATCCTTGAACTTCTGATCCACCTGCCTCTACCTCCTGAGTGTTGGAATGCCTGTTTATGTAGTGCTAGAGATGGAACCCAGGACTGCATGCACGCTAGACAAGCACTCTACCAACCAGCCTTATCTTTAGTTCCCTTCTGGTCATAGGGAACGTTTCCTGGGCCTGTCACCTCTGGTAGAGGCGGTCTCACCTTCCCAGCCATCCTGACTCACCTGAGACATGCCCTCCATGTCCAGTTGCATCAGCTCTGTCTGGTTCACTTGAAGCAGAGCGAGGCCGACTCGGAACACAATCTCCAGTCCCTGCAAAAGCAATCATAGCCCGTGAACCTTCAGTTCTCCCACCCGAAGGCCCCTGTCCTCCCATCAGTGAGCTTCTTATCCTCCCACCGGGAAGCTCAGACCCTCCTCACACCCTAGCCTTCTTTTGTCCAGTTGATTGGTCATGATTCTTTCTTGGGGTGGGATGTGACTCCTTCCACATGCAGAGTGGAGTGGGCAGGGGTGCCCTATGGGGCACTCACCTCATACATAAAGATGTCAAAGACCCGGGTGGCAACAGGCAGGGGGAAGGTGGTGAGGAAAAGTGTGAGGAACCAGGATGATGCGTACATGGAAGTGTGGAAGCTCTGTGATCGGAAGTGGGTGTTCAGGTCCGGAAGCTGCTCCTGTGTGGGAAGGGGAGGCTGGTGGGCACGGGGAAGGAGGCATTGAGCCTCAGTGCCCCTCACCTCCAAGGAGCATTTGGGGACCCATCCTGGGAAACCTAGGTCCCCCTTAGTCTTTTTCAGCTGGACTGAACCGTTGAGTGACATGGGGATGAAAGCAGGGCTTGAGGAAATGCCTGTCAAAGTGCCACTGACTTCCACTTCCGGCTGCTAGATAGTAGCAGACCACTGGGGAAACTAGCTAGAGAAGGTGTCAGAGCTTAGGGGCGTATTCCTTGAGCCAGTGACTCTGTGCTATAGATGCACATCTGCTTGGCTCTGTAAATCTTAGTCTGTGAAGGTCTTAGGTATTCCAGCCTGTGTCGCTATCACTTAGCTTTGAGGAGGGCAGACGCTGGGAATCAAATTATTTTCTATTTGTGGGTATGTGTGTATCTGTTCATATGTGTGTGCACGTGTAAGGGTGTGGTGTGTAGGTCAGAGGTTGCTGTCTTCTTTGATTCAATGTCTCACTATATGGCCCTAGATGTCCTGGAACTGGCTAATGAATTCACAGGGGGCTGATTGCCTCTGCCTCCTAAATGCTGGGATTAAAGGCATCCATTACCATATCCAGCTGTCACTACCTATTTTTTGGTCTAAAAGCAAGTTCCAGGACAGCTTACAGAGAAACCCTGTCTTAAAAAAGAAAACAAAAGTATAACAACAAAAAAATGTGTGCACCACCATGCCCAGCTATGAAGTTTCTTTTCTTTTTGTGGGGTAGGGAAGTATATTGGGGATTAAACCTAGAGTCTCACAAATGCTAGGCAAGCCTGCTACCCCAGCCCTCTACATTCATTTTTGTAGGTGCCTGACCTCCTGTCTGTGTGACTATCAACTCCTATGGAGCTCTACTCCCCTGTCCTCAGAACCTAAAAGAGGGGGCCTTCACGGATAACTCACTGGGGGCACAGTTTTCTTGCCATGGGCTCCTTTCTGTAGCTGGCCAGTATGTATAAGAATGGTGCGTGCATGCGTGTGTGTGCAGCATAAACACTTAGGTTCTGTCTGCCAGCCAGGAGTGAGCCCTGTGGGGGTTGCTATTTATAAATGGAGACGTCTGCAGCTTCCCCGTAATCAGCAGAGGCAGGCAGACAACACTTTTTCCTCCTTCCACCACACCCTTAGCACATGGAGCCAGTCCTCTTCCTCCCACTCTGCTTTAGTCGTTCTGGGAGCCTCTTTCAGAGTCAAGGGGCCTCTGTCCTGGCTAGCCTTGTCCCTCCCAGCACGCTCCAGAATTGTGTTCTTTCATCTCCGTGGGACAAGACACGAGTCCCTTTCTGAACCTGAGCCTCCCTCTCCCTCCCTCCCTTTTGTTCTTCCTTCTCTCTCTTCCCATGTCCCCTCACTTCTTCCTTTTCCTCCGCCTCAGAACTAGGGATTGAAACCAGGACTCTTACACATGCTAAGCAAGTCCTCTACCAATGACACGTGCTCCAATCTCCCAGCTCTTAGATTTTGAAACAGACCCTCACTAAGTAGCCTAGGGTGGCCTTGAACTTGTTATCCTACAATCTCATAAACCTAACCATTAGGATCAAGGTGTGTATCTCCTCGACAGGCTCCAGGGACATCACCTCTGCCACCTCTTTCCCTGACCCCCTTTCTATTTCAGACAGGGTCTCATGAAACTCAGGCTGGCTGTGAAACTATGCAGTTGAGACTGACCTTGAATTTCTGATCCTCCTGCCTCAACCTCTTAAGTCCAGGGATAACAGATGTGTACTAACATGCCCAGTTTATAAAGTGCTAGGGATGGAGCCCAAGGCTTTATGCATGATAGGTAAATATCCTACCAACTGAGACACATTTCCAGCTCTCAAGGGTGATTTCTCAGGCCTAGCATTTCCAGTTTGGGGGCTTTCTGGAGATATCTGGCCTGCTTACCTGTAGCATGTACTCAAATTGGTAGATGCAGAGTCCCAGCTCAGCCATACTGGGCTTGAAGAGCTCCCGCAGCCGGTACTCCTGCATCAGTCGCACGAACACACAGAACGCCTCCTCCTCAGGCATCTGGAGGGACCAGCAGTGTGTGTGTGTGTGTGTTGAGCCACAGAAGGGCATACTCGGACTCTGGACTGTGACATGGTACACAGGGGCCGGTTTCTGTCCCACTTATATTTATTGTTCCTATACCTGGCTACTGGGACCCATCCAATAAACCATAAATACGGTTAGTACCGTGCACTGATGGAAAACCCATAGCTGATGTTATTGCGAGGGCCGGGACATCCCCACTCACACCTAAGTGTCTTTCTCCCTGTCCTGTGCCTTCTGGTTTCTCTGGAGGAGTCCCTGAGCCCCCATAAACACCTAAATCCTTGACCTATGGTTTTTCCCTGTCCAACAGTTCCTTAAGCCCTGTCCTTGTCCTGGATGATACAGTATCAGGACCCAGGCAGCACAAGTGCCTAACCCCACTGTATCCATCCACTGGGGGCTTAGTCTGGCCTTTGTCGGAGGTCATAGTGAGCTGGCTGCTGAGGAAGGCTCTGGCCCTAGGAGGTCACTGGATACAGGGAAATCTCTTGTGCCCATTTCTTGGAGATGGACCCCAGGATGGCCACGTACCTGCATGAGGAGTAAGCCCACAATGAAGGCACTGCCCTGGCAGTAACCCACCTCCCGATCAACCAGGGAGTATGCCTGGAAGGGAAAGAGGTTGTGTGAATGCAGGGTTCTCACCAGCCCGCACAGAGCCATCTCAAGTTGGGCTGTTGCTAAGGTGGCTAGAGCCAATGCTGGGGTCTCACCTTCATGACGTTGAAGAGGACTTCTTGGCCCAGGCTGTCCTGGCCTTTGAAGAACTCATGCTCTGGGTAGGTGCGGGCAATGTCCCTGCGGATCAACTTCTCGCATGGTGAGGACATCTTGAGTAGCTCTGAGTACTGGTTCTTGACAGGCATATCTGTGGCACTGCACAGGAGCTGCCAAACGATGGCCCGAAAGTGATGTGGGATGCCCTTCCGGATCAGCTCCTGTTATGGGGAGGGGTGAGGTAGGGAGAGAGGCCAGGGCTGGCTTTGCCCTATGCACTGCAGCCTTCCCAAGGTCAACCCAATCCATGCTTTTAGAATGGTACAGAGGACATCTGAGTCACTCCTTAGCTAATCATGGTGCTGACTGGGGGCTCCCCCATCCTTCAGTGACTCCTCTATCACTAAGCTACAAACTCAATTTCATGCCTAGTTTCTGTTTGTGTGTATATTCATATATATGTGCATGCGTGTATGTGGAGGTCAGAGGTCAGGCTCAGTTGTCGTTCCTCAGAGGTATCTGCCTTGGTTTTTGTTTTGTTGTTATATTTTAAATTGCATTTATTATTATTTATTGTGTGTGTGTAGTATATACCACAGCACACATGTGGAGGTCATAGAACAACTTCCATCTGCATTTGAAGGAATTGATTTCCTCCTATCATGTGGGACCTGAGGATAATCAGATTGTTAATCTTGACAGCAAGTACCTTTACCTGCTGATCCACAGTGTATTTTGAGACAGGGTTTCTTACTAGGTTGGGGCTTGTCCACTGGGCTAGGCTGACTGACCAGAGAACTCTAGGGATCTGACTGTCTCTGCCTCCTTAGTGCTGGGATTACAAGCATGTGCCAGCATGCTCATCTTTTTACAGGTGCTGGGAATGAACTTGAGGTCTTCAAGCGTATACAGCAAACACTTTAGAGATGGAAGTATTTCCCCAGCACCCATATTGTTTTTAAGCCATTGGCTTTTTGACACAAACTTTCACTATGCAGTACAAACTGGCCTTCAACTTGCAAGCCTCTTGCCTCAGTGTCCTGAGTGCGGGGGTCATAGGTATTTGCCATCACACCAGAACAGAAAGCAAGCAAACACAGAGACCTCTGCCATCCTGCCCCTTCTCTCCTGCCCCTGTGTCCCATCTGCACATCTGCCTCAGGCCACCTTGAGTAGCTTCTCCTTCCTCCGCCGCCACTCTTCCCACTCATTGGCAATGCGGCCCCAGAGAATCCATGTGTCCTCCTCCAGGTGGCTCAGGTTAGAGGAGGCTGAGGAGCTGGATACCAGTGAGGAGCCGCTGTTCCTCCGGGAGCCATTCATGGAGCGCATGGACTTGGAGTCGGCTTCCAGGAGCCTGAGCGGGAAGAATGGGAGAGAGGAGGCCAGAAAATTCCAGTTAGTCGTCCTGGACTAGGGCCCTCTGGAGTGCATGACCTCTTAGACTGGATCCATGTTGCCTTCCTTTCTTTGAGAACTTTTATCTCTGTATGTGCATGTGATGTGCATATCGGTGCATGTGGAGGCCAAAAGAGAGCTGGAGTGACTGTGAGCCACACAATATGGGCATTGGGAATTGGATTTGGTCTTCTGAGAGAGCAGCGAGTGTTCTTGACTGCTAAGCCATTTCTCCAGCCCCCTTGCTGCCTTTCTTGCTAAGTGACCTTAGCCAATGACCTAACCTCCCTAGCCGTGGTGCTTATATACTGGCCCTTGGAAAGTCATTTGTGTGTTCTTCTTCTGTACCAAGCACTGGGCTGAATGTGTTTCTGTCATCTCATTCTCAGATCAACCCTGCACAGCAGATTTATTTAGGGATGGTCTACATTTTATAGAGGTGCTCAGAATGCAAGTTCTGACTGAGGGCAGTTATAGAGTGCCAAGGACACTGGGGTTGTAGTAACCATGCCCTTTTCTTTTTCCTTCCTTCTCTTTCTTTATATGCACATGTATGCACATGTGCATGGCTGTTCACATGCATGTGGAGGCTGGAGGTCAACCTTGGATACTGCTCAGGAATCCATGTTATTTTTTGGAGACAGGGTCTCTCATGAACTTGTACCTCTCCAATTAGGCATGGGTGGCTGGTTAGTGAGTCTCAGGAATCTGGCTCTCCCTACCTCCTGGTTGCTGGAATTACAAGCATGTGTCAGCATTCAGTATGACTACCTTTTCTTTTTTCTTTCTTTTCTTTCTTTCTCTTCCTTCCTTTCTTTTTCTTTCCCTTCCTTCCTTCCTTCCTTCCTTCCTTCCTTCCTTCCTTCCTTCCTTCCTTCCTTCTTTCTTTCTTTCTTTCTTTCTTTCTTTCTTTCTTTCTTTCTTTAAGACAGAGTCTCACTATGTAGCCCTGGCTGTCCTGGAACTCCCTATGTAGACCAGGTTGTCCTCAAACTCATAGAAATTCACCTGCCTCTACCTCCTGAATGCTGGGATTAAATGCTTGTATGACTAGTTTTTAATGTGGATTCTGGGGATTATATTCAAGGACTTTACAAATAAAACTATCTCCCCTCCTTCCTTCCTTCTTTTTTTTTTTTTATAGGATTTGTTTATTTCCTGCATATGGTGAGTTATCTGCATGTACACCTCTATGCCAGAAGAGGGCACCGGATCTCATAAATGACTGTGAGCCACCATGTGGGTACTGGGAATTGAACTCAGGACCTCTGGAAGAGCAGCCAGTGCTCTTAACCACTGAGCCATCTCTCCAGCCCCCTTCCTTCTTTTTTATTAAAAAATAAGTTTTCTTCTCCTTCCTCCTTCTCCCCCTTCTTCTGCTATTCTTCCTCCTCCTCATTATAATTATGATTATTGGTTTTTCAAGTCAGGGTTTCTCTGTGTATCCCTGGCTGTTCTGAAACTCAGTTTGTAGGTCAGGCTGGCCTCAAACTCAGGGATCCACCTGTCTCTGCTTCCCGAATGCTGGGATTAAAGGTGTGCACCACAATACCCAGAATAATTCTTATTTTTAAATATTTCATTTTTGTAGCGCGCTGCATGGAATCACACCTGATGGAGATGTATAATCAACTCATGAGATGGCTAAGGCCTGACCTATGCTATGATCACGCAATGATCATCAGCTGCTTGCATAAGCGTGAACCTACGGGCAGTGCCCACCTGGCAGTTCGGGGTTGGCAGCCCATGCCTACTTAAGGGCTGGGAGAGGTTTGCCCAGAGAGAGAGGTCAAAGAGACAGAAAGAGAGGTGATGTGGGAGTGTCATATATCAATCTGTTGATTTCATTGGTTAAGCAATAAAGAAACTCCTTGGCCCTGATAGGTTAAAACATAGGTGGGAGGAGTAAACAGAATAGGGTGCTGGGAGGAAGAGGAAGTGAGCTCAGACTCGACAGCTCTGCTCTCTGGAGCAGAGGCCCTGCTTCGCTCTCCTGGGCACACGCGATGAAGCTCAGACCCAGGATGGACGTAGGTTAGAATCTTCCCGGTAAGCGCACCTTGGGGTGCTTACACACATTATTAGAAATGGGCTAGTCCAGGTACGAGAATTAGCCTAGAAGAGGCTAGATAGAAATGGGCCAAGCAGTGCTTAAATGAATACAGTTTGTGTGTTGTTATTTCGGGGCATAAACTAGCAAGCGGCCGGGGTGCTGGGGACGCAGCCCCGCCGCTCTTATTTCAACAGAGAGGGAGAGAGAGGGGAAGAGAAAGAGAAAGTGAATAAAGTCCTGGAATAAACTGCAGTGAGAAGAGCTTCATTCCTTGCGGGATGAGGTGGGGCGTGACACATTTTGTTTCTATTCTAGGTCTTTTGCCTGCATGTCTGAGCACCATTATATGCTTGGTACTCAAAGATCAGAAGAGGGAATCCAGTTCGCTGGAACTGGATTTACAAATAGCTGTGAGCCACCATGTAGTTATTGGGAATTAAACCCAGATCTTCTGGAAGAGCAACTAGCTAGGTTTTTAACCACTAAGCTGCATCTTCAGCCTCCCTCCCGCTATTATTTTTTTTTTTAAATGGAGATTGAATTTAGGGACCTATACATTCTTGGTGAGTGTTCTACCATTGATAACTCTAGCCCTTTATTTTAAAACAGGATCTGGTTACAAAGCCCAGGCTAGCCTCAACCTCTTGATCCTTATCCTGTAGCCATTTATGTGCTGAGATGATAGGACCTTTTATTACACCTTTGACAGCTTTATAGACTCTGGATAGATGGAAGGACTAGATGGTCCCTCCTAGGGCTAGGCTGTTATTAAAAACAGGAAAGGCACACAAGCTTGTGAATGAACTTTCATATGCAAATCAACCAATCCAGAGTCCACACCCTAACCACTTCCTCCGCCAAGCTTTTACACTCGGCTCACTTCCCAGCTGCTTCTACCACCAGGGCTGAGGAGTATCCAGCATCCAGGGACAGACCTCTAGCCAGAGCTAACTGAAATGCTTCACCCACTCCTGCCCTTGGAAACCAACACAAAGGTTCTTGCCAGCATTTTCCCTCAGGCTCTAGTCTGCCTCCTGACTGACAGGTTGTTTCTTCTCCTCTTGGGAACTGTATGTAATAAAGTACCTTTTTGTGGCCAATGTCTTCAGATCTGCTGGATTCATTTCATTTCTGAGTAATGATATGAGTCCAGGGTGGTGGCTCAGTAGTAGAGCCCCTGCCTAGAATGTCTCTGTGAGGGGCTGTGGGCATGATTCTGTGGTAAAGCGTTCCTCTAGAATCCCCCATTGAGGGTCTGGGAATATGGCTCAGCAGTAGAGGTCCTGCCTGAAATCCCCCAGGGAGGGGATTCTACAGACAGAAAACTCAAAGACACCCCTCCCCTTCCACTCCAAACAAAACAAAACAAAACCTCTAAGACAGGATCAGCTGGGAGCTTTAACCTCTTCCTTCAAAAATGGCTTTGAAATGGCAGCCAGATTCATCTGACCTTTTGAAATGTAGGTTTCCTCTTCTGGATGAGGGACCCAATTTATTGAGCCCGGATAGCAAGGATGAAAGAGAAACCCTTCTTTTAGCATCTTGTGGTAGCTGTAACTGTATAGCCCAGGTTCAGCTTTCAGTGTGAAGGTTGGGAACCCAGGAACCAGCCTTCCTCCTCCTCACTCACCGGTTCTGCTCTTCGAGCTTGGCCAGCAGTTCGAGCTCATCTGGGCTGAGGTTCTCAGAGTCAGAAGTTGGGGAGCAGGTGGGTGCTGACAGCGCCTCCTGAGATGAGGAGTCGGGACTCAGAGTGGGACTCGCCATGGTGGGCAGACTCATCAGCCAGGAGGGGAAGCGAGGTTATAGCTCTGTCTGGGGTTAGAGATACATGTAGTTAGCATTGGTGGATGCCCGCCTTAGCCTGTCAGCTCTGGGCCAGCAGAGTCTGCCTGCTTACCCTGAGAGCACTCTATCGTCCCAGACTTCCCACTTCCATCTATACCAGTTGTACCATAGACTCTGTGCTGCAACCTATCAAACAGTCCAAGATCAGATCCAGCAGTAGGGCCTGGGCCAGAGGCTTCCTGTCACTGGAGGTCCCAAGGATCCTATGTGAAACTTCAGGGGTACAGAATCCCATGTTCTGGTGACCTTTTCTGACTATGTTCTGCCCTCTGCAGTGGCTTGCCTTGGGAGCATCATGGTGGCATTTGACTTGCCCCATCTCATCAAGAAGAGTGTGCTGCTGGCTCAGATGAAGTAGTTACTCTCCACTGTTAATTGTCTGGTGTCAATGGCTGGAACAATAATGTCTCCTTGGCTGGGAAGCCAACGCCACTGACACCAAAGTGCCAGGAACCAGTGCACTAAGTGGATACACAGTGGGGCTGAAGGTTCAGAGGGGACATCCTGATCTCAGTATGTACAGGCCAGGGCTTCTTTCCTACTTTTCCTGGGGCCATCTGCTTAGCCTTCTGGGGGCTTCTGAGGATACTGCCTTTCTTTCTTTATTTCTTTCTTTCTTTCTTTCTTTCTTTCCTTCCTTCCTTCCTTCCTTCCTTCCTTCCTTCCTTCCTTCCTTCCTTCCTTCCTTCCTTTCTTTCTTTCTTTCTTTCTTTCTTTCTCTTTTCCTGCTTGTCTGGTGATAAAGACAAATGCTCCTCAGGCTTGGGAAATAGCTCAGTTTATAAAGAATGTGCCACATAGGCCTGAGGACCTGAGTGAGTTAGATCCCAAGACTCACATGAAAATGCTGGTGTGAGCCGGGCGGTGGTGGCGCACGCCTTTAATCCCAGCACTTGGGAGGCAGAGGTAGGCGGATCTCTGTGAGTTCGAGACCAGCCTGGTCTACAAGAGTTAGTTCCAGGACAGGCTTCAAAACCACAGAGAAACCCTGTCTCGAAAAACAAAACAAAACAAAACAAAAAAAGAAAAAAGAAAATGCTGGTGTGGTGGTGTGTCTCAGCTCTGGAGGGAGAGTGGCAGGAAGGTCCTTGGGGTGCACTGACCAGCCAGCCTAGCTAAATTGTTTAATTTCAGACTGTTGAGAGATCCTGTCTTTTTTTTTTTTTAAAGGTGATGGCCTGAGTAATGGCTCAGTGTTCTTCCAGAGGACCTAAGTTTGGTTCCCAGCACCCACATCAAGTGGTTCACAACTGCCTGTAACTCCAGCTCCAAGGGATTAGATTCCTTCTTGCCTTCAAGAGCAGGCAAATACATGATACACATACAAAATTAAAATGTAAAAATAAAGTAGGTAGATAGTGGACAGCATCTAACAACAGCTGCAGTTGTCCACTGGCCCCCACATGCACACTCACTTACTTGTGCAACTCTATACACATATAAAAATGAAACAAAGAAAGCTGTAGACTCATATAAAGCCAGGTGTTTGAAACCTGGCTCTTTGTCAATGAGCTATGTGATTTTAGGCTAGTCACTGAGCTTCTCTGGTCTCTAGAGACTAGGATGCATTAAGACCAGTCTCAAAGGGTAGCTGTGAACCAAGCATGCTATGTATAGCATATGACATGTCTGTCCATCAATGTTGGCTGCTATTATCTCTCCTGAGACAATGACTGGAAGTCTTTCTGAGAACTGGAGTTCCTAGGGTCTGCTATGGCATGAAGGGGATTGGAGGCAGAGTTGGCATTTCCCTGGTAGGGAGCATTTCTGGGTCAGAAAATGCATTGGAATGGTCTGTGGAAATGCTTAGTGGATAAAACATACATCAGTGAAGACATGAGTTTGGAATTCTACAATCTACCTAACACTAACATGGTAGCACATACACTTTTATAATCTCAGTCCTCCCAAAGTGGGATGGGAGGCAGACAAAGGAGAATCCCTAGCAACTTGTAGGCCAGCTAGTGTGGAGTACACAGTGGCCACCAACAGGAGACCCTGACATCCACAGTTTTCCTTAAAATCTCCAAATACAGATCATGGTACATGTTCACTTGTACTCACACACATGAACATGTACACACACAAATACACACAAATACAGATGGCACACGAATTAAAAATAAAAAAGGCAAAGGCTCTGGGAGGGAAGGCAGAGGCTGGGAACATGTTACTCTTGCTAGTTGTATTTCCTCTTTTGAGGCCAGCTAGTATGCAGGGTCTGAGAACATGGAGATTCCTGGGGCTGTGGAGGCAGGAAGAAATCTCTGCTCCAGCTTGATTACATAGCATGGTACCTTCACACCTGGACAGTGGGGAAGAGAAAATATGAGAAGAACACTGCTCACCCATCTGCACGGAGCACCTTCCTAGTCCCTAGTCAACTCCAGGGTTCCCAGGTCAGGTGGACTTCACCCTCGCCATGAGTTTAGTCATGAGCCTTTCTCCATTGATGCTCTCTCTATTGTGGGTGGGGCTCTGGGTTTCATAGCTCTCATTTCATCTTGTGAGGATCTCAGAATTTTCCCTCCTCGGGAACTTGGCTTCCTACAGGACCTGTGATCCAGGGTCTATCTCCATCCCTGAGTGCTCCCCAAATCTTTTTGGGAGGAGAGTACTCTGGAACTTGGTTTTCCTCCCCCTCTCTCTGTGTATACTTGCATGTGGAGGCCTGAGGTTGATGTCAGAAATCATCATTGATCACTCTTCCACCTTATTCATGGAGGCAGGGTCTGTTAATCAAAGCTTAGGCAGACTACCACCACCCGGCATTTCTGTGGGTTCTGGAGATTGGAACACCAGTCCTAAACTGTATAGTAGATCCTTTAATCCCTCCCAGGCCAGGATTATAGGTTTCTGGGAGTGCCAGGCTGGCTGGGGATCCTAAAGATTTTCAAGCAGTTGTAAACTGCTGAACCAGGAGTTAAAAGTTACTAATTACCAAGGGAGAGACAGGGGCTGCTACAGGACCTCCTGCAGTGTCAAAGTCTGTGGTTAGACAGGCTGTGACCACAAAGTGCTGAGGCAGAATGACCTTTCCAGGCAAGACCAGCCTCAGGATTGGGAAAACACTGAAGAGGCAGTGGATGCAGGATGAGGACTCTAGAAGTACTGCTGGATTTGGGCAGCATTGAGAGCTCAGGGAAGGAGCACCTACGGGTAATGAGGTAGACTGGGACTACCCAGTGTCTGATAAACAGAGAGGGCCCAGCCTTAGAGTGGGCTCCACCTTTGCTCTCCTCATTCATACTCCCTCCCACACAGACTTTCACATACATACACACACTCTGATAAATACATATTCACACACATTTATGCACATATAGTCTCACATATACACACATAAATATCGACACATACACAACACGTACACACATACTCAGATTTATACTCTTGGGGTACATAAGTATTCCTTCACACTCAGACATACCGCATATGCACAGGCTACTTGTCACTCAAACATATGCTCTTGAAGTTCATCGGTATTTACGCTCCTCAGCTCTATGGCCTGTGGCACGGCTGGTGGAATTCTCTTGTTAGTTTAATGGAGGTGGGAAGACCCACTGTGGGTGGGACTATTCCAAGAGAGTAAATGAAGCACTAGAGCCTTGTCTCTCTGCTTCCAGATTGCGAACACAATGCGTCCCCTGAATCTCTGCTGCTGTGACTACCCTGACATGATGGAGTGACATGAAACTGTGAGCCAGAATACATCCATTCTCCCGAAGATGCTTTTGGGGATATTGTGTCATAACAAACAGAAAGTAAGACAGTAGTCCAGGTTGGCCTCAAGCTTGTGATCCTCCTTCAGCCTCCTGAGGACTAGGTATCACAGGTGTCGGCCGCGGCATCTGTCTCAGGGCTTCTGAAGCTGAGTCAGAGCAGAGGGCTGGGAAAAGATAGTGCTGGTGGGGGCAAGGATTGTGAGGGATAGAAAAGCCCAGATGTCAGTGTCTCTGAGTTCCTTTCCCTTCTCCCTCACTGGCATTTGGGCGCTGCTGGCCATTCTTTCTTTTCTTGAAGTTCTCTCCTATTTAGTTACTAAGAAATGCGGTCTGTTTATCTTCTCACCTCTCTGGCCAGGGCATCCTAGTCACCTGTGTGTCACCTCTCCTTCCATCACTGTGCAGGGCTTCTTGTAGCCTGGGCTGGCCTCAGACTCACAATGAGCTAAGGATGCCTTTGAATTCCTGATCTTGCTGTCTTCATCTCTAAGTGCTAGGATAACAGCTTCTGCATAAGTCTTGCCTGATTTATGCAGGGATGGAATCCAAGGTTTGTGCATGCTAGGCTGAGCTAATATTCCTGGTGCACTTAGAGTTTTAATTTTATTTTTTAAAGATTAGTTTTCTGGCTGGGTAGTGTTGGCAAATGCCTCTAATCCCAGCACTTGGAAGACAGAGGCAGGCAGATCTCTATGAGTTCAAGGCCAGCCAGGTCTACACAGCAAGTTCCAGGACAGCCAGGGCTATACACAGAGAAACCCTGTCTTGAAAAACCAAAGATTCGATTCTCTCTCTCTCTCTCTCTCTCTCTCTCTCTCTCTCTCTCTCTCTCTCTCACACACACACACACACACACACACACATACACACACGCATATGTGTGTGTTTTTCTTTGTGTGAATGTTTATTGCTTATATGTCAGTGCACCACACGTGTACCTAGTGTCCTTGAAGGTCAGAAGGCAACACTGCATTTTCTTGAACTGGAGTTAAGGATGGCTGTGAGCCACAATATGGGTGCTCTTAACCATGGAGTCATCTCTCCAGCCCTCCTCTCAGGGTTTAACCTAGCTAATACAGGTGAAACTTTCACTTTTTCTTTCTACCAGGGGCTAGCCAAGATTGCCAACTGGCCCTCAGTAGCTCCATCATTCCCCAGATCTTTCACAAGACTTGGTGGCCCTCCACAATAAGGCAGGAGTCACTATGGATCTTCCTGGTAAGAAACAATCACCCAAACTATCTAGATAAGATCCAGGTAAGTGCCTGGAATGGGAAAGCAGCCAGTTTCTCGAAGTAAAGAGCTACAGTAGGATCCAACAGTTTCCCCCCAGAAGTCTACCCAAGACAGCTAACGTATCCACCCATACAAGTATACACACGAGTGTTCATAGCAGTACTGCTCACAGTAGCTACAAAGCACAAATGATGCAAGTGTTCATCAAAAGATGACACTTCAACAAAACATACACTGGAGTATTACTCAGCCACAAAAGGAATGATACACTGACATATTCTATAACATGGACAAACCTTAAAAAAAAACTTACGTTCAGTGAGAGAATCCAGTTACATACAAGTAGTATGTTTCCACTTACAAGAATTATGCAGATTAGATGAATCTATAGTGTCAAGAAATGGATTAGTGCTTTCCAGGGGCAGAGACAGAAGAGGAAGTAGAAGAAGTGCCTACAGGGTAAAGGCATCTAGAATTAGATAATGGTGATGGCTGTACAACACTATGCATGTGATAACTTTTATGTTGTACGAATTACACCCCAATCAAAAGGTGTAATTAGGATGCAAATGAGCTAGCACAGAAGATAGGCAGCAGGGCCTGGTGGTGCAAGTCTGTAATTTCAGCTACTCAGGAGGCTAGTATAGGAGGACCAGAAGTTCAAGGTCAGACTGGGCTGAAGAGTGAGTTTAATACAACATAGTGAGACCCTGTCCCCCAAAATAAAATTATCTGGGAAACCATGCATGATGGCCCATGCATACCATCATAGCACCTGGGTGTCTGAGGCAGGAGGATTACAAATGCAAGAGAAAAAAGAAAACAACAACAACCTCCCCCCAAAACAAAACAAAAAAAAAAAAAAGGGAAGAGGGCTGAACACCACAAGGAGTAGAATAATTCTGTAGTAATCAGAGCCTTTTCTTTCAGGGCCTGTGGATGAGGGTGGGATTTTAGAAAGGTTCCTTTGACCTACTACTAAAGAAGCTAACATATTCTTTCTTCCCCTTCCCTCTCTAGTCTTTGTTTTTTTTTGTTTACAGGCATCATCATCATGCCCAATTTCGTATAGTGCTGTGGGCAGAGCCCAGGGACTGCAGTATGCTGGATGAGCAATCTGCTAGTTGAGCTGCAGCCCTGGTTCGGGCTGAGAATTCCTTTTTCCCCCCAATTAAAACATTTAATTCATTATTAGTGGCGTGTCTGTGTCTGTGTCATGGCATGTAAGTGGAGGTTCAAGGACCATTTGTGAGAATCAGTTCTGTGCTCCCACCATGTGCATCCCTGGGATTGAACTCAGGCTGTTAGGCTTGCCGGTAAGTGCTTTTACCTACTGAGTCATCTCTCCAGCTTTGAACATTCTTTTTTCATTATTAGGTTCATTTTATGAGTATGAGTGCTTGGCCTGGATGTATGAATGTGCACCTGCTGCCTGTGGATGTCAGAAGAGGATGTTGTATTCTCTGGCACTGGAGTTAAGGACGGTTGTAAGCCATCAAGTGAGTGCTGGGAACTGAACTCTGATAGAGCAACAAATGCTCTTAACCCTACCTTAAGCATACTTATTATGAAATCTTTCTGTCAACCTTATTCTGCCATCCTGAATTTTTTTCCTTGAAAATACTCTCCAACCTCAGCTCAATATACATATCCTCCCAATATACGTGTGTGTGCATGCATGCACAGGATGGGGGGGAGATTCATGCAGAGGTTGATGTCAGGTTTCTTCCTCAATTGCTCACATTATAGAGAGAGGTAGGAATTCTCCCTTGGACCCAGAATTCATCTACATTGGTAGCCTATCTAAACAGCTTGGATTACACAGGCAGCCCAGAACACCCACCAGGCATTTAGGTGGGAACCTGGGATCTGATATCCGGTCCACACACTTATGCAAACAGCTTTAACCACTGAGCTGTCTTCCTAGCCCCTAACACACATTCTCTGGCAATGGCTTCTGTCCTTGCCTGCCCTATAAGTTTATGAACAATGTGAGGACAACGCAGTATCTTATTTTTCTGCTCTAAGTCCTTAATGTACTATTAGCATTTGGCAGGTGCTCAGTCAACATCTGTCGAGTGAAGGAAGAAGAACATTCCCATGTGGTCCAGCTAGGTGATCAGAGTGAGCAGCAACAGTCACCTCACAAGGATATCACACGGCCTTGACATGAGTAATGGGGAGGGGTGCTTCAATTCTGTGTTTTTTCTCCACTGAAGTCATTGTCCTATTCTAACCATGAGAAGAACTCCAGACAGGTATTGATGTAGGGACAGTGCATGAAGAAGTATCAACGAGGATTCTTGTCTGTCAATGCCATCAAAAGCAAGGGCATTATTAGGAAATGCTGTAGCACATAGGAGTTGGAGGAGATGTGATAACTAAGTATCATAGGGATAAAAAATGGACATTAGAGGTAGGGGGAGAGATGGATAACTGGGTAAAGTATCTGCTGTGCAAGCATGAGTCCCCAGAACCCTTGTAAAGCTGGACAAGCACTGGCTGTCTGTAATTACAGCATTCCAATTGTAAGATGGGAGGTGGAGACATGAGAATCCATAGGAGCTCTCAGGCCCAGCTAGCCTAATAGCAAGAGACCATGTCTCAGTCAATATGGGAGGTGTGGTCAGATGTTGGAGGCTGTCCTTTGACTTCCACACGTACAAAGTGGTATGCACCTGCATGTCTGAATACATACATGATAAGACATACACATATATTGATCTAATAAATAAAAAAGCATATTAACAAATAAGAGTGTTGGGCTGGGAAACTGCTCAGCAGTTAAGAACTTTCCAGAGGACCTAAGTTAGGGTCCTAATACCCACATCAGTCAGCTCTCAACAGCCTGGACTCCAGCCCTATTGTACCTGATGTCCTCTTCTGGCCTCTGCAAGTATCCACATGCTCATGCATACAAATTATAACACAGCTGCTTAACTATGAGGACACATGAATAAAAAAATAAAAATAAATCTTTAGGTACTGGAGTGGTAGTTAAGAGCATGTACTGCTTTTGTAGAAGACATGTTCACATACACAGTTGCACACAAAATAAATAAAAATGTAATAAGACCACCCTTGGCTACATAATGAGCCCAAATGCAGCCTGGGCCACAAGACACCTTGTCTAAAAAAATAAAAACAAAACACCCCAAATTATAAAACTAAGTTATACACATAATATATATATATGTATATATTATATTAATTAATATATATATTAATGTAACTTTTGGTTGTGGCTTGTGATCAAAGAGGACTTAATGCAAGCTAGACAAGTGATCTACTACTGAACTACATCCGTAGCCCCACAAAATGTTTTTCAAAAAAGATTGTGTACAGGGGTAGTTAGAAAAGCAAAGGACTACTGTGCCATGCAAGCCATACCAAGTAGAGGGTCACTGATTGGTATCCCAATTCTGTCATACAGGGTTTGAACTTGATTTTCTCACTCTTGAGTCTTTACCATAAGCTTATCCATGATGCTTTACCTACATATTTTTAAAAAATATAAATATAGGCCAGGGAGGCTCAATTGGCAACATGCTTGCCTTACATATATGAAGTTCTGGGCTCCACTTCCAGTACCACATAAAACCAGGTCTGTGGGCTAGAAGGATAGCTCAGTGGTTAAGAGTACTTGTTGCTTAACTATGAGGACCTGAGTTCAGATACCAGCATCCACATAACAAGCCATAGTATTCCCAGTGTTGTAAGGTCAGAGAGAGGAAGATTGCTGGGATTTGCTAGATACTAAAATATGACGAGCTCCAGGTTCAGGGAGAGATCTTACCACAAAGGAATAAGGCAGAGGGTGATCGAGGAGAACCCCCTTATGCCCTTTCCTGGCCTCTGTGAACATGGACAGGTGTGTGCACTTGAACCCCCCCCCCCATCAGGTGCTTGTCATTTCACATTTCAGCACTCAGGATGTAGAGGCAGGAAAACCAGGAGTTAGGCCAGTTTCAGCTACATTGGGAGTTTAGGGCTAATATGAGACCCTCTCCTATCTCAAAGAAAGAAGGAAGGAAGGAAGGAAGGAAGGAAGGAAGGAAGGAAGGAAGGAAGGAAGGAAGGAAGACCAAACCAAAAAACAAAGCTGTGCATAGTGGTGGCTCACACCTTTAATTCCAGCACTCAGGAAGCAGAGACAGGCAAATCTCTGAGTTCAAGGTCAGCCTGGTCCACAGAATTCTGGGATGGCCAGGGATACACAGAGAAACTGTCTTGTAAACCAAAACAAAACAAAATAAAAAAAGCAACCCAGAGAGAAATGATATATGTAAAATACTGAGTGCAGCTGGCACTTGGTAAGTGACAGTCATTGTTTTTCAGCACAGTGAGCCAGCCTAAGTGAGCATCTTCTATGGAGTGCATGACATTACAAGCAGGAATAAAGGCCCCAAATTTCCTTTTGGTTTCTTTCCTCATGTCAGATCCCCTCTCTCCCATGAACACTGGGAACAAAGATTCAGTTCAGGATCTGAAGCTTTGAAAAGTACCACCTGACTGCAATTTTCCCAAACTGGCTAGCAGACCATCAAGTCCTGGGGCAATGGTCTGGCTGGGTTCCAGGTTCTTTTGTTTGGCAAAGGGTAGGCCACATAGTCCCAGGGACAACAAAGACAACATTGGCGATTGCTTTTTTCTCATCCCCATTTTCAGCTATTTTTATGTTTTTTACGTTTTTTTTTTTTTTTTTGAGATAGATCGTGTGTAGCTCCAGCTGGCCTCAAACTTGATAGGTAGATAAGGATGACCTTGAACTCCTGATCCTGTGGAGGATTATTGCCTGCTGGGGGTGACAGCTGTAGACCACAGTGCTGGTTAGTTTTAAATGTCAGCTTCCTGTAACCTAGAACCACTAGGAAGGAGTGTCTCAATTTTGGAATTATCTAGATCAAGTTGGCCTATGGGCATATCTATTGGGGCTTGTCTTGATCTTTGAGACGGGATTTATCTGCAAAGCCCTGCAAGTCCTGGAGTTAACTCTGTAGGTCAGGCTGCCTTGAACTCACAGAGATTTGCCTGCATTGTCTGCCAAAGGCCTGTGCCCCCACTGCCCAGCTGGACTTGTCTTGACTGATTCAGCTCACTGTGGGTGACACCTTTCCCTATGCTGGGTCCTGGAATCCAGGAGAGTGAAGAAATCTTGCTAAGCGAAAGTCAAGCAGTAGACAGCTTGAGTAGTCTTTACTCTTTGCTCTTGACAGTGACTAACCATCTAAGCTCTTGCCTCAACTTCCTGATGAACTATAACTTGGAATTGTAAGCTAAAATAAACCCTTCCTTCCTCAAATTATTTTTGGTCAGGGTATTCTTCTAAAAATTCATTTTATTGCCAGATGGTGGTGGCACATGCCTTTAAACCCAGCACTTGGGAGGCAGAGGCAGGAGAATCTCTGAGTTTGAGGCCAGCCTAGTTTAAAGAGTTACAGGATAGTCAGGGCTACACAGAGATACCCTATCTTGGAACCCCTAACCTTTAATTTTTAAAAAAATTATTTTGGAATTTGAGGACAGGGCTTCCTTTTGTAGCTTTGACTGTTCTGGAACGAGCTGGGTAGACAACCAGGCTGGCTTCAAACTCAGAGATCCTACCAGGCTTTGGCTCCCAAGTGCTGGGATTAAGGGCCTGTGCTACCATGCCCAACGAAATTCATCTTATTTTTAATTATATGTATTTGTGTCTCTGTGTGGGTATATGTATGTGAATGCCAGTACCCCTGGAGGCCAGAAAAGGAGTTATATCCCCAGAGCTGGAGTTACAAGTAGTTGTGAGCCCTGCAACATTAGCTCTGGGAACTGAACTTGGTTCGTATCCAGAGCAGCAGGTACTCCTAACTGCTGGGCCATCTTTCAAATTTCTGGCGATGGTACATTATCCCACCAACAGAAATGAAACCAAACAGCCACTAAGCCTGGTTTTTCTCATGTTGGGGGCTGAATCCAATGCTTTGTGCATGCTAAGAAGCCCTTTATCAATGGCACTACACACCCTGTCAGGTTTAGTCGTTTCTTCAAGATGTTCTTGGAATATGGAGAGTTTATTCAAGATCTCTTGGCTTACAGGTAAAACCTTAGAGCCAGCAATATGAATTTAAATCCCTCTTATACTCCTTTTGTGATCCAGGCTATCAGGCAACTTCAATCTGTAAACAGGGCTAATGATAGTACCCGAATATCTCTCTCTCTCTCTCTCTCTCTCTCTCTCTCTCTCTCTCTCTATTTCTCTCCTTTTTCCTCCTCCTTTCCTCCTCCTCTACCCTCTGTATTATTGCCACTCCCACTTTTGTCCCATTTAGGATCAGCAGTGGCTTATATTTATTTCCTGATGAATGGATACTTCCTTGAAGGTAGGGGCTGTCAAGGCCACTGTGAGGCCCCCACTGCTCCTATATGGTGATGCTCTTTAAGGACTAAACACTGCGAAACTATAATCACTGCTATTGGTAAAAGCAGTAGCAGCAGCAGCTACACACCTTCAGGTGAAAACCTGAAAGGTGGATTATGACCTACAGATTCTCATCTGACCTAAAAAAAAAGTTTATGTTCTTTATGTTTATGTTCTTTTCTGCTACTGTAACAGGTTAATTTTGGAGCAACTCTTTCATAGTCTTTATTTTAATGTCCCTGAAAATGACAGAGGAAGAACATCAAAGCCTTTTCACAGGGCTTCCTGTAGCAGGTGCACAGATGAAGATGTTTTTCTGCTATCTGTGCCAGCTTCCTGGGCTTGTCGAGCTGGGTGGTGGGCCCAGGTGAGGCAGATTGGCCTTACCTTTAGCACCCATCCAAGGCAGACAGATCTGATCTTTGAGTTTCAGAAATGGCTGAGGGAGGGAAGCCCAATAGCTTGTAAAATCAAACACATTGTACTGAGAAACTGCTTTGTGAATCTTGATTCACCGGTGAACAACACATATGGGCCCCCTCCTCTCATGCTTGGTCACAGACTATGAGGGAGACAGGTATTAATGAAAAGATTTCATGTGGCTTCTGGGAGGATGGCTCCATGGATAAAGTGTTAGCTGTACAAGCAGGAGGACCAGTGTTTGGACTCACAGAACTCAAAGCTGAGCAGGAGGGGCTGGAGATGGTTCAATGGTCAAGAGCACTGGCTGCTCAGGTTCAGTTCCTAGCACCCATTTTGAGACTCACAACTGTCTGTATCTCTAATTTCAGAGGATCTGATGCCATTTATAGCTATAGGCATTGCACATGATGCCTAGACATACAAGTAGGCCAAACAGAGATACACATAAAACATTATTTTTAAAAAAGGCAGACTGTTTACAAACAGGAAGTGTGCTGGAGGTTTTGCACAAGGTGGGCAAGCCCCGTGGAGGCATAGGGCAGGTCGAGAAGGGCCCCCTGAAGCTGAAAGGCATTGTGGAGCTCAGCATGACAAAGTGAAAGAAGAAAAAAAAGGACAAAAGACAAGGCCACGCTGCTGGAGGCCATGGGAATGAGTGGGAAGAGTGAGGAGGAGAAGAGGCACTGCCTGGACAAGCACACTCGAGAAGATGCAGAAATGGCAAATGGAAAGAATCCTGAAGAAGGCGTTCAAAACCCATAAGCAGAGAGTGGAGGACTTCAACCGATACCTGGACACACTCACTGAGCACTATGACAGTAACCTGCCCCTGGTGCAAAAGACAGGTCAGGTTGGCTGTGTTGCTCACCTCAGTGTTTCTTTAGAATGTTTTACACCTGCCTGGTACAGTCTGCTGAGGCCAGACTTTCTGAAACTTGATTAAAGTCAGGCTATCCTTTCAAAACAACAACAACAACAAAAAAAGCAGAGAAGGGATGGTAGCCATTTGTAATTCAAGTACTTGGGAGACAGAGAGAGAGAGAGACAAGGGATCCCTAGGCAAGCTGGTTAGCTAGACTAGACAAACTGGAGTGCTACAGGTCAGCCAGAGACCCTGTCTTTCTTAGTAGATCAAAGTGGAGAGTAATTGAGGAGGACACCTGATGTCAACCTCTACCCTCCACACGGACATGCACACTAGTGCACCTTCACATGTAACCACGCACAGGAGAACATCCAATACACCACACATAAACACTGGGAAAAAACAACTATTCAACAACCCTACTTTATAGGGCCAGGGAGATAGTCAAGTACTTTCCATGCAAGCATGAGGTCCTGAGTTTGAGCTCTAGCAACCATGTAAAAAGGTGGCAGATGTTTTATTTGTAAGATCAGAGCTAGGTAAGCAGAGATAGTAGGGTCCCTGGGGGCATAGTGAGAGACGCATTTCTTCTTTTTCTTTTTTAAATTTAACATTACTACTACTACTACTACTACTACTACTACTACTACCACCACCACTACTACTATTATTTTATTTTTTGAGACAGGGTTTCTCTGTGTAGCCCTGGCTGTTCTGAAACTCCCTCTGTAGACCAGACTGGCCTCAAACTCACAGAGATCTGCCTACTTCTGCCTCCTGAGAGCTGGAATTGAAAGTGTGCACCACCACCATCCAGCTGAGAGACTTATTTCAAAAGGTGGACAGTGTCTGGAAAGATGGCTCAATAGTTGAGAACACTGGCTGCTCTTGCAGAGCTGCAGGGCTCAATCCCCAGTATCCACACGGTGGCTACAACTATCTGTAACCCAGTTCTACAGGGGATCTATCACCCTCTTCTGGACTTCATGGGCACCAGATATGCATGTGTGCCTATGTACACATGCAGGCAAAATATCATAGACATCAAATAAACAAGAAGCCAAGGTAGACAGATACTGAGGAATGAACCCAAGGTTGACCCCTGTACTCCACATGTGCAGACGTATACATGTGCATTTACGCATATGTGAAATACCTAATATACCCACCATGCCGCCTACAAACAAAATATTTCAGAAGAACATTGATACATGCTGAGAAATAACAGTAAAGTGGAGGCAAATTATAGCAAAAGGGCACCGGAATGTCCCTTTGAGGGATGGGGTGGCAGGGGGAGCATGTTAGCTCAACAATCTCCTTCCTCCTGCTGCTTGACTTTGGCTTTCCTGGAGATGATGTAGTTTGTACCTTCCCTAAATCTTCCCAATTCTGATCTCTTTTTACCCACGAGTGCCTGGTGATGTATATCTGTCCTGCGGATTACATTTGGTACATTCTGGCCTGAAGGGTGAAGCCTATTCATCCATGCTCAGAAGAAGTCACATATCCTTTGAAGGAACCATGCTGGTTCCCACATCCTGGGACCCTGTCCAAGTACTTCTGGAACACTCTAACCTGCCATGCCTGTCTGGTGACTCCATCCATAAGTCACCCCTGCCACGCCTTCCTGTATGCCCTGGGGAAGCATTGGTCCTTTCTCAGAGCCCTTGCAGCAGCACAGTGTATAGGATTCCGTCACCTCCACGCCTTCTGCGGCAGCAGGGTGCGGTGGCAAAGGCACACACTAGAATGCTGGCTCGTTCAGGTTGCTTAGAGGATTAATTGAGATGATATGCAAATGGTGCTTGGCACTGTGAATGCAAGGCATGAGCTCCATCAGTGTGTGCTTCTGGGTCCAACTCTTCTCCTCTCTCCAAGCTGGCTGTGCAGGCTTTAGACACAGGACACCTGACTCAGTTCCCTGGAGTGCAGTGGGTCATCACCCACAAACACTGACATGACATTCTATTGGAGGAAACTGAGATATGCTTCTGATCTATCAGTACCTAACAAAGCACAGACATAGAAGACAATGGATACACATCCCCAGGCTACAGCAAAGCTGTGCTGGTTCCACTCAAAAGCTTGAAGCCTTCAGGCACTTTCTATAGAGTTCACAGCCTACCCCAGGGAGCCTTTCTACCCTACTGTGTCCATCTGTGCAGAGTCCTCTGGGGAGTGAGAGGAGGTCTTGCAGTTTCCCATGTGCCATGTGACCTTCAAGTCTTTTCATGGATTCCTGCTTTCAGCAAACAGATGTGACAAACTTCTAGCCCATGCTCAGGGTTCTATGTGGGGCATCAGGATGGCTGGCCAATAGTTCCCATGTCCCCAGTCCTTCCAGGAGACCCCTGTATGACTACAAGTCCCACAACAGACCATCTTTTTCCTTCATTCTTTGAGCTCTGATTTAAGCCAGCTTCCTTCAAGATGGCTAAGACCTTCAGATATGGTTCTTATCCACTGAGGACAGGGATCCTCAGAGCCAGTGATGCTACCAACTTCAACAGCTGTGTTTGGGGTCTGTTCTGCTAAACCTCACTGTTCCCTTTTACATTGCTCCCAGGAAGCACACCAGGCCACACCCTAACCTCACTGGCTCCCTTGTAGCACTGAATACTATTCTAAGGCCTTATCCCCCCATTTTCCAGATGGAGAAGTTGAGGCTCTGAGCCAAGATGAGTTTTTCTTCCAAATCTGTGCAGAATTTACTTGTAAATATTCTACCAGGAAGCCTAGGCTTTTTATCTGAATCTTTCCTGGCATACTAAATGCTTGGTTGGGGCTGGTTTGTTCTGGATTCTCCTCACACCCTGCAGTTCTACAAACTACAGCCAGGGCTGTGATCTCTTCTTGCTTCCCTGTCTTGCCTCAGCTCTTGTGCCAGGGCCAAGCCACCTTCGATCCCTTCCAAACCACCCTCATTAAACCGCAGGAACCCAAAGAGAACCCACAGGTGGGACCCCAAGATGGGGGAGCTGTGGGACAGAAGGGGTGCGAAGAACCAATGCAATACAACCATGAAAGAGCCAGGGATGTGGGGAGCTTGGCTCAATGACAGACAGGTTGGGGGTGGTGCACTCGGTGGGGGAAACAGAGCACCCCTTCCTTTTTCATTACTCCAGCCCTCTTCAGCATATTTTTTTCTTTCTGAAATATTCCTTAAACAAATAGGTATATACTTCTGGCAGGTCTGACCTGGTCCAAGCAGATCCCAAATGCTAGGGAAAGCTGTTGTTTTGACCAAACATATTGGTGGTGGGTGAAAGGTGGTCAGGAACTGGCCTTGAAGCACCCTGGATGGCAGCACAGCCTCTATCATCTGAGGCCAGCAGATGCCATAGGCTCAGGGATGCTGGTCCCATCAGTCTGGTCAGACTTTAGGATTGGGGCCAGGAGCAGCTGGAACATCTCACTCCCCGTGATGGAGGAGGAGGTGTACCACAGATTTGGGAACGGACCTTGGTTCCTTTCGAGAGAGCAAGGCAGGGAGAGATGGAGGCAAGGGGAAAAGATCTGTGATAGGTAGATTCCGGGCCCTGACACCCTGTGGAGCATCAGTGTGGTCCCAACTCAAAGAGAATGGGGTGGAAGGGACAGGCTAGCTGCTGGGGACAGAGCCATCACCTCATAATCTTTGTTTTTGGTCTGAGTTAGGAGGCCTGTTGAGGGTACTGGGTTGTGGAGGTCAAGAAGGTGTATAGTTCTCAGCAGCTCTCTCTCTCTCTCTCTCTCTCTCTCTCTCTCTCTCTCTCTCTCTCTCTGTGTGTGTGTGTGTGTGTGTGTGTGTGTTTGTAGAAAGAGAGTGAGAGGGAGGGAGGGAGAGCATTCGTGTGCCTTCATCTGTGTTGCGCTTCTAGGTTTCTGTACGTGTTTCTCAGGAAGATGGGTGGGGAGGGTGTGTCTATTAGGGATGGGATTCGGCATTATCTTTTGGGAAGTCCTTAGTGTTCATTTCTTCAGGAAGCTGGGATCTAGATGGATCAAGATCAGCAACAGTGTGTGGTCCTCTCAGAAGACCTAGAAGTGATTGTTTTTCTAGTGGTGCCCTTGACCATGAAGGGTGCCAAGTGAGCAGGTTGAGCTGATGTCTGGGGATTCAGCTGGGAATCTTCCTATTTAAGAGGCGAGGCATGGGTTTCTGTCGGGTCAGAAGGAAAGAATACAGGGCTCCGAGCTTGGTCTCCTTGGAAAGGATGAGGGTGCAGGCCAGACGCAGAAGAGAGGAACCCAAGTGAGGGGGACATAAGGGCACGGGATGTACAGATGGGAGGGGCCTTGGCACTGGGGTTGTGGACTGGAGGGGATAAGCTAGTTGGGGGGGGCTGCAGACTGGGGGGATGGGGAAGCTCTGGACAGGCTCTTAGAGAGGGGTCTTGGGAAAGATGTACAGGGGTCCCGAGCCTGTGGCGGGGGGACGTCACGAGGAAGAGACATGGGGTCCTAGAAGCCCTGGAAGTGATCCTGGAAGGGGGGGGGAAGCGGAAACGAGGGTGGGCGGAGGCCGGAGTTCCAGGGTCCAGGGCTGGCAATGCCGAGACTCCAAGCGCGGGTTCGGGAGGCGAAGCGACCCCAGGTCACGCCCCTGGCTCGGGTTCCCCACGGGGCCCCGCAGCACTGACACCCCCGGGAGGAGAGGCCCTGCCCGAGGCCGCCCTACCTGCGCGGAGAGCGCCGCCATCGCCGCGCCGAGCCTCGCCGTCTCTGCACTGCGTCGTCCGATTCACCAGCCCGGGGTCGCGTCTGCTCGGGGGTCCCGCAAACCCCGCGGCCCGGCCCCTTTCACTCAGCCGCCCCCGGGGACCGCCGCCGTCACCGGCTCAGCCGCTGCCATTTCACCCGCTGACAGGAGCCGCTGCCCCGCCCCCCCGAGGCCCGATCAACCAATTCACCGCCCCCTTAGGCTATTGGCTCCGCCCACAGTGGAAGAGTGACAGGAGGTCTGAACAATCCACAGCCAGTTCATGAGGCGGGCCCTGGCTACAGTTTTTCTGAGGAGAGGAACGAATTGAAATGAGAGAACCTGTGATAGACACATAATTTTGCCTCTCAAAATAAGAGATGATATTGATCGACACGTAAACTTCCAATAGTGATGGGTAAGAGGTGTGCCTCTGAAGGAAGACTGCGGCCTTGAGCAACCCTTAGCGGAGGTACTAAGCCCCACCCAGAGCCTGGATTTCTACCCAATCAGGAGAGGTGCTGAGACGTCCATTATTATCTGTCTCTCAAATCTCGGCCCTGGCAACTGTTGAGATGGGGGGGGGGAGTGCTACGAGGAAGATTGACATTTAATTCGCCAATGAAATTGATGGAGGGCGGACTCTTATGGTATCTGACCAATGGAATCATGAGACTGGGAATGACTTCGGCGTCCTGGCGGTGGGACTTGAAGCCAAGGACTGAATGAAATGGAGGAGGGGCTAATGGAGGGGGCGTGTCCCAGTGCAAGGTTAGGCGGGATCAGACAAGGGCCGGGCGTTAGAAGGGGCGTTACTGGAAAGCTTATCTTCAGAGCCCGGGTCTGGGCGGTGGACTGCGTGGCCAGGCCGGGCTACTCCTGCTGGGTGAATCTGATATCAAAACTGCGACTGCATCCTCCACCTGCTCCAACATCACCTCTTCTGGGGTGCGGGGGAGGGGGACATGAGGGGGGGTCTGGTCGGGAGCCGCTCACCTGAGGGCTGTTTGTAAATGTTTGAAGGTGAATGAATAGACCTGTGATTTTTTTTTTAAGATTTACTTATTTATTATGTACACAACATTCTGCCTCCATGCATGCCCGAACGCCAGAAGAGGGTGCCAATCTCATTACAGATGGTTGTGAGCCACCATGTGGTTGCTGGGAATTGAACTCATGACCTCTGGAAGAGCAGTCAGTGCTCTTAACCACTGAGCCATCTCTCCAGCCCAGACCTGTGATTTTTTGCCACCTCCTCCTCTTCCTCCTCCTCCACTTCTTCTTCCTCCCGCTTCCGATTCCTTTTTTATTTTTGAGACAGACTTTCCAGTAGACCAGAATGGTCTTGAACTTTTCAACGTAACAGAGGGTGACCTTGAACTCCCGGTTGTCCCACCTTTACCTCCCTCCCATTCACCACCGAGACGACTAGATTCTTTTAATAAGTAAGTGAGGGCAAAGACCGTGTATGGACCGTCATTGAAAGCGGGCAAGACTTATTAAATGGATTACTTTAGGATGTGGGGTTGAGTCTTGGACAGGGTGGAGCAGGGAAGGATGTGTCATAGAAGGAAAGGTGACTTCATAGGTTCAGCAGGGAGGGTGGTTCGCCTCTGGGATTCCGGTGCTGGCTGAGGCTGAGGCAGGAAGACTGCTGAGAGCTGTAAGGACCTCCTGATTCACGGAATGAGTTAGTTCTAGAGTAGTCTAGGTTACAAAACAAATCCAGCATGGTAGCTGAAGATGGGGAGACAGGAGGGGAAACAGAGGGGAATCTATTTATAATAGGGAAGGTCAGGATTTATAAGGTCTGGGATCTTAACTTTTTATATATTTAGGGATTCTATTTGATTGTGGGAGTATAGTTGATATTTACCTGGTCTTTCAAATTTTTGATTTATTTTCTTTTTGAGACAGGGTCTCACCACAGCCCATGCTGGTCTCCAGCTCACTGTGCAACCTCGATTGGCACCAAACTCAGGGCTTCCTACCTGAGCTTCCAGAGAGCAGGGATTGCTGCTGTGTACCATGATGTCTGGCTCACACTGACTATATCTATACTCTCTCCCTCTTATCTATATTGCACTCATTAAAATTTTGAAGCAGTTAAGAAAATCTCCTAGCCGGGCAGTGGTGGTGCACTCCTTTAATCCCAGCACTTGGGAGGCAGAGGTGGGCGGATCTCTGTGAGTTCGAGACTAACGTGGTCTACAAGAGCTAGTTCCAGGACAGGCTCCAAAGCTACAGAGAAACCCTGTCTTGGAAAAAAAGAAAAAAGAAAAAAGAAAAGAAAAGAAAAAGAAAAGAAAGAAAAGAAAGGAAAATCTCCTAAACTATTATGAAAAACTGGGTGGTAAAAGTGAATCTAATGTATTCCTCCTCCCACTCTACATTCCTGTATTCCCTTCCCCCATAACAAAAATTCTACAGCCAGTTTGTGTGCTGGGCTTCTACTGAAGAGCATCAAGATGAAATCATCCTCCTGCTGAGGATGTAGCTCAGTTGAGGAGTGCCTACCTAGAGTGCATGAAGCCATGGACTGGATCCTCAGCACTTGTATAAAAGAGATGTCTTAGTAAGCACCCGGGGTCCCTAGCACACCGGAGGCGAAGGCAGGAAGGCAAGAAGTTCAAGGTCATCTTCATTTACATAGCCATTCTGAGGACAGCCTAGGTCTCAAAAGGGAAGGGGCACCTGCACAGATGGGTCAGGAGTTTAGATAGAGAACTGCTCTTGCACCAACATCTCACTGCCACTTGTAACTCCAACTCTAGGGTACCCAATGCCTCTTTTGGCCTCTAAGTGAAACAAACCTATTTTGAAAAGAATTTAAAATTTTATTTTTATTTATATTTATTAAATTTAAAAGATTTTCTAGTTCCATTTATGTGTATATGTCTGTGTCCCCTGACGAAGCCGGAAGAATGAGATCCTCTGGCGTTGGAAGAACCTGCTGCTGTGAGCCACCTTTCATGGCTTCTGTGAACCAGACTTAGGTCCTTTGGAGTAGCGGCAAGTACTCAACCACGGAGCCATCTGTTTAGCCCTCTCAATGTTCATTTTTAGTTGATAGAATTAATTTTGGGGAATCTGACAATGTAATTCATCGGTAGAAAGCTTGCTAAACATGTGAGATCAAAGTTTTCATCCCCAAATACCACAAAAAGGTAGCTTTTCTTTCCTGTGGGGGGTTGGGGGGACAGGACCTTATTCATCTTGGGATGATCATAAGCTCACTAGCCAAGGATCCCCTTGGACTTGTGATCCTCCCACCTCTACCTCCTAAGTGTTTTTATTGCCTGCAATGCCACCATACAAGTTTTATGTGGTGTTGGGGCTTGAACTCAGGTTTCTTGCATGTTAGGCAAGCATTATACCAATGGAACCATATCCCCAACACATTTAATTTTTATTTATTGTTTTGAGATGGGGTCCATGTTCTGTAGGCTGGAACTCCTGGTCTCAAGTGATCCTTCTGTCTCAGCCTTCGACACAGCTGGAGCTTTAGGCATGTGCCATTGAGCTCTCCATGTGAATAGTCACCTTTATTAGAAACACTATTTTTTTACTTATAGTCGATTGCTAAGTACACAGTGAGGCTTTTCCTGACTCGACTCACCCCAAACACGAAATCCAGGACAGACCAAAGTAACAAGTCTACTCAAGTACAGCTTGGTGAACCAATGAGTTTTTTTATTGGGATATTACAGGAGCAGGGACAATTCAGAGGCAGCTGTGGCACTGGGAGCAACACCCCAGGATGGGTGAAGACTCCAGAAAGCTGCAGCTGGGAAGCTCTCCGCAGGACTAGCAGGCAGCAGAACATGGACTATGTGGGTCAGAGCCTTTCCTCTCTGTTTGGCAGCAAGTGTTGCAGCATCCCTTGGGGGAGGAACACTGGCAAGGCTTGTTCAGTTCCAGAGTTCCCAGACTTGGGACTTTTTTTTTTTTTTTTTTATTTCCTGAGTCTTGAGAGCCTCCTTCCTCCTTCCTGGAGAGGGGAAGTTGCTATGTAATAAGAGGATTATCTCTACACTCGCAGGCCATGGAACATCTATGTTCACTCACGAAGATCCCCATGTTCTTTGTTGTTGTTTGGTTTTTAATTTGTATGCTATGTGTATTGTTTTGTCTGCATGTGTCTTTGTTTACCATGTGCATACCTGATCCACACTGAGGCCAGAAGAAGGTACTGGAGTCCCTGGAACTGGGTGTACAAATGTGAGCTGCTCTGTGGGTGCTAGAAAACAAATCTGGGTCCTTTGGAAAAGCAGCCAGTATTCCCAATAGTTGAATGACCTTTCCAATCCCTTCTTTTGTTTGTTTTTATTTTTCTTTTGTGTTGTTTTTGAAACAGGGTCTCACTGTGTAGCCCTAGATGGCCTGGACCTCACTGTATTATAAACAAAGACTGTGCATTGATTTCCAGGCCACCCAGACCCAAATAATCACACAGAAACTATATTAATTACAACACTGTTTGACCAATGGCTCTAGTGTATTCCTAGCAAGTTCTTATTTATTTTTCTTTTCTTTTTTAAATTTTATTTATTTATTTATTAAAGATTTCTGCCTCCTCCCCACCACCGCCTCCCATTTCCCTCCCCCTCCCCCAACCAAGTCCCCCTCCCCCGTCAGCCCGAAGAGCAATCAGGGTTCCCTGCCCTGTGGTAAGTCCAAGGACCACCCACCTCCATCCAGGTCTAGTAAGGTGAGCATCCAAACTGCCTAGGCTCCCACAAAACCAATAGGTGCAGTAGGATCAAAAACCCATTGCCATTGTTCTTGAGGTCTCAGTAGTCCTCATTGTCTGGTATGTTCAGCGAGTCCGGTTTTATCCCATGCTTTTTCAGACCTGCCTTGGAAGAATGGATGAAGAAAGTATGGAATATATACATATTAGAGTACTACTCAGCAGTAAAAAACAATGACTTCTTGAATTTTGCATGCAAATGGACGGAAATAGAAAACACTATCCTGAGTGAGGTAAGCCAGACCCAAAAAGAGGAACATGGGATGTACTCACTCATAATTGGTTTCTAGCCATAAATAAAGGACATTGAGCCTATAATTTGTGATCCTAGAGAAGCTAAATAAGACGGTGAACCCAAAGAAAAACATATAGGCATCCTCCTGGATATTAACCTTCACCAGGCAATGAAAGGAGACAGAGACCCACATTGGAGCACTGGACTGAAATCCCAAGGTTCAAATCAGGAGCAGAAGGAGAGAGAGCACGAGTAAGGAACTCAGGACCACAAGGGGTGCACCCACACACTGAGACAATGGGGATGTTCTATCGGGAACTCAGCAAGTTCTTATTTCTTAAATCAACCCATTTCTATTTATGTATCTCCATGAGGCTGTAACTTCTGCCTGATTCCGCCTACTTTCTCTCAGCATTCAGTTTAATTTTCCTGCTTAGCTCTATTCTGCCCTGCCATAGGCCAAAGCAGTTTCCTTATTAACCAATGGTAATAAAACATATTAACAGCAAACAGAGGGGAATCCCACATCAATGTATAGATCAAATAGGCTTGTAACTCACAGAGATCCATCTGCCTCTGCTTTCTGAATGCTGAGATTAAAGGTGTGTTGTAAGAAGGCCACTTGTTCATTTTCCTGGCTGCCCAGACTCCCAAAATAACCACACAGAAACTGTATTAATTAAATCACTGCTTGGCCTGTTAGCTCCAACTTCTTAATGGCTAGCTTTTAAATCTTTTTTTTTAAATTTTTTTTTCTTTTCATTTTTTTTCTTTTTTCTTTTTGGTTTTTAGAGTCAGGGTTTCTCTGTGGTTTTGGAGCCTGTCCTGGAACTAGCTCTTGTAGACCAGGCTGGTCTCGAACTCACAGAGATCCGCCTGCCTCTGCCTCCCAAGTGCTGGGATTAAAGGCATGCATCACCACCACCCGGCTTAGCTTTTACATCTTAATTTAACCCATTTCCATTATTTTATATTTTACCATGAGGCTTGTGGTCTACCGGCAAGGTTCCTGCATGCCTGTCTCTGCCAGCGGCTCCATGGCTTCTCCCCTGACTCTGCCTTCCTTCTCCCAGCATTCAGTTTAGTTTTCCCCACCTACCTCTATTCTTCTCTGCACAGGCACAAGACAGTTTCTTTAGTAACCAATGGTATTCACAGCATACAGAGGGGAATCCCACATCAGCATGTGTCACCAGGCCTGGTGATCCCTATCTTTTAATCTTGGTGTTATACATAAAATATACTTGAATGAATGAAAATAAAATTTATTCCCTGGCAATGCTGATGCATGCATGGGCAGCCTGTATATGGCAGTTCTCTTGAACTTGTCCGTATTGGGTTTCATGGTCTAAGTTGATGAGGACGGCTGACCAGGTCTCTTCCTCAAGAGCACACCAGATCTCATTATAGATGGTTGTGAGCCACCATGTAGTTTCTGGGAATTGAATTCAGGACATTTGGAAGAACAGGCAATGCTCTTAACTGCTGAGCCACTGCTCTAGACCAATTCTCACTATTTTAGAAATATGGTATTTTAGTAATGCTTTGATTATTTCATGCATATAAGCAGAATATTTTGATTATATAAACTCCACCAATTCCTTAAGCTACAAGAGCTAATAAGTAGCCTGAGATAATGGGCCAAACAAGTTTTATAACTTATGGAGATCTCTGTGTGATTTTCTTTGAGCTTGCTGGCTGTGGGGTACCGGGCAGGACAGAAACCCCAACGAGCAGGCCCCTCATGTTACACCACCTACTACCCTTCCCCATGTTAATTTCATGTATTCTTTTTCTTCCTTAATAATCTGCTGAGTTCAGTTTGTATTGTTTACATACTTGAAGGTATGGGGCCATCACTGGGTCATAGTTGACCTGCCAGGGACCACATCTTTAGAGAAATGGGACTCTTCCACTCCAAGAATCCATTGACTCAATATCCTCAGTCAGAGGTGGGGGCCTCTGAGACTCTCCCATCTCCTGTAATGGTGACTGGCTTGATCCTTTGCAGCCAAGTGCAGCTTCTGGGAGTTCATGTGTGCAGGAGTCTTGTGTCCAGAAGAGCCTGCTATGCTCTGGGTTTCCTGACCTTTGGCTCTGACACTAGTTCTGAGATGGTCCCTGAGTTTTAGGAGGAGGAGCTGAGCCTAGTCCCATCATTCTGCTAAATGGACGTAGTGTCAGGCAGCCTCTACATTTGAACTCATTGGTTTAGTATAGCTCTCAGGCCTCACCAGAGAAGGTCCTTTGTATGTGAATGAAGAAACCACCAGTCAAAGAGCAAAGGATAAGTGTTTGTGGGGTGCTCATTCATAAATGGGGCCCTTTGACTTTATGTTGACCATTTTTCCAGTCCTGTTTGGTCACCTGAAACTTATTCCTTAGCACATGCTCCAGGAAACATTTCCAACATTCCTGAATTGTTTTAGGTTAGCACTGCTTGTAAGCTCTCTGCTTCTTTTATTTCCTTTATATTTCAGACATTATTTGTGTGTATGTACACAGCTTGTCTCTGTGGGTGCACTGTGTGTGTGTAAGACACATTTCAGGAGTTTTCTATTGCAACCATGTGGATCCTGGGATTAAACTCAGGTCTTGGTTCCCTGACTCTACTCACCAAGCCATCATGTTGGACCCTATTTTTCGTTGAATTTTGTTTTGTTTTGAGATGGGTCTCACTGCTCTTCTGGTTGGCCTGAAACTCACTACGTAGTCCAGGCTGGTCTCAAACTCAAAAGAGATTTGCCTGCCCAAACCTTTAGATGTGGGCAACCATGCCCAGCTGCTTTTTTTTTCTTTTTTGCTTGTTTTCTGGTGTATACTCACTGTTTCAGGTTTCATAAGGACATTTCATGCTGGTATGTAATATATTTTGAGCACATTCCCCTCACACTCTCTCCCTCCTCTTGTGTACCCATTGCCCTTTGCTACCTAGACAGTTTCTCTTCTATTTCTGCTAAATAAACCGTGATGGTTGGTCTTGGTGGTCACTATGACTGGATCTAGAATCCACCAAAAGGCAAGACACTGGGCACTCCTGTGAGGGTTTTTCTTAACTAGATTGTCTAAAGTGGGAAGACCCACAGTAAATTGTATTTTGCTTAATTCACTTTGTACAATCTTTTCAGGTTGCATCCTTTTCCCTATAAACAACATAGCTTTTTCTTTTTATGGTTAAATAAATTTTTTGTGTATTTATGCCATATTTTCTTTTGTGTTCCTTTCTTGGACACCTAGGTTGGTTCCCTAACTTAGCTATTATGAGTTGTGCTGGAGTAAACACTGACATCTGTCAAGTATTTCTGTGATATCTTAATGGAAAGCCTTTTGGGTAAATACTCAGGAGTGACACAGGGCATATGGTAGGTTAATGCTTTTATTTTGAGAAACTTTCATACTGATTCCATGGTCACAGGACTTGTTTACACCCCTACCAGCTTATATAAGTATCAATCTTTTTCCTTCTTCACATAGTGTTTGTTATTTTTCTTTTCTTTGTCTTTCTGTCTCTCTGCCCCGTTTCTCTCTCTCTCTCTCTCTCTCTCTCTCTCTCTCTCTCTCTCTCTCTCTCTCACACACACACACACACACAGTGTTTCACTATGTAGCCCTGTCTCATCTGGAAGGCACTATGCAGATCAGGCCTTGAATTTACAGACTTCTGCCTCTCTGCCTCAGGTGCTGGGATTAAAGATGTGCACCAACTGCCTGAATTGACTGCTTTCTTTCCTCTTTCTTTGTTGAAATAGGAGCGGCAGGGCTGCGTCCCCGGCACCTGGCCGCCCGCATGGCTAGTTTATACCCAGAAATAATTACACGGAAACCGTATTCTTTCAAACACTGCCTGGCCCGGCTAGGTCCAGTTTCTTATTGGCTAGCTCTTACATATTGTTCTAACCCATTTCTAATATTCTGTGTAGCCCATGAGTTGGCTTACCAGAGAGGATCTTAACCTGCGTCTGTCTGGAGCGGGAGAATCATGGCGACTCTTCCTCTAACCTTCTTTCTCCCAGAATTCTCTTCTGTATACTCCGCCTACCTAATTTTCTATCCAATAAAATGGGCCAAGGCAGTTTCTTTATTAGTAAGAAATCATTCCCACATCATTTCTTCCCTCCCTCCTTTCCTTCCTTGCTTAAGATTTAGTTTTGTTATGTGTATGTGAGTTTTACATGCTTATGTGTGTGTGTGTACTGTGTGCATACCTGTGCCCATGCAAACAGAAGAGGGCATTGGGTCCTCTGGAAGTGGAGTTCAGGATAGTTTTGAGTTGCTGCTTGAGTTTTGGGAACCGAATCTGAGTCTTCTGTAAGGACTCTTGTCCTCAGAACGACTCTCAGCCCCTTCTTTTCTTCTTTATTCTCCTCCATTTCTTCGTCTTCCTCTTCTTTTCTTTTTGGTGTGTATGATGTGTGGGCATATGCTTTCACATGTATGAGTGTGGATGCATTCATGGATGTGAGAGACAACTTCACATGTTGGGTCTTGTTTTCCACCTTTTTTTTTGAAACAGGTTTTCTGTTGTTTGCTGCAGCAAACACTAGCGTAGCTGACCTGTGAGCATCTAGGGATTCTTTTGTCTCTGCCTCCCATCTCCCCACAAGAGCCCTGGGATTACAGACCCACTACTGCACTTGACTTTCATGTGATTTGGGGGGATTTGAACTCAAATTCTTTACCCACTGAGCAACCATTCCAGCTCTTGTAATTCTGTTCTTGATGATTAATAAAGTCAGCTAAAAATCTTAATGCAGTTAATTTAGACTTCTCTGATAATTGATGAAGTTGAATATTTTGTTATAGTTTTCAAAATATTTATATTAGTCCTATGTGCATGTGTGCATGTATACCATGTGTATGCAGTGCTCTCAGAGGCCAGAAAAGGGAGGCAGATCCCCTGGAACTAGAGTTAGACAGTGGTTAGCTGCAGTGTGGGTGCTGGGAATCGAACCGTCTTTACCCGCTACAAAAGAAGGAACTGTTCTTAGTTACTGAATCACCTACCCACTCCCCATTTTTTATTGAGGATTTGTATGTCTGTTTTTGAGAATTATCTGCTTATTTTATTAGCCTACTTAATTGAATTTGTTATTTGACATGTATATAAAGCATTCTGATTATTCTTTAAACTCCTGTTACCTGTCATCTCCCATCCTTACAGATCCCTTTCCCATGTTCATTTTTTTTTTGTTTTGTTTGTTGAGTACAGAGTTTATGCAGGGCTGTCTGAGTGATCATGGGTATAGAGCTACTCATCAGATCCTGGTGGGCTTACCACAGATTCTCAACTGAAGCCAGTCTCTCAGAATCCACCAGTAGTTCAAAGTCAAGCGGGGACAGGTAGGACCCTATCCACGACTGACTGTTGATAAACCCAGACTTGTACGTGACTGGCACAGGCAGCCATAGCTGTGAGCTCATGACTGCAACGCCATTACTCTTACTGCCCTAGATAGTGAGACCCTGTCACTGTGTAGCCCCAGCTTGCCTGAAAGTCATGGAGATCTTGACTCTGTTTCTCAAGTGCTGGGATTAAAGGTGTATGACACCACTCCCTGCCTCTAGTTTTTTGAGTTCTTTATATGTTCTAAATCTTAATCCCTTGTTAGATATATAGTGAGTATAGGGTAAAAGGGCCAGTCAAAGAAACACACCCTGACCCTGAAACCAGAGCCAAAGAAACACACCCTGACCCTGAGACCAGAGCCAATTCACTGGCCCTGAAACCAGAGCCAAAAGCCAAAAGGGCCAGTGAGAGAAACACGCTTTTGCTCTGAAACCAGAGCCAAAGAAACACACTTTGTCCCTCACCAACTCAGCACAAAAAATCAACCAATCCCTGAGCACGAAATCCAGTCAATCTCTGAGTTTATCCAAGCTTGGGAATTGAAATCCAACCAATTCCCACCCTGAAAATCTTCACCCGGGAAAAACCCCAGCCCTAAGAAGCCCTATGTAAGCCCTGTGCCTGTTCAGTCAGGAGCTGCTTTTTTCCACCCTGGCAGAGGCAGCCACCCTCCTGGATTCTTCCCTCCCAATAAATCTCTTGAGTGAGGTTTGGGTGAGGTCTCCTTCTTTCACTGGAATGGAGCAGAGCAATAACAACTTTCACGGGAGTAGAAGGAGCGAGCAACAGCTTCCCCAGAGCCCAGCAGAGCAGAACTGTAACACTTTCGCCTAGGAATCCTCCCACAGGCAGAGCTGTTACATCCAGGGGACCTGAGCAGAACTGTTAGAGCTTCGCTGGGAAAACCCTCCCCTGCCAGAGCAGAGCTGTGACACTGGGGAAACCTTTTCCTGGGGCGGGGCTGCAAGCTGCTCTGTTTACAGCGACTTTGTGGTATTCCCTGGCTCCCGACTGCCAGGATCCCTTTCCATCCCAGCTGTGATGTTTACAGTGAGTAGAAGTTTTCTCCTATTCTGCAACTGTCTCTTCACTTTTTAAAAATCTGTACAAGAGCTCTGTAATTTCATGACGTGTCATTTGTCAATTATTTCCCTGAGCAACTGGAGTCCTAGTCATAAAGTTCTTCCTGTGCCTGGATCTTGAAGTGTGTTGCCTACTCTTCCTTTGAATACATTCAGAGTTTATGGACGATCTTACATTAAAATCTTTGATCCATTGGAGATGGAGAGATGGTTCAGAAGCTAAGAACACTAGTTCTTGCAGAGGACCAGGTTCAATTTCCACCATCCACATGGTGGCTCATGACTATCTGTAACTTCAGTTTCAGGAGATCCAATGCTCTCTTCTGACCTCTGTGTGCACCAGGCATGCACATGGTATACATTCGTACACACAGGCAAAACATCCATACATGAGTAATTATTTTAATCCCAGCACTCGGGAGGCAGAGACAGGCGGATCTCTGTGAGTTCGAGGGCAGCCTGGTCTACAAGAGCTAGTTTCAGGACAGGAACCAAAAGCTACGGAGAAACCCTGTCTTGAAATTCAAAAAACAAAACAAAACAAAAACAAAAACAAAACAAAAACAAAACAAACAAACAAAAAAAACCTTTGGACTATGTAAAGTTGATTTTTGTGTAGACTTTCATTTTTCTGTGTGAGCGCATCCAGTTCTCCATTATTTGTTGAAAATATCTTTTCTCCAATATACATTTTTGTCTTTGAGAAAATCAGGTACCTGTAGCTGTGTGGGTTTACATTTAGGTTCTTTTAAAATTTTTTATTAAATTTATTGTGTGTGATAGTTTGAATGTATTTGACCCTCAAAATTGCATAGGGAGTGGCACTGTTAGGAGGCATGTCTGTTGGAAGGGGTATAGCCTTGTGAGAGGAAGTCTGCCACAGTGGGAGCAGGCTTTGAGGTTTCTTAGGCTCAGGATACCTCCCAGGGTGTCAGTTGACTCTCAGCTCCAGCACTGCATCTGCCTGTATGCTGCCATGCTCCCCTTCCTGATCATAATGGACTGAACCTCTGAAACTGTAACCGAGCCACCCTCAAACGGTTCCTTTATAAGAGTTGCTGTGCTCACGGTGTCTCTTCACAGCGGATCTCTCCTTCCACCATGTGGGCCCCAGAGATTGAACTTGGGTCATTAGGCTTGACAGCCAGTGCCTTTTCCTACTGAGCCATCTCACTGGGCCCGAGTTCTCTTTTCCATTCTGTTGATCTGCGTGTCTTGTGTTTGTGCCAATACCATGTTGTTTTCGTTACTAGGACTCACGGCTTGAAATCAGGTATGGCAATGACTCTAACGCTGTTCCTTTTACTCAGAGTTGCCTTGGGTATCTTTTCTCTGTTTTGCCTTCATATGCATTTTAATACTGTTTAAAATATCTTTGTGAAGAATGCCTTTGGCATTTTAATTGAGGCTTGCATTGAACTGAACCTGCCTGGATATAGTAGCTGTTTTCACAGAATTGGCTTTATAGAGCCATGATATTGGGAGCCATGAAATCTGTCTGCTATATTTTCTTTACTGTTTTAGAGTTCATCCTAGAGGAATTTCACTTCCTTCATTAGATTTATTCCAAGGTATTGTTTCATTTTTATTAAAGGCAATTGTGAATGGGTTTATTTTCCTGATTTATTTCTCAGCATAGATTTCATTGCCATAAGGGAAACTGATTTTTTCATGTTATCTGCCACTTTGCAGAACATTCTCTCTTTCTATTTATTTATTGATTTTTATTGAGCTCTACATTTTTCTCTGCTCCCTTCCCTGCCTCTCCCCTCCCTTAAGCCCTCCCCCAAGGTCCCCATGCTCCCAATTTACTCAGGAGATCTTGTCTTTTTCTATTTCCCTTGTAGATTAGATCTATGTATGTCTCTCTTAGGGTCTTCATTGTTGTCTAGGTTCTCTGGGATTGTGATTTGTAGGCTGGTTTTCTTTGCTTTATGTTTAAAAACCTCTTATGAGTGAGTGCATGTGATAATTGTTTTTCTTGGTCTGGGTTACCTCACTCAATATGATGTTTTCTAGATCTATCCACTTTGCAGAACATTCTTGTGGAGTCTTTAGGGCCCTTTATGTATGGAATCATAAATAAAGACCTCTGCTTTGGCTGAGACTTAAAGCACTGTTTTGAGTAAAGAGTGGAAAGAGCAGAAAGCTGCCCCTGATTTTAGGGATGTGCTTTTTGTTTTCTCCATCTAGTGTAGTTTGGCCATAGGTTTGTCAAGCCTTGCTATGCCAAGATATATTCCAGAAGCTCCTTCCTGTGGACCCTCTCAGCTTTCCTTCTAGCCCATCTCCATTGCTTTGTGCCAGTCACTGACATCTAGAAACATTTCCTACCAGGGACCCTCCAGTGGCTCCCAGGGCTGGAACTGGGTAGAGGGTTTTCACTACCCTTCCTGGCCTTCCTATTATGATCTCTCCAGTTTCATCCCCAGCCCTGCTTGTGGTTGCCACCCCTCCCCTCCAACCCCATCCACAGAAGACTTCATCCTTGATACCCACCTAGGTCCCCAGACCTTTCATCCCTGTCTGTCCAGACTCATTCTTTGTCCTACTTCGGCCTACTTTCAGAAGTTCCCCCTCTCACCACAACTCCACTCCCTGGGGAGCCTGTGTCTTCATGTGCCACCCACCAAAGTGCAGAAGCATTCTTTACGTAGTGGACAACACAGCTCCCTCACTGGCCTATGACCCTGAGAGGGCAACACTAACCAGAGTGTGGACAACAAAGACCAGACCAGACATTAACAGCTACAAACACCTCAGTTACCTAACTCCAGATGCCCAGACCTCAACACAAACACACAGAACATGAATAGCCAAGACAAAATGCCTCTATCAGGGCACAGTAACCCTACTACAGTAGACTCCGATAAATTTAGTATAGCTGAAGCACAAGACAAAGACTTCAAACTTAAAATTATGAATATGTCCAAGGACCTTCAAATAAAGCTGGATATGAAAAATTTAGGATGACAAATGAAAACTTCAAAACTTCACCAAAAGTTTATAAAGCATGTAAGAGAGACTATCAGGAGTTGATGACAAAAAGGAAATATTAAACCTAAAAAAAAATCCAGGCACGAAATATCCAGGAAATGTGGGACATTATGAAAAGACCAAATCTAAGAATAATAGGAATAAAAGAAGGATAATAAACCCTGGTCAAAGGCAATGAAAATATTTTCAACAAAATCATAGATTAAAAAGTCTCCAATCTAAAGAATGGGTGCCTGTCAAGGTACAAGAAGCGTACAGAACACCAAACAGGCAGGACCAGAAAAGAAAGCCCCCTTGGCACATAATAATAAAAACACAAAACATAAAGAATAAAAGAAGGATATTAAAAGCTGCAAAGGTGGGTCTGGAGAGATGGCTCAGAGGTTGAGAGCGTTGACTGCTCTTCCAGCAGTATTGAGCTCAATTCCTAGCAACCATTTATAATGGTGGCTCACAACCATTTATAATGATCTGCTGCCCTCTTCTGGATGGAGGCAGAACACTGTATATATAATAAATAAACTTAAAAAAACAAAAACAGCTGCAAAGGAAAAAGACCAAATAACATAAAGGCAGATCTATTAAAATAATACCTGACTTTAAAAGCAAACTCTAGAAGATCACAGATGCCAGCCCAGATTAACATATCCAGCAAAAATACTGATCACGATATCTGGAGAAAGAACAACATTGTACAATAAAAAACACATTTAAGCAAGATCTAGTTCTACAAAAAGCACTAGGAAGAAAACTAGTCTAAAACTTCAGTTAAATACATCCAGGAAGAGACAAGGAATAAATAATCTCAAAACAGCAAGCCAAAAGAGAGGTAAAAAAAAACCCCACTATAACAACAAAATAACAGGAATCAATAAACACTGCTCACTGATAATTCTCAGTATTAATGGTCCCAATTACACAATAAAAAGACACAGACTAACAGACTGAATTAGAAAACAGGATCCATCTTTCAGATGCACCCAAGAAACACATTTTACCACCAAAGATATATATCATCTCAGGTTAAAGGATGAGAAAAGGTACTCCAAGCAAATGTAGCCAAGAAGCAAGCTCATGTAGTTATCATCTGACAAAATAGACTTCAAGCCACAACTAATCAGAAGAGATAGGGAGGGACTAAAAACTCATCATAGGAAAAATCCACTAAGAAGATACTGCAATTCTAAACACTTATGCACCAAGTACAAGAGCACCTAAGTTCATAAAGAAATACTACTACAGCTAAAAGCTGTATTGACCCTCACACAGTGATAGTGGATGACTTCAGTACCCTACTCTTGCCAATACATAGGCCATCCAGACAAAAACAAAACTGGGAAATACTGGAACTAAATGATATCATAAATCAAATGGACCTAGAAGATATTTATAGAACATTTTCATCCAAACACAAAAGAATATACCTTCTTCTCAGCACCTCATGGAACTTTTTCCAAAATTGACCACATAACTTGGACCCAAAGCAAGTCTCAACAGATATAAGACAATTGAAATAACACCCTGTATCCTTTCAGACTACCATGGGTTAAAGCTGACAACAGAAACAAGAGAAAGTTCGTAAAACTATGGAAACTGAATGAAAAATGAGTCAAGACAGAAATGAAATTAAAGGCTTTATAATTGAATGAAAATGAAAATACAACATACCCAAAACTGTTAGACACAAAGCAATTCTAAGAGTCAAGTTCATAACACTAAATGCCTATATTAAAAACACGGAGAGCTCTCATACTAGTAGCTTAATAGCACACCTGAAAGCTCTAGGAAAACAAGAAAAATAATATCCCCTAAATAGTAGATGGCAAGAAATAAATTCAGGACTTAAATCAGTAGAAGCAGCCACAAAAATAAAACAAAGAATCAAAAAATGAATAATCAAAATGATTGTCAAACTCCTAGCCAAATTTACTAAAAACCAGAAGATTCAAATTAACAAAATCAGAGATGAACATAATTAATAAAATTAGAGAAGACATAATAAAAGAAAATGAGGAAATCCAGAGAATCATGAGGACACACTTCCAAAAATTTATGTACTCCACCCAAACTGGAAAACCTAAAAGAAATGGATAAATTTCTTGATATATATGACTTACCAAATTAAATCAAGATCAGAAAAGCAATTTAGATAGACCTATGACCCCCAGTGAAGTAGAAACAGTAATTAAAAGAATCCCAACCAAAATAAGCCCAGGGTCAGATGGTTTTAGCACAGAATTCTACAAGACCTCCAAGGAAGAATTAACACCAGTACTCATTAAATTATTCTACAAAATAAGAACTAAAGGAACACTGCCTGTTTTTTAATGAGGCCACAGCTACCCTAATACCTAAACTACAAAAAACTCAACAAAGAAAGAGAATTACAGACTAATTTCCCTTAGAGAACATAGATGCAAAAATTCTTAAAATACTTTCAAACCAAGTCCAAGAAAACATCAAAAAGATCATTTGCCATGATCAAGTTGACTTTCATCCCAGAGATACGGGATGGGGGTTCAACATACACAAATTGATAAACAATCCACCACATAGATAGACCAAACACACACACTCGACAATCTCACTAGATGCAAAAAACCTTTATCAAATCCAACATCCTTTCATGACAAAATTCTCTCCAAGAGAATTTGGAGATACTAGAGAGTCTAGAGAGACTATAGATAGTATAATTGAACATTTTCTATCCTGAGTGTCTAGTCCCAAATAACTGAATAGAGGTTTAATAATACCTATAAATGCTCAGGCGATAGCTCAGGCTTGTTACTAGCTAACTCTTACATTCAATTTAACCCATTTTTTAAATCTGTGTATTGTCACATGGTTTGTGGCTTTCTAGCATGCCTTGCTTCCTGGGTGCCTGACTGGCATCTCTTGACTATACCCTTCTTCTTCCCATCATTCTCAGTTTGGCTTTCCTGCCTAACTTCCTGCCCAGCTACCGGCCTGTCAGATTTTTATTAACCAATGAGAGTAAAATATATTCATAGTGTAGAAAAGGATTCTTCCACTGCTGGGTACAAGAGATATGTCTCAACAGAATAAAGGTGATTTAGAGCAAGCCCTCAGTCAATATCAACCTAAACATAAAAAAATTGTTTCACTCAAATGAGGAACAAGACAAGGATGCCCACTCTTGCTGTATAAATTTAATGTAGTAATAGAACTCTTAGCTTGAGAAATAAGACAACTGAAGGTGATCAAATCCATACAAGTAGGACAAGAAGAAGAGCATTTAAAGATGATACGATTTTATACATAAAAGTTAAACTCCACCAGGAAACTCCTACAGCTGATAAACACTTCCAGTAAAGTATTGGGATACAAAATTAATGCAGAAAAATCAGTAGCCTTCCTATATATCAAATGATAGACAAAGATATCATGGAAACATTGCCTTTCATAATAATCTCAAAAAATCTTGAAATCACTCCAATCAATCAGGTAAAAAACTTGTGTAATAAAAACTTTAAGACACTGAAGAAGGATATTGAAGAAGACATTAGAAGAGGATAAGATCTCCCATACTGATAGGATAGGTGGGATTGATATAGCAAAAATGGCCATCCTATTAAAAGCAATCAATTCAATCCCCATCAAAATTATAACACAATTCTTCACAGAAATTGGAAAGATGATTTTTCACTTATGAAGTTAAAAATTATGATGTGAGTGTAACACACACATCATAATACATACATATATACTTACATACACACATACACACACACACAACCTAGGATAGCCAAAACAATCCTGAATAATAAAAGAACAGCTGGAGGTATCACCACCCCAGATTTCAAGTTGTACTATAGAACTATAGTAATAAACAACATGGTATTGGCATAAAAACAGACACAGGAATCAACAGAATTGAATCAAAGACCCAGACATAAGTCTATATACCTATGGACATCTGAGTTTTGACAAGGAAGCAAAATATACTCATTGGCGAAAAGTTAGCATCTTCAACAAATGGTGCTGGTCAAACTGGATGACTACATATAGAAGAATTTAAATAGATTCATATTTATCACCCTGCACAAAACAACTCCAAAATGGATCAAGGACCTCAACATAAGGCCAGATACTCTGAATCCAATAGAAGAGAAACTGGGGGAATGGTACTGAACTCATTGACACAGGAAAAGACTCTCTGAAGCACAGGCACTAACAATGACAATTAACAAATGGAACCTCATGAAACAGAAGCTTCTGTACAGTAAAGAACACAGTCATTCAGATAAAGCAGCAGGCTAAAATATGGAAAAAGATCTTTACCAATTGCACATCTGATAGAAGGTTAATATCTATATAATGAACTTAAAAATATAAAGAACTCAAAAAAAAAACATGGGCATCTAGAAAACAACTTAGTTAGAAAATAGAATGAGAACTAAACAGAATTTTCGAAAGATGAAGCAAATGGCAGAGAAACACTTAAAGAAGTGATCGATATCCTTAGTTATCAGGGAAATGCAAAATTACTTTGAGAGTTCATCTTATACCTGTTAGAATGGCTAAGACCAATAAAACAATTGACAGCTCATGCTGGCATAGATATGGAGTAGGGGGAACACTCATTCATTGTTGTGAGAGTGCAAATTTGTACAGTCACTGTGGAAAGCAGTGTGGCGGTTCTTCAGGAAGCTGGGAATAAATCTGCCTCAGGATCCTGCTATCCCACTCTTGGGCATGTAACTCAAAAGGATGCTTCATCTTCCTTTAAAGACACTTGCTCATCCATGTTCATTACTGCTCTATTCACCATAGGCAAAACTTGGATGTCCATCGACAGATGAATGGATAAAGAAAATGGGGCATATTTACACAGTGGAATATTAATCAGCCTTTAAAAAATCATGAAATTCTCAGGTGGATGGAACTAGGGAAAAAAACCAATCCCGAGGGAGGTAACTAAAACCTCAAAAGACAAATATGGTATATATTCACTCACATGTGATGTCAGTGTTAAGTCTTCAATAAGCAGGCTACAGTCTGTATAACAGAGGTAAGGTATACAGTATGGGGAGAGGGAAGGATCTCCTGAGGAAAGGGACATAGAATATAGTTATGCAGGGGCAGACTGAAGTTTTGCAACTGTGAGGATCAGCCTCCAGCAGCACAGTACTTGAGGGGAGCCTGCGGAGTCAGCAGAGCTGAGCTTTTCTGTCTGAGGGAGTGAAACTTAACTCTCTGGGGCCAGCAAGAGAGGGAGAACACACACAGTCACACACACGCTATTAGGGTCTTTCTATCATCTTCTGTTCCATTTGTTTCTTTACTCTACTCTTGATGTTTTCCTTTTAACTTCTTTTTCTCCTTACAGCTTATATACTTCAGCAAAACCTTTCAAGCAATACAAAATTACATTCCATTTTTCAAGTGAATGATTACAATGAAAACAAGTAAACACAGCATGTTTTCCATATCCCTCACATGATTAAACATTTTACGTAATGCAGGTGAAAAACAAGTTGTCCCAAGAACCCACATACATTCATGTCCAAGCAACGTGTTATAGATTAACAGAGTGTGAGCAAGCAAGATATTTTTCTTATCCACTCTTTTGCTGCATTTTGTGGTTACAAAGAAAAAACCAATCATTTTATTATTTATCTCAAAACATAACCTTACAAGAAATCTTAGAAGAATCACAAATCTAAACTTTTATATATGAAAAATAATCAATCATCTCTACTTTAAATCTTTAGGTGAATATCCACTCAACGGTTTTTTATATGAGGAAGCAAAGAGCAGAAATGGGTATGAGGACTTCATCATCAGCTTTGATCACCAACCTATCCTACCAAGAAAGGCATATCCGTTAGTAATAATTGGGCTGCTTTGTTCTTGTTCCCTGTCCAAGTCGCTCACTCAACTCTGTGCCTTTTTAAAGCTTTAGATTGTTTTTCTTGTTTTTTTTTTTAACTTCAAAGTTATTCACAAAAACATCTCAATCTAACCTTAAGTTACTTTTTAAAGCTTTGTTTCAGCTGTGATGCACTCTGAAACCTCTGAACATATCTCTCAACTTTAAGATTAAAAGAATTTAAGCAAGCTGGGCTTCTAGGACTCACCCGCATTGTGTATGGCTCCTCAAAAGAAACTAGTTTTGTGACAGTTCCTTTTTTTTTTTTTATTTATCAGCGGCAGGGGCAACATTTTATCCTACCATTACCTATGTTAATTTTCCCACTAAACTAACCTCTATCATAATCCCATAATATGTTTATAAAACCCTCAACCATCAAAATTCTATTTAAACTGACACTACTATCATATAAAATCATTGCTTTAGTTAAACAGTACAGCTTAGGAGGTGATTATCTTCATAATAATCCACAGGTAAACATGTCCAGTAGAACTGGTTATTTCCAAGACTACATTAAGGGCCCATTCACATCATGCCAGATAACAAAGAAAAAATGGCAGCAGCAAACATACAAAGACATAGCTGTATTAAGAGACATTCTGGAGCTGAAGCCCTCTGGGCCTTGTCTATCTGATATTCTCCCAACAGAGGTTTGTTTCCTGGTGGGCTGATCCCCCGAAGTCAATTGTCCCCTGCTGGTCTTCTGACATGGTCACCAGCACTGGAGTAGGAGGACTAAATATGGAATGGGGAGTAAAAGGGGCAAGGAAGGGAATATGGGGAAGGATTACTGTCACTAAGGGCCATTTGAAGGGTCATATGGAAACCTACTTATAAAAATATAAGTAGGTTTCTTAAAATATATATACATATATGAAAGAAATCTAAATGGAGTCATCAAATAATGAGGGAGACCATGCCCCAACTAGACATCTTACGTCACCATGTGAAACCTCCAGTAATAGTAATGGGTTACATCTAGTTGAGTTGTTGGCCAAAGGGGCCCCATGGAAACCCCCAAACATCTCATGTGATTGCCAAGGCTACTGATTGCTCTCTGTGAACTGATGGTAAGGCCCTGTTGCTGAAGATAATACTTATCAAATGGAAATGGAGAACTTGAGCTGGTACCTGACTGAGCCATTGCCCACTACTGACTAAGTATTAATGGTACTGAAAGGTATTCTGCATCATGTCAGAGGAAAAAGGCACACACTATTGCAGCTACAAATCCTGTGATATATAACGTGACCTACCTGTATGATATGCTGGTGCCCTAGTGGCACAAATGTTGTGGGAGTAACCAACTAATCTCTGACTGTATTTAAGGCCACTTTATGAGATGGAACCTATCACTGAAGTTACTCAGCTGTCCAAGAACATAAGACTGGACAGGACTTGTGCCTAGGGAAAAACCAAGTACTATTGTTCTAAACAGTAATACAATGACTCCTAATGACATCTTGCTTTTCCCATAGATAATTGCCTTACTCAACCATCATCAGAGTAGTTTCTGTTTTCAGTAGATGGGAATTCACACAGAGATACATAAGGATACAAGAGAGAGATTTTGGAGCACTCAGTCCTTAGTGGAATGTCTTCATCACACCTCCACCCCTTAAGGCTCTGGGACTGTATGGAAGAGAAAGTGGAAAGATTTTTCAGAGCCATAGGTGGTACATGACTCCAAATAAACAGGTTTCTCCAGACACAATGGGACTAATGCACATATGAACTCATGGAGACTGTGGTAGCATGCACAGGGCTTGCATAGAATGAAGCCACACAAGATCCCAGTGATGAGACTGGGAAGTGGACACAGGTTCCCATCCCTAACCAAGAAGCTTTCTGCAATTGACATTCACTTACAAAGGAAAAATTAGTTTTCTCCAGTGGTATCTCACTGAGTATATTAATCACACTTCAGAGTAGATCAGGTGTCCTGTAATAAATGGCCAACACAAAATGAACTCAGTGCTATTTTTGTAGACTTACTGTCTCAAATTGCTTCGTTTGTGCATATTTTGCCTGGTTGGTTTTTGATTTTGTATTTTAGTTTTTGGTGTGTGTGCTTGTGTGTGTGTGTATGTGTGTGTTTGTGTTTTGTGTGAGTCTTTTTTAAAAAGAGAAAGAAAGGGTATGGAGCTGGGTGCATGGGGAGGTGAGAGGAAGCTGAGAGGAGGTTGAGAACGGTAAAGTATAATCAGAACATATTGAGTGAAAAACATTTTGAAAGGTATATCCTTAGTTTTTTATTCTTAGTTTTTTCAGGACTTTTATAATAATTGGATATTCGATTTTTGTCAAAATCTACATCTCATGATTTCTGTTCTTGGATCCATTTATGTGATTAATTACAGTTACTGATTTGTATATGTTGAACCACTGACCCATTCCTGTATCTCTGGATGAAGTCAACTTGATCATGATGAATGATATCTTTGATTTTTTTTTCCGGACAGAAAACTCACTGTGGTAGTGGATGTCTTGAAATTCAACTACATAAAGCAAGCTGGCTTTGAACTCACAGAGATCCACCTTCCTGTATCTTCCAGAAACCAAGATTAAAAGCTTGCACCACCACACCCCACTTATCTGTGTTTTGACTTTGGTTCATAAGCATTTTCTTAAGAATTTTTGTGTCTCTGTTCATCAGAGAACTTGGTTTGTGATTATTGTTCTGTCCTTATTTTTGATACTAGGACAAAACTGGCTTCATAAAAACAGCTTGAAATTGTGTTTTCTTATTTGAGGAGTATTGGCCTCCTCAACACTCTTTACAGATCTAGTAGGATCAGGAATGAATCTATTTGTATATCAGAGCATTTTCTCCATGAAATATATATATGATGTGTGTGTGTGTGTGTGTGTGTGTGTGTGTGTGTGTGTGTGTGTAGATCAGAGGAAAACTTGGAGTCAGTTTTCTCCTTCCACCATGTGAGTTAGGGAATCAAACTTAGGTCTTAAGACTTGGCAGCAAGCATCCTATCCGCTGAGCCATCTCACAGGCCCTACAGTAAGCATTTGAACTTAAAAAATTGAACTTAAAAAATTGATATTTTATTAAGCTTTTATCTTACCAATGTGAATTTATAAAACATTGATTTAGAGCTGAGTATACCACTGCCCTAAAGGGCCTCCTGCATTCCAGACATAACTTTTCTTATTTTCATTGTAGAAAAGCAATCCAATTTGCTCATGGCAATTTGGACCAATTACCCTTCCTAACACAGTTATTCCTTTCTTAGCTGCTTGTTTTAAGGCAGTGGCTCTCAACCTTCCTAAAGATGCAGCCCTTTAATATAGTTCCTCATGTTGTGATGACTCCCAACCATAAAATTATTTTCATTGTTACTTCAAAACTTTAATTTTGCTATTGTTAAGAATCATAATATAGGGCTGTCTGAGGGGCGCGAAGACCTGCGGGGGGAGACGGCCGCAGCATGGCGGCCGGCAGAGCGTCACCTTGCCCTCTGCCTTCCTGTTGCAGCCGCCTGGACACCGTGGTCCGCGAGTGCTCGCTGTGAGCCCGCCGCGCGTCTGCCCGCCGCCCGCCCTCCTTCCCGCGTCGCCTCCGCCAGCCCGGGGGACGGCCGGGCGCACCGCTGTCCCTCGCGCCGCGCCCACCCGCCGGGGCCCTGGGACCATGGAGGACGTGAAGCTGGAGTTCCCCTCGCTCCCACAGTGCAAAGACGACACCGAGGAGTGGACTTATCCTATGAGACGAGAGATGCAGGAAGTTTTGCCTGGATTGTTCTTAGGCCCATACTCTTCTGCTATGAAAAGCAAGCTTCCTATATTACAGAGACATGGGATAACTCATATAATTTGCATACGGCAAAATATTGAAGCAAACTTTATTAAACCAAACTTTCAACAATTATTTAGATATTTAGTTTTGGATATTGCAGATAATCCAGTTGAAAACATAATACGTTTTTTCCCTATGACTAAAGAATTTATTGACGGAACCTTACAAAATGGAGGAAAAGTTCTTGTCCATGGGAATGCAGGAATCTCCAGAAGTGCTGCCTTCGTTATTGCATACATCATGGAGACATTCGGGATGAAGTACAGAGATGCATTTGCTTATGTCCAAGAAAGGAGATTTTGTATTAATCCTAATGCTGGATTTGTCCACCAACTCCAGGAGTATGAAGCCATCTACCTAGCAAAATTAACAATACAGATGATGTCACCACTCCAGATAGAAAGATCCTTATCTGTTCATTCTGGTACCACAGGTAGTCTGAAGAGAACACATGAAGAGGAGGAGGATTTTGGAAACATGCAAGTGGCAGCTGCACAGAATGGCTGACTCTGAGCACTGTCACACAAATGTGAATGTGTCACACGGATGTGAATTTCTGTTTAGAAAGGAGGAGATCCTAGTGATGATAATGTAAAGTGGTAAAAACACAAGTAGTTTCTTTTCAATTATATGTTGCTTCCAGACATGTTTCTCTGCAACTTGTTGAGCAACACTTTAAGATGTTGAACTTCTACAGTAGATGGCGCTGGTGGGTGATGGGTTTGCTTTAAAATAACAAAACAAAACAAAAAACACTTTATGGTTTTATTGTAAACCAAGAATTTTGGACTTGCAAAAAGGTATTATTGCAATAATGCACTTTTCATACTTGAAGTTTATTTGTATGATATAAAGTTATTACTTTAAACAAAATGCAAGTTAGGGGATTTGTTTATAATTTTTGGATAATTTATAACAAACAAATTTCCTAATGTTTCCTAAAAGCTCATTTGTGTTATATATTACATTTAAAGTAATTTTACAGTTAAATTTTCTGATGGAGCCTCTTACAGAAACAGTAACAAAATGTAGAACTCTTTCACATTTTTTAATATAATTCAGCAACTGAATTACCATTTTTTTAAACTTCTTTGTCCCTTATTTTTAAATCATGATTTTAGCCAACTATCCTACTTTACTAATTTAATTAATACTTCCTTTCCAATTGCCTTCCTTATTGTAAACAAGAAAAAAAGTTGTAATGATGAAAGAGGTCTTATTTATTCAAAAATAAGGATAGTGTTATATTTCCACCTGCTGTTTTTCTTTTTGCTGTTTGTTTAAGCCAAATGTTGACTTGGTCTTTACAGAGTTGCCTAGCCCTTTTAACTTTTGTCCAAGATGGTTCAAAGTAGACTTTTAAGAAACCAAACCAATGTAGCACTGTTTCTTCAATATGAAACCCCCAAAAGAAAAGTGCCTTGCATCAACCAATTAAATCCTCATGACCTCTAAATTAGATAGCAGTATAAAGCTATTAACATTTTTGTAATTTTTTTTTGTTTTTAAACCATAAATTAAATCTGTGAAGCTTGAAGAAAGTAAATTATTTGGAATAATATGAGACATTTACTTCAAAAAAAAAGAATCATAATATAAATGTTTGTGTTTTATGATGGTCTTAGGCAATCCTTGTGAAAAGGCTATTTGGCCTCCAAAGAGGTCATGATCCAAAGGTTGAGAACTACTGGTTTAAGGGCATTAAAAGCCCAAAGTGGCCAGGGGAAAGTCTGAGCTTCTAGTTTAATGGAATGTTTGTTGTGGCTCCTGGCAAGAGCACTTCTACCTCTGGAACCAAAAACTTCTAGGCCAGCAGAACTTAAGGTTTCTGGACTAGGAAGCAAACATTTTCCTAGTGGGTCACTAGGAGTGATAGTGAAACCGGGCCATTTTCCAGCCCTTGATATCTGGACCCATGGATTCTGGCTATGGGAGAAACCATACCATATATTGGATGCTGATTCAAAGCGTATATTGACTTCTGGAAAACCCTGCACCAGCCCTATAGGGTGCTGCCCTGATAATTGTAATTGTGTCTTCAAGAGGCCATTCCATCTTTCTATCAGGTCAGATACTTCAGGATGATGGAAACAAGCTAAGACCAGTGGATTTCAAGATTGTGAGCCAACTGATGCACTTCTCTGGCTGTGACGTGAGTTCCATGGGCAGAAGCAACACTGTATAATACCCTGATGGTGGATAAGGCTCTCTGTGAGTGGTTTTAGTAAATTACATTCAGGAAGGCAAATCCATAACCAGAATAAATATCTACTCCAGTAAGGACAAAGTGTTGTCATTTTCACGGAGAAGTGGTCCAATGTTACTAGGTCGCTGGCTGGTCACCCTGAGGAATGGTGCCATAGGGCTCAGTGTTGGTCTCTGCTGTTGGCAGATCTGGCACTCAGAAGTGACTGGAACAAATACCATGTTTTACCCACTGTGAAGCTTTCCTTCTCAGGTATCTTTCAGGGTTGTCCCAGATAGGGGATATATAGCTGTAGCTGTGCACTTCTGGCTGATGCCTGCATAATGTGCAGAACCATCAGCAAACCTGGCCCTGGTCGTGTCTTCCTCATCAACTGATCATAGGGAGCTCTCTAAGAGGCTATAGCACATGCTTTGCAGTACATGGCATTGTAATGAGAGTAGAAATCATAGGCAACAATAGTCTGCTGCTGTGTATGCCCTGTTTTATGACGTGGTGTTCAGATCAGGTCACATGGTAGCTTGTTGGCCCATTGCCAAATATTCAGTTTCTACCTAGGCCTAATAGCAGGCCAAGAGCTGTCACTCAAAGGAAGAGTAGTTGTTGAAGATGATGGTAGAGCATGGCTCCCCAACCTCAAAGGTCTCCTTTGTGGTTCACCTACAGGGGCCTGCCAAAGATTCCAAACAGCGTCCCTATCGGCCACTGACACCTCAAGTACCATCAAGTCTGCTGGATCATGATTCAAGTAGTAGAACAGCCTGCACAGTAGCCTAGACCTGTCGAAGAACCGTCTCCTGTTCCAGGCGCCACACAAGCTATTAGCTTTCCGAGTCATTTGGTTTATGGGCTGGACTAACAAACATACCCAAGTAAAGAAATGCTGTCTCTAGAATCCAAATAGGGGTTCTATTGCTGCAGTGAAACACCATGACCAAAAACAAGTTGGGGAGGAAAGGGTTTATTTGACTTATATTTCCACATTGTAGTCCATCATTAAAGGGAGTTAGGAATTCAAACAGGGCAGAAACCTAGAGGCAGGAACTGATGTGGAGGCCAAGAAGGACCACTTCTAGTAAAATAAAACTAAACAACAACAACAACAAAAACCCTGTACTAGTCAGGGTTCTTTAGAGAAACAGAACTTAATAGAATGAATCTCTCTCTCTCTCTCTCTCTCTCTCTCTCTCTCTCTCTCTCTCTCTTTACACACACACACACACACACACACACACACACACACACACACTCCAAGAATCCAGAAGTTGCTCAGTCCAAGAGGTTGAATATCTCTGCTGGTCTTCAGTAGACACTGGAATCCCAAGGAAGTAGGCTCTAATGCCAGCAAAGGAATGAACTTGTTAGCAAGGTGAGAGAGCAAGCAGGCAAAGGGCAAACGCTTCCTTCTTCCATGCCCTTATATAGGCTTCCAGAAGAAAATATGCGCCAGATTAAAGGTGTGTCTTTCTGCATCAAGATCTGGATTCAAGGGGCAGACAATTCTCCCGCAGGTGTGTCTTTCTACTGTAAAGGTCTGGACTAGAGTGGATTCACCACTTCAAACAAAGGAAAGAACTCTCTCACAGGTGTGCCCTCCATTTCTGGACTACAGTTCATTCCAGATGCAGTCAAGTTGACAACCAAGAATAGCTATCATCATCTCTGGAGGTGTCTTCAGAGAAGTTAAACTGAGGAGGGGGTGCTATTCTCAAGGTGGGTAGCACCACCCGAAGGGTTGTACTGCACCCTTGAAGAAAAATGCCAGAACTGTGAAAGTGAGCTGTGCACCGGCGTGCATCCCTCTGTCTTCTAACTACAAATGCAAAGTAACCAGCTCCTTCGCGCGTTCTTGATAGCACGGTGGGCTGCAGCCTCCAACAACCAGCCAAAACAAACTCTGTCTGCTCTTGTCAGACAGTTCCCTTCAGAAACAAGAGAAATAATGCAGCGGCTGTCTTAGAGTTTCTACTGCTGTGATAAAACACCATGGCCCAATGCAGCTGAGGAAAGAAAAAGTTTTATCTTACACGTCCACATCCCAGCCGGTGTCAAGGCAGGAGCCTGGAGGCAGGGACTGAAGTGGAAGCCATGGAAGAACATTGCCTGCTGGCTTGCTCAGCCTGCTTACTTATATACCAGGACGTCTTTCCAGCAGTGGCACGGTCCATAATCGGCTGGGCCTCCCACACCAGTCACGAATTAAGAAAATACCCCACACGCTTGCCTATGGCAAATCTTATGGAGGCATTTTCTAATCATGGTTTTCTCTTCTTAGATAACTCCAGCTTGTTTCAAGTTGATAAAAATACCAACCGGGGCAATTGACCCTTTGTCAACTTGACGTACAAGCACAGTTGTTGCTAAACCTTCACCGTCTCCCTTTTCTTTTTATCCTCGAGATCTCATATTAATATTATCGTTACAGCATAGAATATTTCAGCTCTTAAAATCCCACAGTGCTTTAAAAATTCAGCCTCTTGCTTGGGTGGTGATGGGAGCCCATGCTTTTAACCCCAGCACTCTTGAGGCAGAGGCAGGAGAATCTCTGTGAGTTTGGGGCCAGTCTGGTTTACAGTTCTGGGACACTCAAGACTACACAGGGAAACCCTGTCTCGAAAAACAAAACAAATAACAACAACAACAAAAATCCAACCTCTTTTTTTTTTCTTTTTTTTTCCCGAGACAGGAAAAGCTGTCTCCAGAGCCTGCTGTCACCCCAGCCGGGAAAGCACCTTTCCCTGGTTTCCCTACAGTTTTTCTCTGTAGCTTTGGAGCCTGTCCTGGAACTAGCTCTTGTCTAAAAATCCAGCCTCTTTAAGGCATCCAAAATCTCTTTAAAATTGTAAAATTTGTCTAAAATATCCAAGGACTCTAAAATTGCAGTTTCTCTAAGGTATTCAAGGTTTCATAACTTTGATATAAAAAGGCTAAATTCTTTCTAACTCCAAAAAGAAGCAACAGGCAGCAAGGTAGGAGATGCACAGACCATCGGGCAAGTGCGGAGAGAGGGAGCGGTTCCTGGCCAGGGAGGGCCTTGTCCCAGGGACAGGCACTCTATTGTGTCCTGAGGACACTGAGGGAACCTTGGCAGCCATGAGGAGGCCAGAGGCAGCAGAGCAAACACAGTGCTTTCCACGATGTCGGGCGCCACCCAGAGGACGGAGGGAGAATTTTCTTCAGCGATGCTGAAAAACTCCCTTAGGTTTCAAGACGCTAGGGGGAGGCTGAACCTTTACCAGGGAAAGGAGCTTTCCTGGCTGGGGTGACAGCAGGCTCTGGAGGCAGACAGCTTTCCTGAGCTGAGAGGTGCTATGTAGGGCTCCTTTTCCTTCCCCTGGCCTGCAGTGCCAGGAGGGACCAAGGCTTAAGGTAATGGACACAGACCACCTAGATGACACTAGTGTGCCTCTTGAGAACATGACACGTGTTTGGGAGGTGGAGGAAGACACGACGACAGGCAGAAGGTCCAGCCAAGGCAAGGTGAGAAGGTGGGAAGTGTGGTCTGGGTTTCTGCCTGTGGCTGGGAAAACCTTGAGGATGACTTTGTGTAGCCTGCGGGGAAACCCAGAGGGCTGGTCACTCCCTGACTCCTGACTAGGCCACAGAGGTTTCTTTTGAGAGCAGAGGATGTGCCGAGCTCCAGAAACATCAGATGAAGCCTTTGTGGCATTTTAGCCCCCCTAGTCTGTGAGTGTCGGTTATTGTGGCTACAAGAAACCTGGAGGAAGTGCTCTAAACAATGAAATCATAAGACTTTACCCAAGGGCATTTGGGGGGTTGTGAATAAATAATTGTTCATTAATGAATGAACAGAGAGAAACAGAGACATGTGGAGATGGGAGAGAGAGAGAGAGAGAGAGAGAGAGAGAGAGACCCACAGAGAGACTATGAGAGTATAAATGAACATGAATGTACTCAGTGGGTGTAGAGTACCACCCCCCCTCCCCCCAAAATTTAAGCTTATTCATCAAGGCGATTCAAGTCTTTAATCCCAGCACTGAGGAGGCAGAAGCAGGTAGATCTCTGTGAGTTCAAGCGTAGCCTGATCTACATATCAAGTTCAAGGTCACAAACAAACAAAAAAAATTGCTTCACAACTCAAAAGTGTTGTAGACACAAATATTCTAGCTAATATCAAATATTTCAAAGCATCATTAATAAAGACAATGTCCAGAGCAGCATCCATGGAATGGAACACATCAGACCATATATGAATTTAATTATTTGTTCATTCTTTTATTCTTGTGCTGGGGATGGAACTCTAGAGAGACCCACTTGTGCTGGGCAAGCTGTGTGTCATTGAGCAACACCCAGACCCAGTCACTCAGTGACTACCGAGGGGTTCATGGGCTGGGAAGAGCAACTGAGATCATCCACAGAAGAGGGAAGATCTAAAGGGGAGGGTGTCTCAAGGGACTCTCTCAGAATCTCAAGGGAGTTAGAGCATGGACACCAGGGGTGAGCAAGGTGGCTGGGACTAGAGCAGAGTGCCCCCAAGTTGCCTGTGTGCCTAGGGGAAGCGCAGCCCCTCAGTGACCAGGGCAGGGAGCCAAGGACCTTCAGTGACCAGGGCAGGGAGCTGAGGGCTTCTCGCAGATCCAGAAGTTTTTTGCAGCACATCTTTTGTCATTCCATTTATCTTCTGACAGCTCCACACAGTCCTCATCCCCTTCATTATTGGGCTCCCCATCTTTCCAGAAGCTGCAAGCATTACTAGTTATCAGAGACAGCCATCCTGTCCAGAGCCCCACTCCCAGCCACTGCAGAGGTACCCATCTTGGGCTTTCATGGACAAAGTCTGAGGACCAAGCCAGTGGACAGGAGTCCAGGGCAGGGCTTAGTAAAATGTGAGTTCTAACCTCACCTCTGTGAGAATCATCCCAGCAAAGGGAAAAGCAGATTTTGGGGAACTGGCTTTAGGCTCAAGGAAAAGAATGCCCAGGGATGTGGGGTTCTGCATTTGAAACAGCCACAGTGCATTCCAGTACCAAAGGTTGTGTTTAGGGTGAGGGCTGTCTCCCAGCCCACTGTCTCTGGGCCATGGATTCTGAGTGTTCACCTGAGTCCAAGTGGCGTTCCATCTACCCAGTGCCAGGAACCTTCATGTTTGTGATCACTGAGGCCTATCCAGGTGAGTTCATTCTTTCTGATGTGCAAGTATTTGAGGAATTGCTGAATAGAGGTGGGAGGAAGGGGGGCAGAGTCAGAAAGACACCTCCATCATCCATCCTTATTCCCACTCTTCCTGCCTCCCCTACAAGCTTTTTCTGCACTCAAGCCTAGTGCTGGTCGAGTTGTGTGGACTGGCATGCGAATGTATGCCGTGGGTGCGGATTAAAATGTATATATGTAGAAATATCTTCATGTATATCTTAGATCCTAGGTGTGTCCCAAGAGAGTCACACAATGTCTCAAAACTTCTGTGACTCCCTTTAGACCCAAGCCGCCTTTCATGTGGACCTCTCCACTCCATTGTGGTTCCTCCTACAGGAAGCCCTCTCTTACTGCATCTCCACACCCCACAGCCTCCAATCTGGAATCCAATGCCTCGGATGGGTAAGGTGGGAGGATTATCGCCGCCCCATTACCTGCTCTTCAAAACTGTTGACTATCACCAGGTGGGCTCCAAAATTCTGGCAGGAGGCGACTGAGGCTTCCCAGCTGCCCAGAGTCCGGGAGAAGAGGTAGCAGCTTCCCTGGAAGAGCTCCCATTCCCAGGGGCATGGCCGGCACAGGCCAGCTGCAGAGCAAACAGGGCAGTGGTGCCACACGAGTTCACCTCCTGGGTTCCCTTCTCCCCTCTGTCTTGGGCCTTAGAGCCCGGGGCTTGGCTTCTATTTCACATACCAACTCAGTGCTCCCAAAACCCAGGCCAAAATCCCTGTGCCCTATCCTGCCTGTCTCAGTGGAAGCCCCAGAAGGTGGATGCCAATCCCTCTGATAACCCTTCAGTTTCCTCCTAACTGGGGCCCTGGAGTCTCACCCAGAGAGACATTGATCTGATTCAGCTGCTGCTGGACTTTCTCCAAGATGGAGTGTGTCAGCTCCTGAGGAACAGCAACTACAAGAAGAAGTTTGCAACAATCAAACCCCAACTATGTGCCTGGTGCAGAACTGGACCCACGAGATCACTGTTGTTGATCACACTGACCCCAGGAGCCCATTTCACAGGCTAGAACACCGAATCTCAGACCCTGTTAGTCCAAACACTGCCGGGACACAGGACCTCACACAGGTCCCTCCCTCATCCTGCCGCACACGCAGCATGCCTGTGCCCATGCTTGCCCACCTCACACAACCTCAGAGTCCTCTCCCGCTCAGAGCCCCGGTTGTCCCTCACCCAAGCTGGAGCTCCCCTGATGATCTGAGGTCGGTCTCTGTGGGCATCCACGAATCCTGGAAACTGCAAGAGAAAAGAGCACACCCACACCCTGTGTGAGCCCTGACGGCACCTGGCTGTGCCAAGTCCAGCAACAAGTGGAGGACGGGTCCCATTTTGGAGAGGGTCACAGATGGAATGAGGAATGTGCAGCTTAGGTGTCCCAGCTCTGGTGAATTTGGGGGCTTGGCAAAGATCATCCCAGAGGAAAAAATCTAAAAGTTCAGTTAGTGTCCTGTGCTAGAGTTCTTGTTTAACAAGTGCAAAAATAAAATAGCAAACAAAATAAAAAAATATACAAAATGCCACAAACAAACAAAATAACCTAAAAGGATTCCACATTCCAGCCCCGCTTCCCCAGCCTTGCCCTGACTGACCTTGAACCAGGGTGGCCAACATCAGCACAAAGATACTCAAAGAGATGAGAAGCAGGAGAAGCCAGGGGACTCGGGTCAGATATTCTGCAGGATGGACAGATGGGCAGAGCTGAAGTCCCAGGAGAAGATCCTGCTCTGCTGGGTTAATTCTGCAGAGTACCCCAACACCTCTGTCCCCGAATCACCCCAGTACCTGGTATGCTCTTGGAACTGCAAATGAGACCCTCATGGTCGTTCTCAGTAAATTTCTGGACTTCAAATGTGACCTCCTCTGAATAATGGAACAGAACACAGCAGCTGACCTCCCTCATCTCTGAGCTGGAGGCCAGGCCCACATCATCCTGGATCCTGGACCCAGCTCCCCTGAAAGCATTCAGAGGTACCCAGCCTCACCATGGTTCTTTGGCCGCTGGGCCTCTGGCTCTCCTGCCATCTTCCACTTGCTTGACTCCCCACTCTCCACCCCCTCACTGCCCTGAGATTTATATAACCCCATGCCCTGTGGAGCACCCCACATGAGGACCATTCTTCTCTGACTCAGGAGGAAAAAACGGGAACAGGATGCGGACGTCGTCACCCAGAAGAGTGTGGGGCTCCAGGCATTGATTGACACAGCTAGAAGGTGCCAGCCTGGCCTAGGAGCAGTGCTGTATGTCTTGATGTCAATGTCCTTATTCAAGGCACATCCAGGACTGGGACTTGGTTTGCTCAGCTGTGCAACGGAGCAGTGAGGGCTTGGGGATGTGGCTCAGTAGGTAGAGTACTTGTCTGGCATGCACAAGACCCTGGTTCAATTTCCAGCACTGCAGAATCTGGAAGTGGTGGTGTGTAACACTCATTCTTTATATTGTGAGGTAGAAACAAAAGGCTCAGAATTTCGAGGTTATCATCGGCTACATAGCAAGTTAGAGATGTTAGAAGCTAGGAGGAGGATAAGTAGAAGGTGAAGAGGAGAAGGGGGAACAAAGAGGAGGAAGAGAAGGAGAGAGAATAAGAATGAGTAGTGTTTTTGCTGTGAATTGTCAGGGTGAGGTTTAACCCAGTGCTCATCATCTATTCTAACGACGGGATCAGTCGAGATTTACAGACAGTGGGCTAGAGAGATGGCTCAGTGGGTACAGTGCTTGCTGTGCAAATTGGAGGATTTGAGTTTGAATTCCTGGAACCCATGGAAAAAATCCTGGATGCTGTAGCGCACATCTGTAACCCTAGCACTCCACAATGAGATGGGAGGTAGAGACAGGAAGATCCCTGGAAACTTGCACACCAGCTGGGAGTAAACAGCAGAGATTGAGAGGAGACCCTGCCTCAAAGAATGTGGACCCTGAGGGGTACTCCTGAAGTATTCTTCTGGTATCACACACTCACTATGACATCTACACACTCACCATGACATGGAGGAGAGAGAGAGAGAGAGAGAGAGAGAGAGAGAGAGAGAGAGAGAGAGAGAGAGAGAGAGAGAGAGAGAGAGAGNGAGAGAGAGAGAGAGAGAGAGAGAGAGAGAGAGAGAGAGAGAGAGAGAGAGAGAGAGAGAGATGCAGATCTGGTTTGTCAGATATAGATAACTCAGCCTCAAGGGCAGAGTGTTTCCTGTTGTCCAGCCTTTCCTTGTTAGATTTAACTTCATAGGTACTGCTGTGACCTTTCTAGGTAACCTGAGATCCTCTTTGTCCCTCTCAGGTGACATCTACTGCCAAAACAGTGCTCCCAGATGGCCTATGTTGCCCACCTGTGCTTTTTTTTTTTTTTTTTTTTAAGATTTATTTACTTATTATGTATATAGTGTCTACTTGCCTACACACCGGAAGAGGGCACCAGATCTCATTATAGATGATTGTAATCCACCATGGGGCTGCTAGGAATTGAATTCAGGACCTCTGGACCTCTGGAAGAGCGCTCTTAACCTTTTTTCCTCTTTTCTGAGACAGGGTTTCTCTGTGTGTCTTTGGCGGTCCTGGAACCTGCTTTGTAGACCTGGCTGGCCTTGAACTCACAGAGATTCGCCTACTTCTGCCTACTGAGTGCTGGGATTAAAGGTGTGCACTACATGCGCGGCTGGCTCTTAACCTCTGAGCCATCTCTCCAGCCCCCTGCTCACCTGTTTTGAGGGAAGAATTTCACAGGATGTCAGCCCCAAATGAGGCCGTGGTACAATGGTGATGGAACATGATAGCAATTATCCCTGTAAACGTGGGAGAACACAGGATACTCTTAGCTCCAAGCACACACATCCCCATATCCAAGGGGGCGGGACTGCAGCTTGCCTGAGACCCTGGGTCCCATTGCCAGCCCCACTACCACCACCAAAGAAGTGCTTGCCCATACATTGACCAGTAGAGCAACCTCAGTCTGTTTGGGTCACAGAATGCAGTGGCTCCAGGACAATAGAAACTGATGTCTCCCAATTCAGGACTTCAGGAAGCTGAAGAGGAAGTAGGAGCCAGTATCTGGGGATGCTGCTTCCTGGGTCTTAGATTATTTCTTCTTATTTTGTCTTCACAGGCTAGAAGAGGTCAAGGAGTTCTCTGGAGTCTCTTCTCTTTTTTTTAAAGAAAAAGATTTTGCTTTTATTTTTAGTTATGTGTATACATGTGTGTGTGGACTTGTGTGTGTGAGTGCAATGTCCGAGGAGGCCAGAAGCGATATCAGATCATTTTGAACTAAAGTTACAGGAGATTGTGATCTGCCCTCTGTATATGTTTGGAACCAAACTCAGGTCCCCTTCAGTATGTTCTCTGTCTCTGTCTCTCTCCCTCCCTCTTCCTCTTTGGTTGTTTTTTTTCTGAGACAGAGTCTCCCCTAACCCAAGTTGGTTCCAAACAACTCAATATATAGCCAAAGTTGACTCTGAGTCAGAATCTCCTGCCTCTACTTCTGAGTGTTGTGACGACAGACTTATGGTACTATGCCAGCTCTGGGGTTTATTTATTTGTTTGTTTTAGTTAAGCAAGAGGAGAAGGAATGCCACAGCGGAAATGTGTCTCTTTTTCTCATATGGGTTCCATGGATAGAACTCAGGTTGTCAGGCTTGGTGGCAAGCAACTTTATCCATGGAGCCATCTTGGCAGCTCTCTGGTGTCTCTTTTATGAGGCCCTTAGCTCATTTATGAGGATCTACCATCATAAGCTGACCTACTGTGATGGTTAATGTTGATTATCCACTTGATAGGGGCCAGAATCACCATGGAAACAAGCCTTGGACATGGCTGTGAGGGAGTTTCTACATTATGTTAACGGAAGTGCAAAGACCCACCTTAGCCAAGAGTGGCACTATTCTATGTACTGGAGTCCTGAACTGAGTAATAAGCAGAAAGTGAATTATCAAGAGCATTCACTGATCCTCTGCTTCTGGACTTAGAATGCGATGTGAACATCTGCCTCACGTTCCTGCTGCCATTTTCTTTACTGAAAGTCCACCCACCATCATCCTATCTTACTCCTCCCTTTCACCAAATCACTCTTCCAACCCTATCCCTCCCTCCCAGTGTATGTGCATGTGCACACGCATATGTGTGTGTGTGCTCCCATGCATGTGTGCGTGCGTGTATGGATGTGTGTGCATGTGTGTATGCATGCGTGTGTACATGCGTGTGGCATGACCATGACCATGGCACACGTGTGTGTGTGCATGCGTGTGTGTGTGTATAAACCCTACTACATTTATGAGTGAGTGTGCTGGTGCTTTTGGAGTGGTGGGGCCTTACAAGCCCTTCCGTCATCCATGAGGACATGTTGATGGATTCCTGTTGCATGCTCGGTCCTAAACTGGACACCTATATCATCACCTCCAAGCTCAGGTGAGGATGTAGAAAGATTGTAAGAGCTGGAGAAAGGGGAGGAGAGCTGTGAATGCTGTCTTCTGTACATGGCATGGTCATCGCACTCATGAACTCTCAGCAGCAGTAGCTACCTCACTAGACCTGCCCAATTCTAGTCAGTTCATCTGTTTGTCTCCCCACTTTTCTTTCTCTCTGCATAGTGTATGTGCATGACACGCATGTGGTGTGTATGTGTGGAGGTCAGAGTTTAGCCTTGTGGAGTCAGTTTTTTTTTCCCATCAACCTTTATGTGTGCTCCAGGGATTGAATTCAGGTCACCACCAAGACATGGCATTTTGAAAAGTGGAATTCCAGAAGCAGGGATAGAATAGGGAGGTAGAACAGTATTTCAACTGTTGGAGGGAGAGTGCAAGGAAGAGGAAGTGTAAAAGGATGTGACCTTTTAGAGGAACTAGAGTCTAGAGGGCCCCAGGAGGGAAATGGGAAGGGTAGTTCAGAATATGATTGCAAGGCATTATTGTCCAGAAGGAGGGCTATTAACATGGTGGGGAATACCCTGTCCAAGAGCCAGCAAGCTGCTTGACCCTCCCAGGGAAGGAGATGCCCCTTCTCTGTTGATGTATCTACAGAGATGGGAAAGTCCCCAATTGGGCACAAAGAATTTATCAAGTCAGGAGGACTGGATTTAGACCCCAGCTCTGCCCCTCCTTCTGCCACTGTAAACAAACAGGTCAGCCCAGCTCTCTGAGCCTCAGGTTTTCCTGTCTGCAGAATGGGAGCTGCTATTGCCAACTTGATAGCATCTGGAATAGCCTAGGAAGCATGCCTCTGGGTATGCTTGTGATGAGTTTCTATATTGGGTTAGTTGAGGTGAGAAGACACACCCTAATGTAGGTCGTGTCATCCCATGGATTGGGGTTTTGAATTGGAAAAGAAAAAAGTGAGCTGAGTACCTTATTTCATCTCTCTCTCTGTCCTGACTGCAGATGCCATGTGGCCTCACACCTGTCTCTATGCCATTCATACTATGGGCTGTACCTTCAAAACTGTGATCCAAAATAAATGCTTTCTTCTATTACTTCCATCACAGTTATGAGAAAGCGCACCTAAGATGGCAGTCATTCAGATCTTCAATGCCCTCCTAAAGCTGGGGTGTTGAATACCGGGTTCCAGCCTATAGTTCTATTGAAAGGTTGTGGAAGGGCTGGGGAGATGGCTCAGTGTGTGAAGCACTTGCTGTGTCAGCATGAGGACCTGAGTGGCAGCTTGTGTCTGTAACAACCGCCTCCTCCACTACCAAGGGACAAAGACAAGCAGATCTCAGGAGCTGGTCAGCTAGTTCAGGTGACCCTGGGAGCTCAAGGTTCAATGGGAAACCTTGTCTCAGGAAATAAGATGAAGAACAGAGAGGCTTCTTCTTACAGTAGATGGGAATTGACACAGAGGCCACATCAGACCCCCTCCCCTGGGCTGAAGGAGCTATTCAGAAGAGGAGGTAGAAAGATTGTCAGAGCCGCAGGTGGTGGATGGCTCCAAGGAAACAGTGCCTTCCAGACACAGCGGGACTGGTACCTGTGTGAGCTCCCTGAGACCAAGGCAGCACACACAGATCTGTGGTTTCAAACCAGACAAAATTCTAGCACTGGAGAATCCATTGCGTTTGATACCCACTGGGAAAGGGAAAATCAGTTTCCTCTAGTGGAGTGTCACTGGTATATCAACCACACTCCATGGCAGGCCCCATACCCAGAAATAGTTGGCCAACACAAAACAGACTCCATATTTTGTGTGTATGTTTTGTTTTGTTATTTTTTTAACTTATTGGTTTTTATTAAGTTAAACTGTTTGATTTTTTTTGTTTTTGAGAGAGAAAAACATGAAGTCGGGTGTATAGTGAGGTGGGGGAGAATCGGGGAGGATGTGGGAAGGGAAAAGAATATGATCAAAATATATTATATGAAAAATATTGGGACATCAGTCTCTGACCTCCACATTACATGGACACACCCATGCCCATCCACACAAACATACACAAAAACATGCACGTGGCGAGATCATTTGGCAGTTGAGCCCTGCTAGAAAGAAATTAGTGGAATACCCTTGAACTACCTAGGAAAACAGTCTTAATGAGGGAATCATCTAGAAAAGGTTGGGCTATGGGCATGTCTGTAGGGGATTGTCATGTTTGTCTTAATTGATGTGGGAGACCCAGGCTAAAAGTGGATGGTGCCATTCTCTGGGTACTGCACTGTGTAAGACTGGTGAAAGCTAGCTGAGTTTGGATGGAGCATGTGTTAGACCCTAGTTAACAGCAGAAACTCCATTTCTCACAGTCTGCTATTCTGCTCTGAATTGCTACCCACTATTTCCTAAGTCTAGGCTCAATCCCCTCGCACAGGTGTAAACCACAAGTGTTCTACCCTCTTCTGATTGGTTGACCAAGATCCTGTCCCATCGACTCCCTGATAGGCTGAAAGTGTGGCACTGTGGAAAGTCCCCAACTGCTTCTCCCCCTATTACATTATGATTGGATGGGACTTTGGAGCTGTTTCTTTGTGGTTTTCCCCTTTGAAACTGGCTGTTGCCTCTGCCTTGGGAGCACAGTTTGGAGCCCAAGTGCTGTCACCTCCCTGATATCAGTTTTAAAATTTGACTTATTCAAATCTGATCTTTTATGGTGGATTACTCCCGAATTCTCAGACTCTAACACAGATTCTCTGTTGTAGCTGCTTCCATAATTTTGCCACCTTGATTTCTCTTCTATGACGGATCATAACTTAGAATTGTTAGATTGTTTCTTTTTGTTTGTTTGCTTGTTTTTGTTTTTGAGACAGGCTTTCTTTGTATAGCTCTGGTTGTCCTGAAACTTACTCTGTAGATCAGACTGGCCTCGAACTCAGAGATCTGCCAGTCTCTGCTTCCTGAGTGCTGGGATTAAATGCATGTGGTCACCACCACTAAGCTGGAATTGTGTTTTAGTTAGGGTTGTATTGCTGTGAAGAGACACCAGCTATGGCAACTCTTTTTGTTTTTCAAGACAGGGTTTCTCAATGTAACCTTGGCTGTCCTGAAACTTGCTCTGTAGACCAGGTTAGCCTCAAAATCATAGAGATCTGCCTGCCTCTGCCTCCCGATTGTGACCCTGGCAACTCTTATAAAGGAAAACATTTAATTGGGGCTGGCTTACAGTTTTAGTCTGTAACATGGAGGGTCCAGCCTGCTTGTTGTTGGGGTTTTTGTCCCACCCAGTACCCCACAACTGTTTAGCCCCAAAGAAAATCACACATAGGTCTCCATAAATTATAAGCTGATTGGCCCATTAGCTCTAGCCTCTCACTGGCTAACTCTCACATCTTGATTAACCCATTTTTCTGATCTATGTTAGCCATGTGGCTCAATACCTTTTTTAAGTGAGGCAGATCACATCCTGCTGCTTCGGTGGTCTGGGCAGGAGTGGACGGAATCAGCTTCCTCCTTCCCAGAATTCTCCTGTTCTCATTGCATCATTTCTACTTCCTGTCTGGTTTTCCCACCTATATTTCCTGCCTGGCCAATCAACGTTTATTTATAACATGATTGACAGAATACAGTCAATTCTCCTGCACCATTAGTCAATTATCATCATGGCAATATGCAGGCAGACATGGTACTTGAGAAGGAGCTGAGAGTTCTACATCCTGATTCATAGGCAGCAGAAGACTGTCACTCTAGGCCTAGCTCGAGCATATAAGACTTCACAGTGAACCTTCACAATGACACACTTCCTCCAACAAGGCCATGCCTCCTAATAGTGCCACACCCTGTGGACCAAACATTTAAATACATGAGTTTATGGGAGAGCATACCTATTCAAACCACCAAAAATTGTGAGCTAAAACCCTCTTCTCCCCTATGGTGCTTTTCATCAGGGTGTTTTATCACAGCAACAGAAATACAGCTGGGACAGGACCACTGGGACCTCAGAGCCTTGCCAACTTTTAAAACTAACTTTTTTTTTTAAATTTAAAAATATTATGTGTGGGTATTAACATATATGTATAGATGCTCTCAGAGACCATAAAAGGACATCAGATTCTCTGGGATTAGAGTTATAGATAGTTATGAACCACCTAATGTGGATCCTGGGGATTGAAACTGGGTTCTTTGCAAGATTAGTATGTACTCTTTTGATGGCAGAAGATACAAAATAATCCCACACTAGTTCAGAATTACATATAATAAAAGGCTATTTATTTAGAGGAGACTCACAGATCACTGTCCTAGTTCACAATCCTCTGCACAAATGGGGAACAGGAACAGAGTCTAGCAGCCAGAAGTGAGAGCCAGAAGCAAGAGAGCGAGGGCATGCATTACAGCTGCATTTATTGTATAAGAGACCACGCCCAAGTAGGCTGGTATCTTAAAGGCTATTGGCCAAAGGAGCTCCCACACTACTTCCCCCTTTTGTTTAAATAAGAGAGTTCCAAACCCAATACAAAACTATGTACACTAGGAACTGATATAAAGTATAAAGTTAGAATTACAACCATCATAAACAATATTAAGTAAGGAACATTTTCTAATGTTTTAACAAACATTCTATCCTCAGGAGTCTAAGTCTTGTATTGGAAATTGGATAGATCATAAGAGGATGGTAACTACAACTATCTAATTTTCAACCCCATCAAAAGCCTGAGAAGGAAGATAATATTACTTAAGTAGGCAGGAAGTGCAATCAAACAGCTCCGAAAATGTGCAGTAGATGACAGAGACAACTGGCTGCCTGAGCAATCACCCAAAGTTTCATTTGCAGTGTTGAAGCAACCAACTTTGGCTAAGACCTAGAGTAACTGACAGGCCATTGTCAGAGGCAGGAAAATTTTCAAAACCATTTTACCCTGTCTTGGCAAAATTTGACAGTCTTTTTTCTTGTATCCTGCTTGTCTAGTCTGGACACTATGCATTTTGTCAGTGGTTGAGGCATGGGCAGTTCCTTGCCCAAAGGCCAGTTGTGCCAAGAAGAAAGCAAACTCTAAGTGGAATGTCTTTGGTGCTCAACACTCTCTTAAGAATAGATTGGTGCTGCCAGGAGCAATTGTGTCTCATGTCAACAGAATCATAAGTTATTTAAATGCCATGTTCTACAGATCTTTGAAGTGGTTGAAAATTACTTATCTATGCAGAACACAATCTTTATGTATCTAAAGAACCTAATTAGTCTGACTAAAAGTATAAAAAACATAAATGACTATTGACCTACAATACTTAATACCTTTATAACCTAAAGATTAAGACTTCATATCAGAATATTAAACAAATGTGCAGTAAAGGAGGACAATGACCTCAAAATGTAAACAATGTATAAATATCTTGATCAGAAGTAGAAATATATAATACAACATGATAAATATATCCTAAAATTGTATCAATATACAAGATGTCTTAAACAGAGATAGAAACATGCATATATACAATACGACAAAATAATTTTGTGTAGATGTACAAATATTATAAATAAGAACATATTCAATATGACAAATATCATTTGAACTTGTATCAATACAAAAATATATACCAATGTAAATTGTCCATAAATAATAGCTTACAAGTATTCACTCTATTACTCACTATTATTATTATTATAAATGTGAATAAGTTCACATTAAATTACCTATTATCCCATTAAATATTCTCTCTCTCTCTCTCTCTCTCTCTCTCTCTCTCTCTCTCTCTCTCTCTCTCTCTCTCTCTCTCTCTCTCTCTCTCTCTCTCCCATCTTCAGGTCTACATAATTTCCACCCCAACCCCCAGCCCTCTACAAATAATAATCAACCTTGAAATGGTGTGCCTAACCCCGAGGGCAAACTTTGTTGGGAGAGGGGATGTTGTTTTCTAGAATTGCTTCCTACTGTCATGGGACCAATTTTTTTTCTATGGGATCCTGTAAAAGTAAAATGATGGTTAAGTTTCAAGATTGCTGTTTTGTATAATTGCAAATGGTCTCTGAGTAGTTGATAGGGGATTTTGTTTTTGAAGTTCTTATTTGGAGTTCTGGCTAGAACATTGTAAGAAGGCGTACCATTTCTGCAGCTGGTACCCCCAAATCGGTCTTATAGTAACACTATCAACATAATGACATCATATCAGTCAGATAGAGTTGTTGTGGGGCCCCATCTTCTTTCTGGAAACTTCAAAGATTACTGCAGGAAAATCTGTTGTTCATTGTTGAAAACTTAAACATTATTCATATAGACATCTATTCCATGAAAGATACAATATAGACAAAATGGGTATGCAGAAAAGTAAAATATTTCCTTAAAATCTATCTTCCTTTTGTTCATAGCAGATGACCCCTGACATGAAACAGAAAGTCTCAATTTTTCTTTTAACAACATGCTTGAATTTAGAAAAAAAATACAGCCATTGTCTAACTCCAAAGCCATCTCTGATTTTTTAAGTAGAGCTATATACATGTCCAGATAATCAAATTTTACCATCCAGATAATACAGCATCAAAAGTCAGATTTCTCTTTGCTTGTTGATTCTTTCTGGATAGCTATCTTTCTATCTTTAGACATCTAGATGTCCAAGGTCTCTTGACTCTTTGAAGATGAATATTTTCTTGCAAAGATAAGAACAGAACCCTGAAAAAAAATTAAAAGAAAAAAGAACAGAATCCTGCCCCAATTCTTATGAGGTTTTCTTACCACCTGTATGATTGTCACCTCTGTGGATGAGTTATCATTTCTCTTCTCAAGAGGTTTCTCTTTTCCAAACCAAATCTTTATTAATTCATTTTTTCTCCTGTGAAAACAAGAGCAAAAACCCTTCTCCAACATAACACATCTCCTAGTTTTCATTGTAAGGTCAGCACATCCTTGAAATACACTGGATGATTTAATTCAGAAGTTTTTTTTTTTCTGTTATCCAATGCCTCTCTGCTGCTGTTGTTCTTTTCTCATTAGCGTTAAGAAAATTCAAGTTTAATAAAACATTATGCAATCTATTTCTGGGAGTATTTTTCCTTTCTGTTTGTTTAGCATATCCTTTATAGTTTGATTTGCTCTTTCTATAACTGCCTGACCTGTAGGATTATTTGGTATACCTGTAACATGCTTTATATTATATTAAGCAAAAAACTGTTTCATTTTCTTAGACACATATGCTGGACCATTATCTGTCTTTATTTGTGCAGGTATGCCATCATAGGATGGCCATAAATTCTAATAAATGTGTGATTACTGAATTATCTTTTCTGAGCTCAAGGTAGTTTCCCATTGAAAACTTGAATAAGTGTCAATGGTGTGATGTACATATTATAATTTTCTAAATTTTGTAAAGTGGAACACATCCATCTGCCAGATCTCATTCATTTGAGTACCCTTGGGTTAGTCCCTACAGGTAAAGGTGTTTGGTTATAAAAGGAGAAATTAGGACTGGTTATAAAAGGAGAAATTAGGACATCTCTTTATAATCTCCTTAGCTTGTTGCCATGTAATAGAAAACTCTTCCTTTAAACATCAATTGACATGATGTTTCTTATAAAATTCCGAGGCCTTCATCTCACTTCCAATCAATAACTGATCAATTCTTGCATTATCTTGTGCTAGAGCACCTGGCAGACCCATATGGGATTGGATGTGTGTTGTGTATATAAGACAAAGCCAATTCCTGATTATATGTATTTATTTATTAATTAAAGATTTCTGTCTCTTCCCCACTGCCACCTCCCATTTCCCTCCCCCCCCCCCCCACCCGCCCCCCCCCCCCCCCTCCCCACTGCCACCTCCCATTTCCCTCCCCCTCCCCCAA
>NW_026068156.1:909600-913224 GCF_014885135.2 Alexandromys fortis | reverse complement strand
ACTTTGTGTGGTTTTGGTATCAGGGTAACTGTAGCTTCATAAAAGGAATTTGGCAATGACTTTTCTGTTTCTATATTGTGAAATACGTTAAGGAATATAGGTATTAGGTCTTCTTGGAAGTTCTGGTAGAATTCTGCATTGAAGCCATCTGGTCCTGGGCTTTTTTTGGAGGGGAGTTTTTTGATAACAGCTTCTAGTTCTTCGCGACTAACCGGTCTATTTAGATCGTTCACCTGGTCTTGGTTTAGCTTTGGTATATGGTACTTATCTAAAAAAAAGTCCATTTCTTTCGCATTTTCCAGTTTTGTGGCATACAGGCTTTTGTAGTAAGATCTAATGATTCTCTGAATTTCCTCTGTGTCTGTGGTTATGTCCCCCTTTTCATTTCTGATCTTGTTAATTTGCATATTCTCTCTCTGCCTGCCCATCTCCTCCTATCGAAGCTATCTAATGTGTCTTTTAAAACCGGATCAGGTTTCCCTGTTGGCCAGTGGCTCCTCTTACAAAATGCTGTCGCTCTGTTTCCTGGCTCCTGCCAGGGGCCAAGTTCCCTCTCACCCCTCAGAAGGGTCTTCAGGAACAGGACCAGGTTCCCTGTTGCCAGGGACCACGTCAACCAAAGGCCTATCTCTTTGCTTTAATTGTAGTGGGGTGATCTGCTCTCAGTGTTATGTGCTGGTCCCCGCTGTCTGCTGCTGCCTGCACTGGTGGTCTGCAGCCCTGCCTGGGCCTGCGCCCTCTTCTAACCATCTTTGAAAGTCATTAAGAGTCCACAATTGGTCTCTCCTAATTTGTGTCTTTTGTGTTCCAATTTTCTTTAAACCTATTTTGTAATCTAGGTAATTAACATAATCTCTTTGTATTTTTTCAGGAGCAATTTATAATCCCCAATTTAGGCAAAACTCTTTTCTTCTTTAAACATTCTTTTAAGTATCTGCATTTGAGTCAGATAACAATGTGTTGTCCATGTGATGATAAATTATAGACTTAGGAAATTGCTTGCATATTATTTCCAATGGTTGACTTACAAAGTATTGACACAGGGTGGGACTACTGAACATGTTCTATGGGATGATGTTCCATTAATATCTCCTAGCAGGCTGAGAATTATTATAAGTAGGCACCGTGAAAGCAAATTTTTTATATCCTTTTCTTGTAAAGGTATAGTGAAGAAACAAGCCTTTATATCAATAACTATAAGAAGCCATCCTTTTGGTAATAGAGCAGGCAGAGGAATTCCAGATTGTAGAGAGCCCATAGGTTGGATAACCTTTTTGACAGCTCTTAGATCTGTCACCATTCTCCATTTTACAGATTTCTTTTTAACAACAAATACAGGAGAATTTCAAGGGCTGGTTGATTCTCCAATCCAGTTGCTCCTATACCAGCTGTTTTAAAGCCTGAAGTTTGTCTTCCATTAAAGGCCATTGTTTAACCCATATAGGTTTCCCAGTTAACCATTTTAAAGGCAAGGCTGTTAGTACCTCTGAAGGCTTGCTAGTTGCTTTGTGTTCTTGTATAGCCTGAATGGCTGGTGACTTTTGTTTTTAATATCTTATAATATCCTTCTGAGAAACATGAGCTTTAGGGACTGCAGTAATGTTAATCTGGGTATTCCATTGCTGCAATAGATCATAGCCTCATAAATTCACTGCAATATTAGCTACATATGACCTCAGATTTCCTTTCTATCCTTATGGCCCTATGCATTCAACCTACCTCATGCTTTGTTTTTGTTGATATAGAGTTCCAATTTCTAGGAATTGAATATCTGTCTCTTGAAGAGGCCAATCTGGATGCCAAGATTCTGGAGTAATAATAGTCACATCTGCACCTGTGTCTAGTAATCCCTCAATTACAATGTCATTTATATGCACTCTTAGCTTTGGTCTTTGCTAATTTACAGAAGTCTGCCAAAATATACATTTCCTATTTCCTACTGGAGTTTTTGACTCATTTTTCAGGTCTATTTCATTATTTAAAACAGTATGTTTTTTTTTTTTACAGTAGGCATTGTATTGTTTAATTTTCCTGGTGAGACATGTTCTTCATAGTGACTGGGAATGACTGGACCTTGTTTGACATGGGGGCCTATGAGAGGCCCCCCAAGGAGTTTTCAAGTGGTATTGGGTTGCCTCGTCTGTCTTTTGTCAATCTACATTCATTAGTCTCCAATGTTGACTTTTACCATACTTTCTACATATACCAGAAGGTTGAGGAATGACAGCCAAGGTTGTCCTCTGACCTCCACACACAAGTGTAAGCATGCATGAATGCATTAAAGATAATTTTTATGGTCAGACTAGGCCTGGTATTAGAGGCTGCAATCCCTAGTACTAGGAGAGCTGAGGCAGGAGGATCACAAATTCAGTGGTTGCCTGGTCTGCAGGATGAGTTCAGTCCCAGTCAGGGTAGCTTCAGACCCTGTCTCAAAATTTAAAGACAAAATTAAAATGAGGAATAACATTGTAGTTTAGTGGTTATATGCTCGCCTGGCATATATGAAGCTCTGGGTTTTATCCCAAGTACTAGTTAAGAAATAAGAAAGAAAAAAGTAAAACAAAGCTAGTGGAAACAGGTTTCTCACCATCAGAGGAGTAAAGGTGTCGAAAGCTGGAAAGCTCAGCAGAGGACAGTGGACTGTTAGCTAGAGCTGGTAATTTTCAAAATGTTTCAGACCATGGACATGCATATTTGTATATTATGATGCAAATACATTTTAAACTACATGAATTGTGTGTCTGTGTTAGTTACTTTTGTATTGTTGTGGTAAAACACCATGTCCAAGGCTACTTATAGAAGAGTTTATTTAGTGCTACAGTTTCAGAGCATTAGAGTCCAAGATGGCCTAGTGGAGGCGCAGGCAGTGATAGGCAGCAGACAGCTGGGGTAGCAGCCCAGAGCTCACATCTCAAAGAGCAAGCAGCGACCAGAATGACCCAACTCAAAGCTGCTTAGAGTCTTTGAAAACCTCAAGGCCAGTCTGCCATGCTCACCTCCTCTAACAGGGTCACACCTCCTAATCCCGCCCACCAGTTCTACCAACTGGGGACCACATATTCAAACACTAAACAGATGAGATCAAAGGGTCTATTCTCATCGAGCCACCACTCTGTGTGTGTGTCTGTGTGCATGCATGCATGTGTGCATGTGTGTGTGTTTCACATGCCATAGTGGGCATGTGCTCAGAGAACAACTTGTAAGAGTCAATTCTCCTCTTTCACGAAATGGATCAAAGGGTCAAACTCAGATCATTGCCTGACATTATTATTATTATTATTATTGGTTTTTCGAGACAGGGTTTCTCCGTAGCTTTGGAGCCTGTCCTGAAACTAGCTCTTGTAGACCAGGCTGGCCTCTAACTCACAGTGAACCACCTGCCTTTGCCTCCCAAGGGGATTGAAGGTGGACACCACCACTGCCTGGCTAATTGCCTGACATTTTTAATCCCGGCACTCAGGAGACAGAGACAGGTGGATCTCTGTGAGTTCCAGGCTAGCCAGGGCTACATAGTGAGCTATTTTGAACAAACAAAGAAACTGACCACAGGTCACCAGGATTGGTGGTGAGTGCTTTTACCCACTGAGAAATCTTTTTTTTTTTTTTTTTTTTTTTTTTTTTTTT
>NW_026068156.1:862419-907306 GCF_014885135.2 Alexandromys fortis | reverse complement strand
GAGTTTGCCCTGGCAGGACGGCCCAGAAAGCCGGCATTTTTAAACAGCACAACTTTTTTCCTGCTATGGCTGAAAACCGAAAAGCATGCATTCAGTTTTTCATCAACACCATTTAAGTGTTTTGTGGCAGGACCTCTTAATGAGCTGCAGGGTTTTGCAGCTGAAGCTGAGTCAGGAAGCCTCTCTTAGATGAGAGCGCGTCCTTGTTTCTAACAAGCAGGGGAGACCCGAGAAACTGCTGCTACCAAGAAAACATGCTTTACTCTTTCCCAAGCTTTTTCAGGCTTTTTGTGGATTCAGTTAGCCACATGTCTGGGCGCCATCTGTTGAAATAGGAGCGGCGGCGGGGCTGCGTCCCCAACACCCCGGCCGCTTGGCTAGCTCATGCCCGAAATAACAACACACAAACTGTATTCATTTAAAGAACTGCTTGGCCCATGAACCCTAGCCCTTACAGGCTAATTCTCGCACCTGGACTAGCCCATTTCTAATGATGTGTGTAAGCACCCCAAGGTGCGCTTACCGGGAAGATTCTAGCCTCCATCCATCGTTGCATCTACCTGGGAGGGCTGAGCATGGCGTCTCTGCTCCCGAGCTGTCGGCTCTCTCCCCGGAAGCCCCCACTGAGAAATCTTGTTCTGTGTTACAATTTCTGTTGCATTCGGGGAGCCTGTGGAACCTTTAAGGTGTGACTGACAGAAGCAGGATGCTAGGGTCTGACCTTGTGGGTTGTCACCCAGCCTTGCTTCCATCCTTCTGTCTCTGCTTCTTGTCTCCTACTACACTGTGACCAGGGACTGTCACCACTAATGGAATTGCCCTTGCCATCCTTGCCATGACAGACTGTGTCCTAATCAGTGAGTTGAAATAAACCCTTCCTTAGTCTATGTCTGTCAGCTGTTTGGTCACAGCAACATGAAAGGTAACATGTATCTGTATGTAGTGTGTATATTTACACTTGTATGCATAAGCATATATGCATGTTTATGAGTGAGTCTATGTGGATGTGTGTATGATTCTGTATATGAGTGTATCTGTCCATGTGTATGTGGGGGTGTTGTTGCTCGGTGTAAGAGGGACCCTAAAACATTCTTAGATTCTCACATCTTAAGCTTTGCATTTTTACATATGTGACCCTTAAAGCACCTTTTTTCACTATTATGACATCACATAACATTTAGGAGAAATCTGTTTTGTGAGTTTCTTTCTTTCTCTTTGTCAAATAGTTAAGAGACTTTACTCTAATAGGTATAATTACAGTGCTTGTCAAAATGAAAACGCTGCAGCGGCTACTCCCAGTCAGGCATTGGTTTGTGAGTTTATTTCGTATCTGAGCCTGGCAATGAGGTAAATTGTGTCTAGAGTTAGGATTGGTTCTAGGAGAGTGAAGCCTGTGACCTGGATTTTACACAAAGGGCTGAGAAGGCAGATGGCAAAGCTACCAGTCATCAAATCGCATCAGAGATTTTGAGAATAAATTTTACCCGTGCTATTGGTTTAAAAATGACAGACTTACTTGATTGGCTACCTAGACAGCCACCCGGGGGTCCTCCATGGTCCTAGGGCCACATCGGTCTTTCGGCTGGCAGTGCAGCGCCTGACAGGCTTCAGAAGACCCTGCGGGTTAGGAGTTTGTAGGAAGACCAGCCTACCATTGGCCTAGGCAACTTGAGGCAGTCGATTTCAGTGTCCCATCGCCCATGGCTGGAGAGGCCTTCGCAGCAGTTTAGATGAAAGGCAGTTTTGCTCAGGGGCTAGCGTTTTCACTTGAAGTGAGTTATGGATGGCAGTTCTTCTGTGCCCATCTGACTTCTCTGGAGTAAATAAGGGTTCCTGCCAGGAGCCAACCTTTCTATTATGAAGACCCTTTTTTTTTTCTTTAACAAACCTCAACACTTTTTTATTATAAAAATCCTGAAAAGATTAGGGATTAGAAAGGATAAAATGCGATGTAATAAAGACAATTTACTGCAAGTATATAAATCTACATCAACTTAAACAGAAACTCAGAGCAATTCTATTAGAATAAGAAACAAAATTATGTTGTCCACATTCTCCATACTGTTTCAATATAGTATGAGAAGTCTTTGCCAAAGAAGTAAGACAATTTAAGGAGATCAATGGGATAAGAATTGGAAATAAAGAAATCAAAGTATCTTTATTTGCTGATGATTGATAATATAGACAGGAAAATCCTAGAGCTGATAAACACTTTTAGCATTTTAGCTGGATACAAAACAAACAAACAAACAAAATCAGTACCCTTCCTATATACAAATTACAGACTACAGAGAAAGAAATAATGGAAACACCTTTCACAATAACCTCCAATAATATAAAATATCTTGGGACAACTCTCACCAAGAAAGTGAAAAGCATACAAGAATAAAAGTTTAAGATATTACTGTAAGAAGTTCAAGAAGGTAGCAGAAGATGGAAAGATCTTCGATGTCCATCAATCAGAAGGATGATTTTATTAAATATTACCATCCTCCCAAAAAGAATCTACAATTTCAGAGAAATCCCCATCAAATTTCATACACAATTCTTTACAGATATTAATGTGACAATCTTCTGCTTCATATAAAAACAAACAGAAAATAAAACAAAACAAAACAAAACAACAACAAAAATCCCAGTCTAGCTAAAACAATCATGAATAATCAAAGAACACCTGAGGCTATCACCATTTCTGATTTCAATCTGTAGTAGTACAGATATAGGAGCATGCAGTCTGAGCATGCAGTCTGAGGATTCGCAGAGACAAGATCGCCCCTTCAGTCTGAGGATTCTGTAGAGATAGATAAAAGGTCTCTCTATTGGCTGGCTGAACTGCTTCTCTGATCTCACAGCTTTCACCCTCTAATATCTGACCCCAGGTTTTTATTATTAAAACCAATTAGAATTCTTGCTACTGTGTCCTGCCTGCAAAGTATATAGTCCAATGGTGGCACAAAACTTCTGAGAATAATCAACCAGTACCTGACTTAAGTTTGTGTCTGTAAGAATGTTGATCCACTCCATGAGATGGAGCCCATATCTGATATTGCTTTAGTGATCAAGAGCAGGAGACTATAAACAACCCAGGGACATAGGTTAAAATCAAATACTACTATTCTACTAAAAATAAAGTAGCAATAAAATAACTACTAACAACATTTTGCTATGCTATGAAGACACTTTTTAATTAAACATTTAAATGTCACATTCCCCAGATCTCTGAGCATTTGAGGGCTGTCAATTGGATATATATGAATTATGACTACAGTATACTGTAACTGGCTTTAACTTAGCAGGTGAGATTTATAATTGTGAAGGACAAAGAAGTAAAGATTTTTTTTTTTTGCAGTAAAAATGGACAATAGTGAAGAACAGCTTACAGGAAAGGCTGGGCAGTGTAAATCTCTAGGACAGCTTTTGTTAATCTGAAATAGACCTTTATAACCTTAAATTTAAAAGTACATACCAATTTAAAGTATCTGAGACTTATTGCTTCCTTAATCTAGACAGAGATACAATGAACAGAGCTCATTAGGGCTGTTTAAAACTTTTTTTAAAATAGTAAGTGTATGTATAAATACATGCAGTTGAATTTAAGTTGTATACATTATACATACACACATACGGGGTAAAAGCTAGCTTACATTGCTTACATTCACACATAAAATTAAGAGAGAAAGAGACAGAGACAGAGAGAGACAGAGAGAGACAGAAAGAGAAAGTGGAGAATCAAAGCCGCCAGTGGATGAGAAAGCAGATTCGTCTCAGGTGGAAGGAAACAGATCCGCTGTAGGTGGGGTCCCTGCGTGAAGTGGATGCTCTGGTGGGCACTGCCAGGGTGTACCATTGTACAAACACATCACGTGCAACAGAGTCAGTGTAAGAGTAATTTTTAAAATGTAGCTACTGGCATAAAGGCCACTGATGGCAGGAGATGACACAAATGTTCTGGCGGTGCGGGCAGACTGCTGTCAGTGCCCTTGGCTAGGGGCAGAACCTCCCGAGTCTGTGGATCCTTCCTGTCCTAACCTCAAACAAAATAGTGGTGGTCACGTGGTTAACTTTAGCAAAGATGGTAGTTAGGACATCTGACCTGCTCTTAGCCAGGATGGCACCTGTCCACATGTTGTAACTCTTCCCATTTTACCATCTGCTGGCAGAAGTTAGAAATGTATATGGGTTTGTCGGCCTGCTTTCCATGGGAAAGGCAGAAAGATAAATGACTGACTCAGGTCGTTATCTGTTCCTTAACAAAATAACGGGAACCAAGAGCACAAAGAGGATGCAGAGTCTGAAGGCAAGAGGCCAAAATGGGGCCATAGCCCAAAGGGATCCATGGATGGGAGAAGCAAAGGCACTAACTACCCAGTGAGGATGGAGCTGGGGTGCTAGGCCGGCAAGACCCCTTGCTCTGAGAAACAAAGGCACCACTCAGTAAATGCAGTGCTAGGACCCTGTGCCCAAAAGCCTCCGGTGTGGGAAGTTTGCAGGCAAAAGGGACCAATCGTAGCCCTGAAGGCAGTGGCTTGGTGGAGGCAAACTCACCAACTGTAGTCCGTGTTTTGCAGAGTATCCCAGCAGATGGATAACGGGAAAGTGTGTGGTCAGTTGGTCTAAGTCCAGGATCTTTGCGTGCCTTGGAGCACCTGCCACTGGGCAGGAGGGAACACGGAGAGAGCCTTACGGTCATGGAGCCAAATGTTGTTTTACAGTGTGAGAGGGACCCTAAAACATTCTTAGATGCACCCAGGCAGTACCCTGGCCAGCCCAGGGTTCTAGTCACTACGCAGGTGCAAAGGTCTCTTTAAGAGATAAGTTCCGCCCATACCCAATCTCTCTTTCCCACTGCTCCTCTGAAGGGGCAGGCAACACATTTCCTGTCTCCTTCTCCTTTCTTTCTGTCTCTCTTTCTCCAATTCTTGCTTCCCTTCCCATTCCCTTTATCTCAAATAAACACACATAAGTTCTGTCTGCAAGGCATATTCTCTCACCCGCTGAGTTTGGATCCAACTGCCATGGGACCCACCAAGGTCCCACTCACACCTAACCATCACAGGTATAGGTGTCTATATTTGAATAAGTGGTCCCCAGTTGGTGGGACTGTTGGGAAGGATTAGGGAGTGTGACCTTTTTGGAGGAGGTGAGTCATTGGAGACTGACTTTGAGGTTTTAAAAGACTCCGGCACAGTGGTTCTTGACCTTAATGCTTCGACCTTTAATATACTTCCTCATGTTCTGGTGACCCCCAGCCATAAAATTGTTTTTGTTGCTACTTCATAGCTGTAATTTTGCTATTGCTATGAATTATGATGTAAATATTTGTATTTTCTGATGGTCTTACGTAACCCATTTGAAAGGGGTCATTCAACTCCCAAAGGGGTCATGACTCACAGGTTGAGAACCACTGCTCTAGCAGTTTTGAGTTTGGTCCCTTTGTTTCCTGATGTGATCTCTCAGCTGCTCCCACAGCTGACTGTACCTGTCTGTGTATATATATCTTTGTTTGAATGTATGTATGAGAATGTTTGTGTTCCCATTTGTTTAACGAGGGGATCTGAAGCCATGATACTCCAACAACAATAACTACCCTAATACCCAGATCTGGGTTTCTGAATTCCATTTTCCACCTGAAAGCACCACCCTCTTTGAGAAAACAGTCAGTTCCCGAGGGGAGGGTGAGGAGTAAAGCTGGGGCATCTAAGTGGGGCAGAAGCAGAAAACCAAAAATGATTAGGGGACGTCAGAATGGTTCAGAAGCAAGCCCGATAAGCTTCTACAGGCCAAATCAAAAGCAGTTTAAGTATTAAAAGAAAAAGAAACATCAGCATAAAGACAGAGTAAAATTCCCCCTTCCCTAAGAGCAGTTAAAAGCCTAGAGAGATTTGACAGAATCAACACTTTCCAGAGCCCTGGACTTGATCCAAAAGCTTACAGTAACTCAGTAAGCATTTAGAAAAGAACAAAACAAAAACAAACCTCAACCCTCTCGAAAGAGCAAGCACGACGGAATTCTAAGCTGCTCTACTCCACTCTCTCTTCCTCATCTCAGAAGTAGATTGTTAATTAATTAGTTAATTAATTAATTGAGACAAGGTGTCTCTATGTAGCCTGGGCTGGCCTAGAATTCTCTATGTAAATCAGACTGGCTTGGAGTTCGCAGAGATCCATCTGTTTCTGCCTCCCCAGTGCCGGGTTTAAACCGGTGCACCACCACACCCAGTACGTCTTTACATTTTTAAGACCTTTGTGTATGTGTGCATGCGTGTGAGCTACCTTTCTCATGCAGCCCAGGCCCACCTGCCTCAAGATGGCACTGCCCACGTGGGTCATGCCCTCCTATGTCAATTAACTGTTAAATACCCCTACAGACATGGCCACAAGCCAGTCTCCTTCAAAAATTCAATTGTGTCAAGTTGGCAAGTGATGGGTGCTGACAAAAGGAACAGGTGAGGAGTTACAGGACTGTGGGCAATCCGAAGGCAGATTCATCAGTGAAACACCCATCCTAACACAGGGGACGAGATGTGAAAGCTGTCTCCCAGGAGCTTCCTGCCCAATTTCCAGGGAGCTGGTCTGCTCAGTCTCCTGTTCATAGCAACTATTGCTACTTATGCAACCCCGGGAAGGGTCTTGTGAATTTTGTAAGTTTCAGGAGCTTTCTGAGACTTATGAAGATTGTTTACATTCTTAGTCTCGATGAGCACTCTCTAGCAGGGAATGTTTCAATCCAGAGGAAAGTGCTACACAACAGTACCCAGGGAAACACCTGTTCAAGCATGAGCTGAGAGCGGTAAGGCAGTTGAGGAGACTTGAGTGGTTCTACTTGAAAGGGAATACGGGCTTCACAGAATTCATCCAGAAGACACTGAACAAGAAACAGTACCAATATCAAACAGCAGCAGCAACACTCTGGAGAGATCATTTGATTTCCATAATTGTTACATTTTATGGTTTGAAATGTACAGCAAAAATTATGAAACCCGTAAAGGAATAAATACTGCTCACATACAGGAAAATCTACATAGCCAGTTTGTAATGGATTAAATAAAAAATGCTGCTGATCCTGAGTAGTTGTAGCGGGCAGCAGGCTATGAGACCACACTGCAGGTCCCCAAGCGAGGGCAGACAGTGGTCCCCAGAGCAGCCAGTCCCAGGCAGGGACAGTGCACGAGACCACTCTCCAAAGGTGGCTGGTGGTGGGTGAGAGACAGAGACATGGATAGACACGCCATGCAGAGTGAGGTTGGATATTTATTTAGTGGGTTATGGAGGGGGAAGAGAGAAGGGGAGAAGAACAGAGAGGCAGAGAGAGTGAGAGAGAGAGAGAGAGACAGACAGACAGACAGACAGAAGGTGGGGAAGGGGAGAAGTGGGGAGAGGCAGGGGTTGCCTCTTTAAGAGGGAGAAGAAAAAGGAAGGAACTCAGGCTGGAAGCTGAAGATCAGCCTGCCTCAGAGGAAGCGGGGTGGGAGTGGGCGTGGCTTGTCTCTTAAAGAGACAGTACAGACCATTACACAGTTTCCTAGAGAGAATCCAGATGTTGGGCTCATTAGCTGTCTTAGTCACTGTTACACTGCAGTGAAGAAACACTATTACCAAGGCACTTTTACAAAAAAAAACAAAAACAAAAACATTTAATTGTGGGCTTGCTTGATTTCAGAGGTTAATCCTCTACCATCACGGCAGGAGCACGACAGCATGTATGGTGCTGGAGCAGCCAAGTGCTACATCCTGATCTATAGGCAGCAGGCAAAGAGAGAGACGCTGAGTCTGGTGTGAGCTTTGGAAACCTCAAAGGCCACCCCTGTTGACACATCTCTGCCAACAAGGTCACAGCTCTTAATCTTTCTGTTAGCATCCAGTCACACCTTGGCCCTGCCCCTTGGGGACCTGGCAGAGTGCATTCCTGCGTCCATGACAGACGTCCATGTCTCTTTACAAGGCAAAACTCTGCCTACTTTTTTCCTCTTCTTTCTCTTTCTCTCTCTGTCTCTCTCTTCTCTTCTGTCGTTCCTGCCCCTAGAGGCTGATCTCTTCCCTTCCTTGCCCCCTTTTCTCTTAATAACCCTTCCTACATAAGCTGTCTGCAAGGCTTATCTGTCTCTCACCCACCAAGGTCTCTTTCCCGCAGAATCATATCATTGGTGCCACGTGGCTCTCCTGCCAGCTGGTAGTCTCTGAGGAGTGCTGGGACCCTGGGACCCTGGGACCCTGAAACCTTTGTCAGTCACCAAAGGATGGCAGGACTCCTCCATCCAACACAGTGACTAAAATTGGTGAGCCTCCCCGTGCCTCCTGCCCTCCAGTGAGGATTCATCTCTCAACTGTGGTTTCTCGCATTCCAGCTTTGCTGGAAAGACCCATTCCTGGGCAACCACATGTCTCTTGGGCTCTGAGCCCTGGCCCCCTAGTTCTGGGCTTGACAAACCACAGATGCAGCCTGTGCTCTTTATCCAGTCCTCCCTTAATCTCTGGGATGCTAAACATTACAGGCTTTGAATCTTCCCTTCCTCACTTGAGAAAACTGTGTCCCCCGCCAGGTACTTGGCCACTTATTGGCACCCTACATTCTGCCAGTGATCTGGCAGTTGGAAGTATGTACGTCTCTTCTTTTTGCCTGTTCTCTTTGCTTGTCCTGTCTGTTTCTTACTCCTGACATGTGATCCAGCCATGCTGAGATCCTCTATTCTTCCTGCCATAGCCCAGGGTGGCGGGTCCCTCTTTCCTGCCTTGCTGTGGTCTGGCCTGAGATGAACAGTGTATGCTTAGGTTGTTTCCTGTCTGACCCATATGTATAAAAGATGTGTGTGAATGGTGTGGCCACACGCGTGTGATTCTAACTGTTTTAAATGCCTGAGTTTTATGCATCAGGTGTGTGTCTTGCTAATTGGGTACAACTGTTCTAAAAAAAAAAAACACCACGTGGTCTGTCAGTATCTTACAACTGTGGGCAGGCATCATCTTTGCTAAGGGCAGATCAGATGACCTAACCGCCATCTTTGCTAAGGGTGGCCATGTGACCACTGCCATTTGGGTTGAGTTTAAAGGGATACTTCACTGCCATCTTGACTAAGGGCAAAGACAGAGTTCAGATGACCTAACCACCCTGTCTGTTTGCTACAATGCAAAAGTCAGAGATAGAGAAGCCAGCTTCATCTCACTCAAGACACACTGATTCTCTCTTTCTTATGTTACTCAACTCCTGTTTAATATATGTGTGTATATGCATTTGACTTTTGATTTAAATTCATGTGTGTGGATGTAAGCTAGCTTTAACTCTGTGTATGTGTGTATGCAACTTAAATTCAGCTGTGCATATATGTTCATATAATTTTTGTTAAAAATGTTTTAAACAGCCACAAGATGCTCTTTTAAACAACCCCAATGAGCTTTGTTCATTGTATCTCCTTCTAGAGTAAAAAAAAAATACAAGTCTCAAGTATTTTAACTTGGTATGTATTTTTAGATGCTGATAAAAATACATGGTTAGATCTGTTACAACATACTGTATATGTGATTCAATTCTGCTTTAAAATATATTCTATATAGTGATAAAAATTTAAGGTTATAAAGGTCTATTTCAGATTACAAGATCTTCACTATTGTCAGTTTTTAGTGTTAAACTTCTATTGCAAAAGGGGATTTTTCTTTACTTCTTTGTCCTTTGCAAGCATAAAATCTGACTTGCTAGGTTAAAACCAGTTACAGTGAAGCTGGAGGACTCTGGGTAAAACATTCCTCCACAGCCTCTCAGCTTGGATCCAGCTCTCCAGGCAGATCCTGTACTAGCGTCATTGTTGTCATAACTCAGATATACCCAATAGGCAGACAGTTCTCAAATGCTCAGAATACGGAGAATATGGCATTTAAAATGTTTAATTAAAAAAAAGGCTCTTTGTAATAGAGAGACAAGTTAGCTCCTGGCAGGCACCCCTATTTCCTCCAGAGAGCGAGGATAAGAACAGAAGAAGCTCCACCTTGCTTCATCTGTGGCAGCACTAGGCTCTGAGCCAACCTGCCTCTCATCTCAACTGCTGCAAAGACCTTCTTCAGATTGTGGATGTTAGAACACTAGGATCCGGTTGCCTCAAGTTGCCTAAGGCAAAAGGTAGATTGGTCCTCCCATGAGTCCTTACTCCACAGAAGCCTGTGGGATCTTCTGGGACCTTGCAGGCCTACTTCTGCCAGCCGAAAGACTGATGTTGCCCCAGGGTGGTTGTGTAGGTAGTCAGTCGAGTAAGTCTCTTTCATTTTTAATCACTGATTCAGGTAATATTTTATTATCCTCATGAACTCTGATGCGGTTTGATGACTAAAAGCTTTGCCAGTTTAACAGCAGGAACCAAAGCTTCAGCTGCCCCCTCAGTTCTCTGTGTAAATTTCAGGTCACAGGCCTCACTCTCTTAGAGCTGGTACTAAGTCTAGACACAGTTTACCCTGCTACCAGACTTGAGAAAGGGTAAACTCACAAAACAGATTTCAGTATAACTTCTTACCATCTCTTTGTTTAAATAAAAGGTGTTTTAAGATGCAAAGCTTAAGCTGTGAGGATCTAAGAATGTTTTAGGGTCTAAGAAGGTGTTTTAGGATGTGCAAATCCAAGTTATTAAGGTGTGTACATGCAAGTTATAAAGGTCTGAGGATAAGACTGTTTCAGAGTACAAGAAAGTGACTTAAGGTGTGTAAATGCAAGTTATGAAGATATGAGTATAAAAAGCTTAGGTGATAACAAAGGCAAGTGATTTGAGAAGTTTGAAAGAATAAAACATGTTTCAAATTAATCTCTCTCATTATGCTACTGTTATACTAAGGCTCCAAAAGTCTTAACATTAATCAATAAATTCTGATAGGCTATTAATCTAGCTATGGTAGAGTACTACCACTGTCATCATAGCCACAAACTCAAGATTTCAAATTCCCTTTGGTTGTTTCCTAATTTTTGTAAATTTAAAAGATGCTTCTCGTTGTGCTAAAAAACATGTCACAGTTTTCTGGATAGAAAAAAAGAGTGTTAATGCTTTCAACCAAAATCATTTCTGGTATGAGTATACTGCCATTTATACAATGTAAATTTCAATACAGATTATAAGTAGTGGAATATTAATATGCCTAAAACTTATATTTCACAAACTCAAAGAATTCTTGTAAATTCCAGGAAGATGACTTGGGTCCACTTTGAACAGGTCAGAGGCACTCCCAATTACCAGGACCTAAACAACCCAAGCCTCCCCATCTTTCCCTTGTCTTAACACTCCCCTCCCTCAATTACAAGTGCCTAAGACCCCCCCCCCCCCCCCCCCCCCCCCCCCCCCNCCCGCAACGTAACCTTATCCTCTGCTCTGCCAATGTCTTGCCAGGTCCTAAGGTGCCGGATGGTTCCACATTGCCTGGACAGCTGTGAAACAACCAACTATTTTAGGATGTGGCCCAACATCCCAGCTTTCTCAGGTCTCCCAAAGTTGTTGATGCCCCACAAATCAGCAGGAAGCAGTCTCAAGAACTTGGCACCCTTGTTTCCCTAACCTACCATGCCTAACGCCTCACCTTTTTAATAAATAAAGAAGGGAGGAATGCTAGCATCCAGACACACCTTGGCGCCTTGGCCCCTTTGGAGACCTGGCAGAGTGCATCAGCTCTGTGTGCATGGTAGACAGTACCCTGTCCCTTTAAAAGGCAAAACTCCACCTACTTTTCTCTGTTTCCCCCCCCCCCCCACTGTCTCTCTCTTCTCTTCTATCATTCTTGTTCCCACTTTCCAAAGAGTTCACCAACTGGGCAAATATATGAGCCCATTGGAATAATGTTTAATTCAAACCGCCACACTAGCCAACTTTGAATCAGCTATTTTAATGTTAAAGAATGAACAGGAATCGTCAACTAGTAAATAAGGAAATACACGAGGTGACTGTACCCGTACAGAGAGATGAGCAGCAGAGAGGTGCCAGTTTGATTCGATTATTGGTGAGGTAAACTTTTCCAGGTTTACAATGTGCCCATGTGCCAGAGATCAGCTTTGTCAGGGGTGGAGTGGGGTGGGTGGAGTGTGGGGTGGTTCAGATTCCAAAGAGGAAGTGTGGAGTCAGCAGAGAGAAAATGGAGGAGACTCACATGATCTGAGTGTAAACTGGGATGCTTACCCTTGGCATTTATCAAAAAAGGAATACAACTTTTGGACTCAATGTTGGGTCCAGGGGGGTCACGCAAAGATGAGAACACCACCAAGTCTAATAAACCGGAAGCAAACTTTATTCCGAATAGAAACCAGATTCCAGGAAAACCAGAAGCAAATTTAAAAATAAAAAATAATAAAAAAAAAAACCCACCACGGGACACAGAAGCTTATCAGCTAGCTGAGACCACAGCTTGAGATGGTGTTTGTTAGGCTGAGGCCAAAGGCCGGTTTCTGAACCCATCTTTTTTATAGTAGGGGCAACAAACATTAGGGCTGACAAAGGAATTTTTATGATCTTGCCCTGACTCACGGGTTAGTCAATGGAGACCCTAAAGGGGGAATGGGTTCTAACGTCCATTGGTAACTAGGCAGCTATCATAAAATATGATTTAGAGGAGATTTTAGTGAAAATCACTAATTGTAAGAAAACAGATGTCTTTAGCAATTAGAAAAAGGGGCTGCTAATAATACCAGAGGTTTAATAAATTAGAATCATTGGTTCTTAGGCTGGGAACTTAGAAGATAGCAGAAAACTTTTTACACTATCTCAAGATAAAACTCAGATACAGACTGCCATACTTTACAACCTCCATTATCAGAGCTCATTAGTTAGACGGTGTTTGTATCTTGTCCACTGTCTCTCCCGGTACCTCCAGGCAGTGTATACTGGAGCCCCATGCCTCCCCTTTTGATGACACCAGTTTCCCATAGCAGAGACAGTGCCTAACCCAGAGGTCACACATCTCTGTCTCCTAAAGGTTAACTCACTTCACATCTGTCGTTTATTGAGGATGGCCAGGACACTACTCTCTGTTTGCCGAGAGACGCTCCGGCCTTGTAAGTAGAACAGCCAGTAGTAAAATGAAATGACCTACACTGACGGAGGCTTCTTAAGCGGCTGAGAAAATAGCTCACTGTGAATGACTGATCCTTGATCTTCTGAGAAAGCTGCTGACAGTCTGTTCCCATTTTCCTAGACTTATAACTTTATATTTTTTTTTATTTCTACATTCTTATTTCTGGAATCTATGTTTTTATTTTCTTATTCTTGGACTCTTCACTCAATCAATAGCTTAGCCACAGACAAGACTGAAAGTTGACTCAGTGATTTAGGGACAGAACGTGGCCCTTAACTTGGTTATAGCATGTTTCCTGAGACAAAAGCAAGTGTCTAAATGTCTATTGTTCTTAAAGGTTCAACAACTTTACCAGGATCTCTCCTTCAGCAACATAAAGAGGCCACAAGTTCCTCTTGTGAAAGATGAGGATGACCGCTTTTACCAAGCAGGGACTTTCCCCAAGCCCCTGAGGGAATGGAGGACCTGATCCAAATGCCTGACCTTGGGAAAAGGACTTCCTCAGGGACCAGACACTACTACAATTTAAGAGCAGTTTTCATTCCTAGTGGGCATGATGCAGTGTAAGCACTGAGCTGAGCTGTTCCCCAATTGTGTGCTTTTGTGTCTTAGTTTTACTGTGTGGGTCTGTTTCCCTCATACACTCCCCAAAGGGGAGGTCCTGATGTCTTATTCTTTTCCCATTTTACTGTACCGTTCCGATTTCTCCACATTTACTAACTGAACTCTTGTCCTTAATGGCCTCAGGCTCTGGATCTAGACTGTAGGCATTTCAACCTTGGGATCAGGTGTGTCTAGTAAATCTCTAACTTTCCTGTTCTTGGTGTAATTAGGATACTGGGCACAATGAAGATTCCTGGTTCCAAGGTGACTGGGATATTTTTTCCCCAAAGAATTACTTTGTTTAAAGAGGCTGACATTTTATACATTTTCATCCTTCAAAGCCAGCTCAAAATTTTCCAAAGTAAAAGGCATAAGGAAACTCCTATAACACATAGTAAGAATCATTAAAAATGAAAGTTAAAAGGTGCTGGAGAATTGTGGTCTGCAATGTTGAAGTGCTGGAACTTTGTTAAACGGCAACGGTTCACCATGTGGTCCACGCCATCTGTGAGGGCATTTCCAGAGGAGGGAGGCACCACCTGCAATGTGGGTGGTCCCATCTGCTGGGGATCTCCAACTAGGGACCCCATTCCATGTGCTGGTCTCACTCTTTCCATTCCAAACCCTGCCCCCGAGAAAGCCCACCAAAAGTCAGCCCCTCAGTGGGGCTGCTCAAGACCATGCCTACAGGTTATATAAGACCTGAAAGTCATGTTTGCCATGTGATTTTTCCCCTGCCTTTCCAAGGGTCACCCAGGAACTGCTTTGATCTGCTCATATTAAACCTGGATTTACTAATTTGGCCTGATCTTACTGATTACATAGGCAGTGGTGTTACTACCAGGAGATTTAAGCTTTTCACCATCCTATGGAGTGAATGAAACAGTGTGGGTAGGAGCCAGCTGTTGGAGCTTCTGCATTCGTCTCTTCTTGGTCTGTGCAATCCATATTACATTCAGCCCTTAAATTGCTTATGTGCTGTTTGAGCTCACTGAGAAGCTGGCTCTGCAAGTGGGGTTAACGCCCAGTTGAGACTCAAGTGAGTTTTTGCCAAGTGTCCTTCAAGGCCCTCTGCCTGGGGATGAGCTCACTCAGGGTTTTATTGCTGTGAAGAGACACCGTGACCATGGCAATTCTTATAAAGAAAACATTTACTTGTTTGTGGTGGCTCACTTATAGTTCTGAGGTTTAGTCCATTATCACGGTGGGAAGAAAGGCATCCTTCAGACAGACATGGTGCTAGAGCAGGAGCTGAGAGTCCTTACATATTAACTCATGGGCAACAGGAAGTGGTCTGAGACACGGGGTATTATCTTGAGCATATATGAGACCTCAAAGCCCACCTCCACAGTGATACACTTCCTCCAGTAAGGCCACACCTACTCCAACAAGGCCACACCTCCTAATAGTGCCACTCCCTATGGGTCAAGCATTCAAACACGAGTCTATGGGGGCCATACCTATTCAAACCAGCATACTCCCTAACTCTTTGTCAAAGAGGGAAAGAACAGCATAACAGCTTGAGTAAAAATGTTCTTGAGAACAGCTGGAAGGTGACCCATTTCAGAAGAGGTCACTACTGTTTATTCCTTTGATATTAAAGACCCTGCAGTTGGAGAGAGAAGCCAGAAGTTCAGCCATGGAGATAAAACTCAGTTGTGAACTCCAGTTGCCTGCCTCAGCTTCCCCAGTCTGGGGGGGCCTGGCTTCTGTTTGTAAGGTCCCACTTTGATGACACAATTTTGTGTGGGAGGACCTTCTGTCTATGTGTTGCTTTTATTGGTTAATGAATAAAGAACTTCTTTGAGCCTATGGCAAGGGCAGAACAGAACTAGGCAGGAAAAGCTAGGCTGTATGCTGGGAGAAAGAGGGTGGAGTCAGAGAGAAGCCATAGAGTCACAGGAGATAAATGCTGGGAAATTTAACCTGTAAGCCACAGCCATGCGATGATACACAGATTAATAGAAATGGGTTAAATTAATATGTAAGAGTTAGTCAATAAGAAGCTAGAGCTAATGGGCTAAGCAGTGTTTTAATTAATACAGTTTCTGTGTGATTATTTCAGGTCTAAGCTAGTGGGGCCACAGGGAAGAACAAGGAGCCTCCACCAACAGTAATTTGTATCTTTTGGTATTTGTTCTTTTACTTAGAAACCACACCCAAGGGGATATGCTCTGCCCAGAACACCCTTGATTAGGAATACCAGTGTTATGGGCCTGGTGTCATTCAGATATTCACTAGTCTGACCATTAATAAATTTTAAAAAAGAAGAGGCTTAAAAGTCTCTTTTAAATTCAGATACTAGTGACAGGGTCTAAATGCAGGACTCAGAATTCCCTAATACAGTGCTGGACTCTGTCACAGGTTTATAAAGGCAAAGAATACAAAGTTACAATTTGTTCTTATGCAAGCAGAAGGTGCTTTGTGCAAATCAAGCTTGTTTACAGAAGCAGAAACAGCAGCAAAATAAATTAACCCCTAACAGCCCTTAGCATTGTAAGTCTAATGTTGATTTTAGTTCTCTCTCTCTCTCTCTCTCTCTCTCTCTCTCTCTCTCTCTCGTTCTCTCTTTGGTTTTTTGAGAAAGGGTTTCTTTATGTAGCTTTGGTGCCTGTCCTGGAACTAGCTCTTGTAGACCATAGTAGAGATCCGCCCAACTCTGCCTTCTGAGTGCTGGGATTAAAGGCATGTACCACTGCTTGGCTATAGTTCTCTTAAGCAGGGATTTTAATTTTAATTTTAAAATTCATTTCTTCTTTTCTTCCTCCCTCCCTTCCTCTCTCCCTTCCTCCCTTACTTCTTTCCTCCCTCCCTCCCCTTTCTTTCTTTCTTTCTTTCTTTCTTTCTTTCTTTCTTTCTTTCTTTCTTTTTTTTTGCTTTTTGAGACAGGGTTTCTTTGTGTAGCTTTGGAGCCTGTCTGTCCTGGAACTCGATCTGTAGACCAGGCTGGCCTTGAATTCTCATAGATCACCAAGCCTTGGCCTCTAGAGTGCTGGGATTAAAGGTGTGGTCCACTGCTGCCTAGGTTAGACATCCTAAGTTTTTGTAGTTGACCTCTGCCATTGCTGTGCCTGTTGCTAGAAGAGCAGCTCCAGCAGCTCCCATCCTAAGGGTGTGAGAAGAGGAACTGCACATTTCTCTCTGCTCCTGGGGACTGGAAAGATCTGTGAATACAAGTACACTAGCTATGCTGGGCTATTGCATACAAAAAGGGAAACAGGAATAGTAAGATACAAAATTTTGGGGTTTGATGCATATGCCAAACAGTCAAGCAGGGATGTAATTGTTATCACATGCAAACAAAACCGTTTCAGCCAAGAGATGAAGGAAGGGATGTCTACCTGATGGAGTCGCAGCCAGGAGCTATGAGACATTTATGTCAAGTCTGCATTTGTTCTAAAGGGCAATCTAGACATATATCCCACGAAAGAGCAGGAGGAACATACACAAAATATTATTAGTCTACAACCCATGTCACCCTTATCTTTAGTGTACCTTTTCTGGCTTTAGTGATGGTTCATTTTCTGTGGACTGGCTATTATCCCTTGTGATGAGCCTGATCTAGGAGTGCTGTATTGCCTTGGTGAGGCAAAGAGGGGCGGTCCATTCTCTAGTATTCTGATTGTCTGCAGTCTGGGTTGGGTCCTGGAGGTGGGTGAAATGGGGCAGTTTCTCCAAATGCTTAGTGTTATCACAATCCAGGTGGAGTTATCTTTGGAGGAGACCTTAGGGCTGCCACTAGAAGCTTCATTTTTTTTTTTTTTAAAATCTAACATGTAGGCTGATTTTTCTTTCCTGCCCAATAGTTCCCAAATAGCCAACACAGAGGCTTGATATTAATTATAAATGCTTGGTCAGTAGCTCAGGCTTGTTACTAACTAACTTTTAGAACTTAACCCCCCTTTCTTTCTTTCTTTCTTTCTTTCTTTCTTTCTTTCTTTCTTTCTTTCTTTCTTTCTTTCTTCCTTTCTTTTTTTGGTTTTTCAAGACAGGGTTTCTCTGTACATTTGGAGCCTGTCCTGGAACTAGCTGTTGTAGACCAGGCTGGCCTCGAACTCATGGGGATCTGCCTGCCTCTGCTTCCCGAGTGCTGGGATTAAAGGCGTGCACCACCACCACCCAGCAACCCATTTCTATATACCTACATTCTGCCATGTGGCATTACCTCTCTTTCATCTTGCACCTCCTGTTTCCTCTCTGTGTCTCAATGGAGATTCCTCCAACTCCGCCTTTCTCATTTTCAGTGTTCTTTGTCTGGTATTCCCACCTAACCTTATCTTGTCCAGCTAGCTATTGGGCAGCCAGCATTTTTATTAACCCAATCGCAGCAACATGTATTCACACAGTATAGAAGAAAATTCTGCACTAACATAGGAAGACTTTTTCATTAAACACTTTAAATGTCATAGCCAAGAGATCTTTGTAGAGTTTTTGAAAGCTGTCTATTATGTATATTTGATTTTAAATAAGCTTTACTTGTTTTTAGTTACTTGTTTTAGGCTAAACCTTGAAGACATATACAGAAGGTTAAATAAAGCTATTCTCTGTGTCTCGCCTTATCTATAACAGTGGTTCTCAGCCTTTCTAATGCTTCAGCCCTTTAATAGAGCTCCTCATGTGATGGTGAGCCCATAAAATTGTTTTTGTTTCTGCTTCATAACTAATTTTACTACTGTTATGAATCATAATGTAAATATCTGATATGCAAGACATATGATACATGACTCCTGTGGGGACTGTGACCCGTAAGTTGAGAATCATTGATCTAGACTAATACAGATCTCTGCCATCTTAGTCTATCCAAAACTCTCGTCAGCTCTTATCTCATGCCATCAAATCTCTGCTATTCTTTTTTATTTTAAAGTTATATTTTTATTCAGGAGATACAGCTAGAGATATGAGTCCCTGATAGAGACTGTCAGTTTGGCATCAAAACATGCCCAGACCGTGTTACCATTAAAGGCCATATGGATATTCATGGTCTGTGCTGCCTGGGATACATGAGACTTTGTATCAGAAGAAAGAGAGAGAGAGAGAGAGAGAGAGAGAGAGAGAGAGAGAGAGAGAGAGAGAGAGAAAAGGGACGGAGGGAGGAAGAAAGGAAGGAAAGCCTTGATGGCTATTGAAGATGGACCTCTCCCTTAACCCACAGCTTGAAAATCAAGGAAATGAAACTATGGGCTGGTCAAGAACTAGGGTCTGAATTTCACCTTTGGCCCGGGGTGAAGAAATGACTTTTTGAACATCCAGAAATATGATGAAATAACTATGTAGCAGGAGGCTTCTTGGTAAAGAACAAAGACGTATTATCCCAGTTTCTTTCCCTGTCACTGTGACAAAGGCAATGTAAGGGGTGAAGGGTTTATTCTGGCTCTGAATCCAAGGCTCAGTCTATCATGGTGGGGAAGTCAAAGCGCAGAAGCTTGAAGTAACTGGTCACATCACAGTGGTGAGGACGTGGAGAGATATGAAAGCAAGTGTGCTGGTGCTCAGCTCCCTTTCTCTGCGCAGTACAGAATTCTCTGCTGAGGCGATGATGCTGCCCACAGTAAGGATTGTGTTCACATTGGTGAACACAATCGAGATATTCTCCCACAGGCAGGTCTGTTTCCTTGGTGATTCTAGATTTTTTTAGGTTAACGACCAACACTAACTGCTACATATACTATTGCCTCCACCTGGCCTGTCAATCACCTTGACAGAAAAACAACTTGCGGGAAATTGTTTCGGAGACTTTTGAAGCAGTATGAACCTGCCAGTTAGCTCAGCTTGTTAGAACATCATGCTAACCATGCCAAGGTGTGCTAGATCACCCTTAAAGGCTAGCAGTTACTGAGCTGGGGAGTAGCAGAGTAGAAGAGTGCTTGCCTAGTGTGAGCAAGGCCCTACCTTTGGTTCCAGTTCCTAGCACCACTGTGAACCAAACCAACTAATCAACTAAACAGACAAACAAACAAAATGCCCCAAAGAAATTTTATGAGGTATATCTAAACATGTAGCTCAGCAGGGTGGTCCCTTTGACATTGCTCTTTCTTATTAAAAGGTCTGGGGTTCAAGGAGAACACCTGAGGTACATTTATTTTTAGGTAACTGATATATTAGAAGTGTTATTAATGCCACCACAAAGAGTAGAGCCATAGGGGCTCTGGAGAGCACAGGCTCCATCACCATGGAGAGACAGTACGATGAGGGCTGTGATGAAGTTCAGACCATAAGGCAGAGTGGGGAACCTCTTCTAGGTCTCAGAGGAAGAACAAGGTTTTGGAAAGTCAAGCCGTCTCTTTTTCCTGGGTATCAAGGGAAAATGAAGGGATTCTAGGGAAGGAATGTTCTATTCTGAGGCTGTGGGGGGACAGGGGGTAGCATGACTAATAAAAGGCCAGAAACAGATATGGGGGTTCAATCTGAAGGTCAGAAAAGCAAAACAGCCAGTCACTGGCTCTTACCTTGACCTCAGTCTGGCTGTTTTGCTTTTCTGACCCTCAGGTTGAACCCCCTGTATCTGTCTCTGGGTTTTTATTAGTTGTGCTACAGAAGGCAACGTTCAGCTAGGATGTACTCAGAATACAGCTGGGGAATATAGCTTCTTGATGTCATGGGAGTATGGCAACCCAAGCCTGTAAATTCCCTTGAGGAAATGAAAATAGCTTCTGGAATTCTCTTGGAACTCTGCCACCTGGGGAGTCTGTGATGGGGTTAAGAGACTCACAGACAGGCTCTTGGTAATAAACTTACCACTTCCTCTATAGCAGTTGTGGGAAAGGTGGGTAGGGCCCAGTCATCCCTTGGTCTCACATCTAATACTCTGTCCTGGTTAGTTTTTTATTGTCAACTTGACACAACCTAGAGTCACCTGGAAAGTGGGGACCTCAATTAAAGAACCTCCTCTCTCAGACTGGCATGTGGGAGATTGTCTTGTTTCATGAGTGCTGTGGGAAGGCCCATCCCCACCATGGGCAACACCATAACTGGGAAGGTGAGTTTGGGCTATGTAAGGAAGTCAGCTGAATGTGAGTTAGTGAGCACCTAAGCAGCTTTCCTCCATGGTTTCTGCTTCAGGTGTCTGCTTGAGTTCTGCCCTAACTTCCCTCAATGACGAGTGGACTGTGACCTGGCAGTGTAAGCCAAATAAACCCCTCCCTCTCCTAGTTGCTTTTGGTCACAGTGTTTTAAGATATCCACAGAAACAAACTAGAACACATCCCGTGTTTGAACCATGCTCTGTGAATTCATTTGACAGAGATCTTGTGGACCACAGAGCAGAGTGGAGGCCAGAATGACATCCTAGTGGCAGCCTTAGCCCCAGCCTAGTCTTTCCTCCAGCTACACACTGGTTAGTTTTTATGTCAACTTGATACAAGCTAGGTTCATCTGGGAAGAAGGAATTTTACTGAGAAAATGCCTTTATAGGGCATTTTCTTGATTGACGATTAATGTGGGAGGGCCCAGCCTGTTGTGGGCGGTGCCACCCCTGGGATGGTATCAATGAAAGCAGTCTAAACAAGCCCTAGGGAGTAAGCTGGTAAGTGGTGTTTCTTCACAGTTTCTGCTTCAGTTTCCTGTTAGTTCCTGCCCTGACTTCCCTGGATAATACAAGCTATACACTGAAATAAACCTTTTCCTCCCCAAGTTGCTTTTGGTCATGGTGTTTTATCACAGCAATTGAACCCTAAGACAAGCTAAATAATTTATTAGGGTATTGAGCACACATTACCTCTCTTTCAAATGGCATCTAGAACCCTTCCCAAAGTACCAAAATGCAATCTCAAGTACTATCCAAAGTCCTTCCTAATGTGTTTCTACTAAGATGCCCCTGGTCACCAGTGCCATGTATACGTCCTCCTGGAAATGGGCCAGAAACTGAGATTTTTTTTTCTACCACAAGTGAGCTTCTATTAGCTAAAAAAATATTTATTTATTTATTTATTTATTTATTTATTTATTTATTTATTTGTGTGTGTGTGTGTGTGTGTGTGTGTGTGTGTACATACCTGTAAGGGCCAGAAGAGGGCATCAGATTCCTTGGAGCTGGGGTTACATGTGATTGTGAGTCACCCAAAGTGGGTGTAGGGACCCAAACTTCTTTCCTTTGGAGCAATAGCAATTGCTATAACGAGTCATCTCTCTAGTCCCCATCTGGTTACATTTGCAGATTGTGTGTGTGTATGTGTGTGTGTGCTCACACGTGCGTGTGTGCATGCACACACACATATGTGTGCATACTCGCACTGTAAGCATGTGGAGGTCAGAGGACAACTTGTTGGAGGCCGTTCTCTCCTTTCGTCGTGTGGGGCTGGGGAGCAGACCCAGACTGTCATGCTTGGTGGCAAGCGCCTTTTCCTACTGAACCATCTTGCTGGCATCCTGACATTCGGTATTTTAATCACTGATAGTATAAAATCCAGCGATACTGGAACATTCCTGCTGTCACACAAATAGCAACTTTCTACTTGCAGAATATTTGTCATCTCTCCCAAAGAAAAATTCAGATCCGCTTAGCTCTCACACTTTATTACTGCCTCCTCCCAGGGCCCAGAAAATGGAACCTATTTTCTCTCTCTCTCGATTTCCCTCTTCTCGACAATTCACACCAAAGGGGATTATGTACTGAAGTTTGTTTTATTCAGTTCAGATAAAAAGTGCAAACGGTTCTGTGAGATGTTTCTGTGGGTAAAGGTGCTTGCTGCCGGACCCAACGACCTGAGGATTTCTGGGTCATACAAGGTGTAAGGAAAATGGACTCGCCTGGGTTATCTTCTGACCCCCATGTGCAGAGTAAATTGATAAACGTAATTTAAAAATTTACGAGAAGGTAAACCAATAGCTGCCTTTGTGTTCACAGCTCTGAGCTTCGAATGTGGGCGGCGCTCAGAGCCATCAGCTTTCCTTGCTGCTCTCCCAGGAGCTGGGGCCAGCAGGAGGTGCTGTTGCCAGCAGCTCCATCTGCTCTCCCAGAGATAGGAATCACAAATACGCAGACAGCTCCGACTATATGAGAGAGGATCTGTGCTTATAGAGCAGCAGAAGGGGATGCAGCGCATCCCGGAAAAATGGGGGCCCTGCCCTCAAATAGCACAAAAGGGTGAACTGACATGTGTAGTGTCCCTGGGTGGGGGAGGGGTGTGATAGTTGTCAGCTTGATGGGACGTAGAATCACCTAGGAGACTGCCCTGGGCACAGCTGTGAAGGATGAACTAGATTAGGTTAACGCGGGAGAGAAGACCTATGTTAATTGGGCAGCAGAGGTCCCGAACTTAATGAAAGGAGAAAGCAAACTGAGAGCCACCATTGTTCTCTCAGCTTCCTGTCTGTGGGTGCAAGGTGAGCCCGGCTGCCACGCCTCCTCTGCCTGCCCCTTTTCTCTTGCCTTGCCTTTGACAGGGTGTTTTATCCCCCACCCTGGGAAAGGCAATTAAGGAGGATCCCCTCGAAGATTCAGTGGGCTCTCTGGAGTCTGTGAAGTTGTTCAGGGAGAGCTGTGGGTTCGATCGTCTAATTTACACTGTTGAAGCAGCCCCCTAGAGCAGATTCCGGGTGCCTGCCTGCCTTCCAGCTGGAGGCAGCAGAAAAATAAAGTGTGCCCTTTTACCTTGCCTATGTTTATAAATCATTGAACCTCATGTTTGCAAAGTTCATCTAGGGGCTGGCTACATGGTTCAGCAGAGAAAGGCACTTTCCCTGTTTTAGACAGTTTGTATCAAAGGAACTGTTATGCATCAACTATTGTTTGTTTTACTCAATTCAGATAAAAAAAAGGCACCATCAAATTAGTTCAGAGGGTAAAGGTGCTTGCTGCCAAGCCTGGCAGAGTTTAATCCCTAGGGCCTACAAGTTGTAAGGAGAGAATCTACTCCTGCAAATTGTCCTCTGACTTCCACACATTGGCCATGACATGTGCATGCCACCCACAGAACCAAAGTTCATCTAAGCTATTTCTTTGCATGATAGAAAATAGAATTTTGCTCACTGGTGTTTTTTTTTTTTTTTTAAATAACACATTAAATAGGTTATTTTACTGCTTTGTCACCACCAACTTTTCTCAAGAGAAATCAGCTTATTATAGTCATAATGTACAATTTTTTTTGAGGTAAGGTTTATCTGTGTAGTCCTAGAACTCACTTTGTAGACCAAGCTGGCCTCGAACTCACAGAGATCTGCCTGCTTTTGGCTCCTGAGTGCTGGGACTTAAGGCACATGCCACCACTACCTGGTAAAAATATTTTTTTTAAATTTCATTTATATATGTATTTTTGTGTTCTACAGCACACACATGAAAGACAGAGGAACAGTCAACTCTTTCCATCACGTAGGTCTCAGGAATCAGACTCAGGTTGTAAGACTTGGCATTTACCTTCTTGGCCATCTCAGTCTCCAGACAGGAAACCAGTGATAGTCCAAAGTAAGGACACCAGTAGGTTTTATTGGGATTACCTTTTTTTTTTTTTTTTTTTTTCAAGACAGGGTTTTTCTGTGGTTTTGGAGCCTGTCCTGGAACTAGCTCTTGTAGACCAGGCTGGCCTCAAACTCACAGAGATCCACCTGCCTCTGCCTCCCGAGTGCTGGGATTAAAGGCGTGCGCCACCACCGCCCGGCTTTGGGATTACCTTTTAAATATAGGTGAGACATTACTTATAGGAGCAGAAATGGCTCAAAGGCAGCTGCATCACCAAATCCACCCCAGCATGGGTGACAGCTCACAAAGCTGGGAATCTGGCCTGTAGGAAGTTTGCCATGTTAGAGTAGAGACTCATAGACTGAGAGTTTTCTAGACAGCACAGCTTATCTCTGTTTCTTCTAGGCTGTTTGGTTGGTCTCTGCTTCTTTCAGGCTGCTCTGTGTATCTGAAAGTGTCTCTCAGTAGTTCTTACAGTTCATATATGTTTGGAGATGGAGAGGCCTAATGACTCTTGTAAGTTTCAGGGACAATTATAAAAGAAGTGCTTACAGAAAATTCTCACACTCCTTCCAGCCTGTGAGGACATGATAGGAAGTTATGAATTAGGAAGCATGCACCAGATCTGCTTGCATCTTGATCTTCAACCTCACAATACCCAGAATGTTGGTAAATACGTTTGCATCCTTGGGCCACTCAAGCTATGACATTCTGCTATAGCACCCATCTCCCCGCCACCCCACTGCCATAATAAAATACCCAGACAATGAAGTAGATAAGTATCCTTTTGCTGGGAATGCAACATAATGTTGCTTTACAAGACACAGAGAAACCAAGTTGAAACAGACCTGAAAACATCCTTTCTACCGGCTAGATTTCATAGAGCTGCAGGGTGCTCTGCAGATTGCTGGGGACGAAAAGCCAACAATGGTCTCACCCAGCAGCACACCGTGCATGCTACAATACTGACCTGCCAGGTAAAGTGTGCCCTGAGGTACATGAAGGTTATGAGAGCAATTATCCACTTTCTGATCGGTTTTGAGGCATGCTCCATCCACAGTAGGGAACTCATGTATAGTGCTGTAAACCTGGTTAAAAGCCTGTGACTCTGGAGGCCATAGACCCTAGGAGGGAACCTGTCACAGTTGTATTGCTAAATATAGTCAAACTTCTTTATAAATATATATGCTTGTGCCCATAGATCAGTGCTTCCCTCAGTCTTGACCAGAAAGAGTTCTCTCTGCAGTGGGCAGCAGTTTATACAGCGAGTTCTAATGGGTCAAAGTGCTAAGAGTAAGGGACTCATTCTTAAATGGGTCTCCTATATCAGCATCGCACCCCAAGACTCATGGACTGCTGCAGAAAAAGGACGTAAAGAATGAAAGATGCGAAAGTGTGCTGTGAAAAGTTGTCCTTTGGACATGGCACTGTCATTGCAGTCATGAACTCTCCACAGCCATGGACATGTGTATGGGTCCTGCAAAGGGTCAAGTCAACAAGATCAGTCAACATTCCAGTAGACCATAATACCCGGACTGGACTCAGTGGGAAGGAGGAAGAATGGGAGGGTGTGAAGAAGGGAAGGGGCACGTTAAAGGTGCTTGAGGGAGTGGAGGGGGCTTCACAGTACATTTGATATTAAACAACACATTACTGTGCACAATATCTTTTGTTCTATTCCCCAGGTTTGTTGGTGAATGCACTGTTTGTTTGAGAACCGGTCTCACTAAATAGCCCTGGGCTGAATATGTAGACCAAGATGGTCTCAGACTCACAGAGATCTACCTGCCTCTCTACCTCTCGAGTGTGGTGATTAAAGGTGTACACCCCCATTCCTGGCTGAAGCTGTTTTTTTTTTTTTAAATAGGGCTGGGAAAATAACCCCCCCCCCAATGTATTCATATTGAAAAGAACCACCATTCTTGGTGGGCAGGAGGCAGGAGATGCCCAGTCCTTTGGCGTTCCAGTTAATCTAATCTGAAACTCCCTCATAGACATGTCCAAGGCTCATTTCCACAGTGACTCTGGATCCTTTCAAGTTGATAATCCACATTAACCATGACAGTAGGTCAGCTCATGATGGTAGATCCTCATAAATGAGGGCCTCATAAAAGAGACTCCAGAGAGCTGCCAAGATGGCTCCATGGATAAAGTTGCTTGCCACCAAGCCTGACAACCTGAGTTCCATCCATGGTACCCACATGAGAAAAAGAGACAACCGACTCCTGCAAGTTATCCTCTGACTTCCACAGCCTGTTGTGCACACAAGTGATATTACCATGCATGAGAATGGGCCACAAGATATATAACAAAACCCACTTGAAGAGTTTTTATTAATAAAGAGAAAGGAAAGAGGGGGATCCACAGGCCTGTCTGAAAGAAATGCGGCAAAAGAGAATGTGGGTGGGCAAGTCAATTTTAAAGGTAGTTCAGCGCATGCATATAGGGGCTTACACAGCCACGCCACACATATGTATAGATTATGTGACCACACTGTGCATGCACATAGATTACGTAGAGTGTAAGGCCCTAGGGTGACTAGGCAATTTGCCTGAATGCTGATGACACATGTATGACTGTGGGATCTAGCATCTAGGGTGACTAAGCATTTTGCCTAAATGCTACTGACCTTGGGACTTGAGATGTGATGGAAATGCCATTTCACCTTTTTGTTTATTATAAAAAGTGGGGTGTTAAGAGCAACAGGCTGTCAGGAATGGGGGTATCTGGTCTCTTGAAGTTGTTTCAAACTGACTTGGTGGGCATCAGTCATCTCTAGGAGGCTTGTCCTAAGGTGGCCATGTCTTCCCCATTGTTTGAGCTCTGTGGAGTTGTCTGGATGACAGCTTGGACCTGACAAGATGCTGGCAAGGCAGAAGATGAAGTTCAGAGAATTTCCTTTAGATCCTGGTAATTGAGGGAGGAGGGTCCCAAGGTGAGGGAAGGGGGCCCTGAGACCAGGGGAAAGTTGAATGATTCTTATTTTGAGAGACTCTGATCTGTTTAGGTGGGTCTAATGCAGCTCCCTGGATCGTATAAGAATTTTAAGCTTATAAAAAAGGTAAGTTTTTAGACACATTAAGAAGTGACCAAAGGGAATTAAAAATTCTGAGTATGTGGCTATGATAATATAGTGGTGGGATGGAGTGTTTAGTACTCTACTAGAGTTGGGTTAATAGTGTAACAGAATTTTGTTGGTCAGTGTTAAAGTTATGGACAGTCACACATGCACAGAGAGAGAGAGAGAGATAGAGATAGAGAGAGAGAGAGAGAGAGAGAGAGAGAGAGAAGAATTATCTATCAAACCTTTTAATTTCCACGTGAAACAAACCTTAAGGCACCTGTTCCTGTTCCATCATGACATTACTTTAGCATCCAGGAGACACAGGTGGCCGACGCTGAGGGCAGTCAATAATAAACTTGTTTTTTTTTTTAAAAATTTATTTATTTATTAAAGATTTCTGTCTCTTTCTTGCCACCGCCTCCCATATCCCTCCCCCTCTCATCAGCCCAAAGAGCAGACCGAGTTCCCTGCCCTGTGGGGAGTCCAAGGACCTCCCACCTCCTTCCAGGTCTAGTAAGGTGAACATCCAAACAGCCTAGGCTCCCACAAAGCCAGTACATGCAGTAGGATCAAAACCCAGTGCCATGGTTCTTGACTTCTCAGCAGTCCTCATTGTCTGCTATGTTCAGCGAGTCCGGTTTTATCCCATGCTTTTTCAGACCCAGTCCAGCTGGCCTTGGTGAGTTGTCTCAGTGTGTGGGTGCACCCCTCATGGCCCTGAGTTCCTTGCTCGTGCTCTCTCTCCCAAAAAGGCAACCCACTGACTGGGAGAAGATCTTCACCAACCCCGCAACTGACAAAGGTCTGATCTCCAAAATATATAAAGAACTCAAGAAACTAGACTGTAAAAGGCTAATCAACCCAATTATAAAATGGGGCAATGAGCTGAACAGAGAATTCTCAACAGAAGAAGTTCAAATGGCCAAAAGACACTTAAGGACATGCCCAACTTCCTTAGCGATCAGGGAAATGCAAATAATAAACTTGTTATATTAAAATCTCTTTTGTGAGTCTCTCTTTTGGGTCTGGGGGTGTGAATGTCTCAGGAGTGTTACTGTTCCTTACCACTTGGGCATCTCTGATAGTCTTTGCCCCTCTGGCTCTGTGGCTAATGTGGTCCCTGTAACAACAGTTGAGTAGTTAATAGAAATTTGAATATGTCATTGGAGACAGAGAAGGAAAATCGATAAAACAGGGTGTGTTCAGTAGAGAAAGGAAAACAAGGAGGTGGAATCAGGAAGGAAAACACACAGGGTTTCCGATCCAGTAGAGTTGAGTGCGGTTGTGGGGCGAGACTTCATCCTTTTGGAATTGGAGACAAAGCAGTCGATCTTAGTGTCCTCTGGAACTGAAGGGAACAGGGCCCTGTTTGAGTCACTGTGTATAAGAGATTATCCTGAGGTGGGGGAGTAAAAGGTTTGAGGTGAGAAAGTGAATTCAGGGAGGGAGGCCCTTAAGCTTAGTGGCTGTGGGGGGTACAGTAATTACCTTAAAGGGGCCCTGCCATTTAGGGGAAAGGAGTGAGGGGTGTTGGTCTGTAGGAAGGGGTAGGACCTGATCCCTGATGTTGATTGGAGATGGACAGGGGCTGGCACATGGTATAGGTAGGGAGTGGTCAGTAAAGTCCCACAGAAGGGAATGGAGGTGATAGAGTAATGGGGTGAGTAGGTGATCAGGGAGGGGTGAGGGTTCAAGTGAGAGACTAGAGGTAGAACCAGCCACCCATGAGTTCAAAGGGTGAAAAAGAAAGGGGTCATTTAGAGAAAGCCTGGAACCTGAAAAGAGCCAGAGGCAAAGGTGCCAATCAAGGTGAAGTTCCTGTGACATTTTAACACAAATGTTTGTTAAGGAGTAGTTAGTTTGTTCTCTTTTATGAGGACTGGGGGTGATATGGGGATATGAAAATGCCAGAGGATGTTGAGAGCTTTAGATAAGGTTTGGGAAATCTGAGAGGTGAATTCAGACCTGCTGTGAGACTGGAGAGAGGCAGGAATCCCAAACTGGGGAATGCTCTCCTAGAGAAGAAGTTCAGAGATGGTCTGGGCCCTCTTGTTAGAGGTTGGGAATGTTCCTATCCACTCTGAGAGTGTATCCACTAAGACCAAGAGATATTTACCCATCTGACCGTGGGCATGTGAGTAAAATCAAGTTGCCAGTCAGTTCCCGGAAGGGAGTTCCTGGCCTGGTGGGTAGGAAAAGGGAAGCTACGATATTTGGAATTGGTATCTGACTTTTGACGGTTTTTACAAGAGGAAGTGATAATTTTTAAGAACTGTAAGTCCTCAGGGGTGGGCAGGAGGTGAGCTTTGACAAAGTGAGACGGAACCTGAGTATTATAATGGAAGAGCTGGTGTAGGTAGGACAAAATTTGTCGAGTGTCAGGTGGTGGCCGTGATGATGTGGGTTGTAGTGTGTGGATTCTCTGTGATGGCTGAGGTGAGTCTGGTCCTTGGAGGGCTTAGAACTAAGACAGGAAAAAGCTTGGGCGTAGGAAAAGTCTTCCCATTTGCCCATTCACTGACAGAAATTAGAAGAAAGCTCCTGAAAATGTCAGGATCAAATGAGCTGTTCACACAGGGCTGTACATTCAATGGAGGAAATAAAATACCTGATTTCCACCCAGAAAGCTGGGAGTGGATGTTATTAATGACCTGGAGGTCTTTGCTATCTGTAGAGTCAGACTTTACCCAAATCCCCTAGAATGTTTATTCCAGACACTCGTTCCCTAGACCTTTGTCTTTAGCTCCCTGTTAACAGAACTCACCCTTAGGAGAGATGTCACTTGTACTTTATAGAATTCTGACCTCTGTGCTATCTTAGTCAGAGACCACAGCAGATCCTAGGCTCTTTAGCTATAGAACCCATCTTTATGGTCACCTGAACCTTGCAAAGGAGTTTCTATATAGTCACTCCTTAATTTTTATTGTGCACCTGGAATTGGAGTGATTCTTGCCTGGAAATTTCTTTTTCCAAATCGTACTGTGTTTAAATATGCTGGCAATAAACTACCACCTGACCTCAGATTCTCTAGTAGTTTGATCCAGACTAACACGTTGGGCTGAACTGAGTTTTCATTCTCACCTATTTATGGCTCATTTCCCTGCCTGTCATGATGATTGTAGGGACCCCCCTCCAAAAAAAACCACATACTGCTCTTTCAGAAGATATGAATTTAATTCCCAGCACCCACATCAGGTGGCTCACAACTGCCTGTAACTCCAGATCCAGGGAATCCAACTCCCTATTCTGACATCTCTAGGTATTTCACTCTCACACACAAACCCACAAACATATGTACATGGCTAAAAATGATCTTCTTTTTTAAAAACCAGTATAGACATTCAATTGAAAATTAACATTGCTTTTAAAATAGTAGTGCATATTTATATAAAGTGATAGGTGACATAATGACATTAAAAATTTACCCTCCTTTTTCTCCATCTAGTCCTTTCCATGTTCCCCTTAAATTGATAGCTTTTAAATTATATGTATACACACACATATATGTGTGTGTACATATGAATGCAACCTGGTAAGTTCATTTGTGTGTGTGTGTGTGTGTGTGTTTTCAGGGCTAAGCACTCTGCAATGGACAACCAATAAGGGAGCTCATCCCTCAGACAGGTTAATTATCATTCTCCCCGCAATCATAATTTGCCTGTAGTTCTCTGTCTAAGGGTGGAATCCCATGAAAATCTCCCCTTACCCCTTAATATGCCATTGTTCCGGTCTTGTGTATGCAGTCATTTCTAGAAGAGCCTATTTCACAGTAGACTTCCTGGGATTCTGAATTGTAGTATCTCTCCACCCCCTCTTTGGCAATGTTTCCTGAGCCACAGATGCAGGAGCTGTGATGGATATAGACCCACTGGTTTCCTGTCATGATCTGTTTTCTTGATGAGAGGAGGTATCTGCACTCATATCCGAGGACTGGACCCAGAAACCACAGATGAAAGAGACCATGTGATTTTTGTCTTTTGTGTCTGGGTTACCTGACTCAATATACTTTTTTTTTTTAGTTCCATTAATTTACCTGTGAATTTTATGATTTATCTTTTTACTTGAGTAATCTGTATATATTAGATATAATATAGTTGAATAATATTCCATTGTATGTATGTATCACATTTTCATTATTTAGTCATCTGCTGAAGGACATTTAGGTTGTTGCTTTTTCCTAGTTATTGTGAACAGAGCAGCATGGTTGAGCAAGTACCTGTGCAGTAGGATGTCAAGTCCTTCAGGCATATGTCCAGGAGCGGGTCACATGGTAGATTTATTATTTTAGCTTTTTAAGGGTTCTGTGAACTAATTTCCATAGTGGCTGTACCAGTTTGTATTTCCACTGACATTGGTAGGTGGTCCCCTTTCCTCACCTCAGCAGCATCAATGTCAGCCCTTTGCTGAAAAATCTCCAACTGTTTTCACTTGCATTTCCCCCATTTCTAAGACTGATAAGCACTTTTTGCATTATTTCTCAGCCATTTTTATTTCTTCTACTGAGTACTCTCTGTTTAGATCCCTGGTCCATTTTTTAATTGGGTCGTTTGTCTTCTTGAGTCTTTTTGTTAGTTCTTTCTACACTCAGGATATTAATCATCTGTCGGCTGGCAAAGATTCCCTCTCATTCTGTGGGCTTCCTCATCATCTCTCCATTGATTTTTTTCCCCCTCAGCTGTGCAGAAGATTTTTAGTTTTATGAGGCCCCAGTTGTCAGTTGTTGACCTTATTTGCTTGGCAAATGGAGTCACATTCAGAAAGCCTTTTCCTACAGCTGTATCCGGTAGAGTTGCCTACATTTCCTCCTAGCAGTTTCAGAATTTCAGGCTTCAAACTGAGGTCTTTGATCCATTTGGAGCTAATTTTTGTGTGGGGTTATAGATACAGGTATAATTCCATTTTCTGCATTCCCAGCACCATTTGTTGAAGATGCTGACTTTGCTCCACTGTGTGCTATTGGCTTCTTTGTCAACTATCAGATGAGTCCCGTTATAAGTGTAGCTAGTCTTCTATCCCACTAGCCAGCTCCCAAATAAACACCACTGAGATTTATTAATTATGAAAGCTCAGCTGATAGCTTAGGCTTATTTTTAACTAGTTTTTACAACTTAAAATAACTCATTTTTATTAATTTATGAGCTGCCCTGAGGCTTATTTACCTCATCTTTGTACTGTCCATCCTGTTCGCTCTGCATCTCAGTGTCTCCACAACTCCATCTTTCTTCTTCCCAACATCCTCTCTGCACCCCAAATCCTGCCTAGCTATTGGCTGGTTAGCTTTTTATTAAACCAATCTGAGTGACAAATCTTCACAGTGTGCAAAAAGATGATTCCACAACAGTCTTGTTTGGGTCTTCTATTTTGTTTTTGGGTCTTTTTAAAAGAGAGCTCCATGACCCCTTCCAGCCATTGAAGACACGGTAACAAAAAATAATCAGAGTACCAGGAAACAGCACTACCAGATGCCAGCTACAGTTCTAGCTTGGTATATGGGGGTGTTTGATTGTTTTTAAGTGCTTGGTGTTAAATGCGTCCTGTGGTCTCACATGTTTACGAGGTGGTATGACTGCTTGACTTCTGTCACGTTCCATCACCTTACCGAGGAGCCTCATTAGGGGCTGATAATCCTGTGAAATCCTTCCCTCAAGACAGGCGAGGAACACAGCCTCACCGGAAGCACTGAGCTTTAGCAGTATTTGTCACCTGGGAGGGATAGAGAGGATGACAGGTCAAAGGTCATCTAGAAAGGCCAGTGTGGCATCTATTGTTATGTGACATTGTTCCTGGGGAGAGGAGAACAAACATCTATGCATCTGAGACTGAAGTAAAGATACCACCAAAGTCTACTTGGGAGAGCCAACAGTTTCTTGTGGTTGCTTACAGTGTGTGTTTGTGGTTACTCATAGTAGTGTAAATGCCTCAGACAGCTGCATTATAGTGAGCCCACCCCAGCCTGGAGGAAAGCTCTGGACAGCTGGAGGCCAGGTGCACACTACACAATCCTGGTCAGAGAGTGCCTTTTGTAGCCAGCTCAGTTGGTCTGTGCCTGAGGTGTCTCTCAGCAGTCCTTCCTGTTTAGGAACATGTCAGGGAGGGACCTGGTGTGTCTGCTAAGCTTTCAAGATTCTGAAACTTTTGAGTTCTTTATTTTGGGGGTTTTAAAAGGCTGGAGTGTTTCACTTCTTTTTAAGAGTACCCTAAGTCATAAGAAGCTTCCCTCCAAGACAGAATGTTCTTTTCAACACTGTCAAAATAAAGTTTATCGATGAGCAACTGGACACCAGGGCTCACTCTGCTCTCAGCTGAGTTAGCTATGCCACAAGACCTGTAGCACAATGTCTGGGGCTCCATCACAGGCACACGTCATTTGCACATCTTCCTCTGCATTCCCCGAACCCTCGGCTTGACCATGGAAGACAATCACCATTCCATTTCACAGGGGAGGAAATAGGAACTTCTCTGTGGTGATAAGGCAAGTTCCTATGCTGTGTATGGACTGTAGAGGTATATCTTGACAGAAGTGAGGGTCACCTGAGCGACAGGCTTCTGGGCAAGTCTAGGGGGAATCATTTTGATTAACTGAGGTAGAAAAGCACTGTGGGCGGCACCATTCCCTAGGCAAGCACTGTGGGCGGCACCATCCTCTAGGAAAGCACTGTGTGTGGCACCACCCCCTTAGGAAAGTACTGTGGGTGGCACCATCCCCTAGGAAAGTACTGTGGGCGGCACCATCCCCTGATGTGGGAGTGTCATATATCAATCTGTTGATTTCATTGGTTAAGCAATAAAGAAACTACTTGGCCCTGATAGGTTAAAACATAGGTGGGAGGAGTAAACAGAACAGGATGCTGGGAGGAAGAGGAAGTGAGTTCAGACTCGACAGCTCTGCTCTCTGAATCAGAGGCCCTGCTTCGCTCTCCTGGGCATACGTGATGAAGCTCCTCCGACCCAGGATGGACGTAGGCTAGAATCTTCCCGGTAAGCGCACCTTGAGGTGCTTACACACATTATTAGAAATGGGCTAGACCAGGTGCGAAAGTTAGCCGAGAAGAGGCTAGATAGAAATGGGCCATGCAGTGTTTAAATGAATACAGTTTGTGTGTTGTTATTTCGGGGCATAAGCTAGCAGGCGGCCGGGGTGCTGGGGACGCAGCCCCGTCGCTCCTATTATTATAACAATCCCCTAGGAACGCATTGTGTGTGGCACCATCCCCTAGGCAAGGGCATCCAGACTGTATGAAAAGGAGAAAGTGAGCTGACCATAGCATAATTCATCCATTACACTCTACTTCTGCACATGTACTGTGCTCTTGCTACTAAAATATACAGCACAGTTCCAGCCCCCACCCTAGCACCTTCTCTTCTAGCTGTGTCAAGCAATGCTTCTCTACCCACACTTTTCTGAACTGAGGATATTCCCATCCTGTTCCTGGTTTTTTTTTCCTCCTGAGTCAGAGAAGAATGGTCCTCATGTGGGGTGCTCTGCAGGGTCATGGGGTTATATAAATCTCAGGGCAGAGAGGGGGTGGAGAGGGGGAAGTCAAGCAAGAAGAAGATGGCAGGAGAGCCAGAGCCCTAGCAGCCATAAAGAGAGGAGTGAAGTGTCTTTCAGGAACGTGGATGTGACCAGAGATTGTTCCATCACAGGGAGCAAGTTAAGAAGGACAAATAGTGTATTCTCTCTCATGTGCTACTCCTAATTTTTCGAAGAGACATAAAATCATGTAGGTAAATATAAAATATGAGTATATGAAAAACTATGGGGCTGGAGAGATGGCTCAGTGGTTAAGAGCACCGCCTGCTCTTCCAAAGGTCCTGAGTTCAATTCCCAGCAACCACATGGTGGCTCACAACCATCTATAATGAGATCTGGTGCCCTCTTCTGGCCTGCAGGCAGAGTACTGAGAATACTGTATACATAATAAATAAATAAATCTTTAAAAAAAAACTATGTAGGTTCTAAAGGGAGGGGAGAGAGAGGGGTTGGGAGGGTTTGAGGGAGAAGAAACCTAACGTACAATAGATACAGGATGCAGCTTCCCAGCTTCATGATTTAAGAATTCTTGCCTTTAATCCTAGCACTCAGGAGGCAGAGGCAGGTGTATCTCTGTGGGTTGGAGGCCAGCCTGATCTACATAGGGAATTCCAGGGTAACACAGTGAGACCCTGGCTCAAAAAAAATCAACAACCAACCAAACAACAAAACCCACCACAAAAATTGCAGACTTCTTCATGTGTAAGTACATGTACAGTGTGTGCATCCCATGTATATACAGATGTGTGCACTCCTACCTACACATGCACAGAGGCCTAAGAAGGACACAGGATGTTCAGCTTTATCACTTTCCATCCATTCTTTTGAGGCAAGGTATCTCACTGAAACTGGAGTGAGGTTGGTACCCAGAACCCTCAGAAATACTCTTGTCTCCACACCCCTCTCCTAGCACTGGGCTCACAGGCATACATAAAGGCTATGTGGATGCTGGAGATTTGAACCCTGGTCCTCATGGTTGTGTGGTACTAGTTACAGCCTGTACAAATTTAAAATACTAAGGGCTCAATTTAAAGGCTGGCATTCTTGCCAAGTGAAGGTGCATGTCTATAAACTTCAGCATGTGGGAACCTGTGGCAGAACCGTCAGATACTCCTCCTGCTTTTTATGGCATTGTCTCTGACTGAAGCTCAGGGTGTTGTTATGTTGCTGGGCTTTGCCCTTTTACTTGGCATTGTTTTAGGAAGAAATGCTTGAGAGACAAGAGGCCGTGTGTTAAAGTAGACACCAGTACCTTCACCCTCATGAGATCCTGAAGATTTTATGTGTATGAAGTGTATGTATGTATCTATGCTTACATCATGTGTATGTGTGTCTGTGTGCATGTGTGCATGTGGAGGCCAGGGGTTGGTATCACTGTCTATCTTAGTTTTTGAGACATGGTTTCTGAATGAACCCAGAGTTCACTGTTCCTGCTGGGCTGTCTGACTAGTAAGCACCAGGCCTTCCCTGGCCCAGTGATTACAGCTGCTGTTGCATCCTGCTTCTCATGTAGGTGATGGGGATCAGAACTCAGCTGCTTGTTTTACACAGCAAACACTTCACTGAGTCAACCTCTTCTCCAGCACTGCACAAGAATCTTTGTAGAAAACTTCATACCCAAACCATGTCTCCCAAACAGAGAAAATCTTAGGGAAACTGAGGTAAATGAGGAGGTTTTTATTAAGAGGAAAAGAGAGGCAGGGGCAGTGTTTTGGTTGGATTTGCCATAGGAACAAAACCAAGGGGATGAACAATAGCAGAATTTATTAACCAATCTTTACAACAGTAACGAAGCCAGGAAGTGGTGGCGCATGCCTTTAATCCCAGCACTCGGGAGGCAGAGGCAGGTGGATCCCTGTGAGTTCGAGGCCAGCCTGGTCTACAAAGTGAGTTCCAGGACAGCCAGAACTGTTTCACAGAGAAACCCTGTCTTGATTCCCACCCCCTCAAAATAAATAAAATCAAAAAATATAAAAAAGTAGTAACAACAGCCAAATGACATTGGAGATGCTGAGAGTCCCATAGAAACTAAGTCTACAAGGTGGATGCCTCAGTGGTACCAATCTGGTGTTGGAAGCCTGGAAATTCCTGGAGAGCTTCAGGTCCCTGCATCATGATGAAAGCTGGAAGATGCTGACTCTGTTGTCAGTGAAGGAAGCAGCAGCAACAGCAACAGGTAAATCAGTTTGGTGCAAGAAGGAGGCCTAATGAGCAATGGGCGGCCACACGTCCTTCTGATACACCCTCGTTATTTGGGCTGCTTCCCACATCAATTAAGGCGATCAGGGGGGTTCTTTAGGGGTGGCTTCCAACTGTCATAGGCTGCTGAAGGTCTTTGTCAGAGTCCCCACTACTTTCCTTCGGGAGTAGCCAAAGGTAACAGCTGACTTCGCCTCTTTGGGTGGTTCCTGTAATTTCCTGGGGAGTTCACGATTTCTTGCAAAATTCTTCCTGAAAGAACAAACTGTGCAAGTCCCTGCCCTGCACTTGGATGCTGAAAATGCCAGATGTTTGGGCTCTGAACTAGACAGAGATGACGGATTAGATTCTGTTCTGGTCTTGGGACTGGTGCCTATCAAGGCCTTTTCCAGTAGCACTCCCCTTGAGCAGCTGCTGTGTCAGTTATCCAAAAGCAGTTTTCTTTTTCTTAAAATGTATAGTTCTTGGCAAAGGGGAGCAGAAAAAGAACAGAGAACAAACAAACTCACACATTTGCAATATAGAGGTGATGTAAAATAGAGACTGGGAAGATGGCGGAGTAAGCAGATCCCGGCTGTGCAAGTATGAGGACCAAGGCTAAGATCACTAGCATCCACCCAGGGCAAAGCTGGGTGAGGCGGTGAGTTTCTGTAATTCTAGTGCTGAAAGGGGACAGGTGGGGCTCTGGGATTCCTGGCCAGCAGGCCGAGCCGAAGCAGTGAGGTGCAGGTTCAGCAAAATTCAGGCTCAGGGAGAGACCTGTCTCAAAGGTGGAAAGCAGCTGAGGAAGACATTGGCTTCCACTCTCCACATGTACATGCATGAACATGTCCACATAAATATATACGCATCATACCCACCCCCATACACACAAAGAGAGCGGGACATACAGACACAGAGAGGGAAAATAATCTAAACTAGGCTGGCATATAAGGGGAGAGTGTTGCCATTATTTCTGAGGCCAGGTTTTGTTCAGTTGGTGTCATAAAACACTGACTAAAATCAACTTAGAGGAAGAAAGGGTGAATTTTGTTGTTGTTTCCAGGTCACAACCTATAGCTGAGGGGAGTCAGGACAGAAACTTGAAGGTAGGTAGGTTTGCTTGCTATTCCATGGAGCATAACTCCCCCTCCCCACCAGGAAACTCACCCATAGTGAGAAAGCCCAGCAGGAGCTATGTAAGAGCTGCAGGTTCACTGGCCGGCTCTCTGGCTCAATCTCAGGCTTTCTTAGCTTTCTTACACTGTCCTGGCTTAGCTACCTAGGGATGCTGCCACCCATTGGTGAGAGAGGAGTGTTGAAATCTCCTACTATTAGTGTGTGGGGTTTGATGTGTAATTTGAGTTTTAGTAATGTTTCTTTACATATGTGGGTGCTTTTATTTTTTTTAATTTATTTATTTCTTTATTAATTAATTAAAGATTTCTGTCTCTTCCCCACAGCCGCCTCCCCTTTCCCTCCTCCTCCTCCAATCAAGTCCCCCTCCCTCAGTGGGTGCTTTTATAGGAGGGGCATAGATAGTCATGGTTGAGACTTCATCTTCATTCCTGTTATGAGTATAAAGCGTCTGTCTCCATCTCTTCTAATTGATTTTAGTTTGAAATCAATTTTGTTAGATACTAGGATAGCCACACTCACTCATTTTTTAGGTCTGTTTGATTGGAAAGACTTTTCCCAACCCTTTACTCTGAGGTAATGTCTGTCTTTGAGGTTGAGGTGTGTTTCTTGTAAACAGCAGATTGTTGGATCCTGTTTTCTTATCCATTCTCTTAACCTGGCCTTTTTATAGGTGAATTGAATCCATTGATATTAAGCAATATTAATGACCAGTGGTTGGTAACTCTGGTTATTTTTTGGTGGTAGTGTTTGTGTGTTTCCCTCTTTGAGTTTTGTTGGTGGAGGGTTATCAGATGTCTGTGTTATTGTGGGTGTTGTTAGCTTCCTTTGGTTGAGGTGTTCCTTCTAGAACTGTCTGTAAGACTGGGTTTGTGGATACGTATTATTTAAATTTGTTTTTGTCATGGAATATCTTGTTTTCTCCATTGATGGTGAATGAAAGCTTTGCTGTGTATAGTAGTCTGGGCTTGCATCCATGGTCTCTTAGTGTCTGCAGCACATCTATCCAAGACCTTCTGGCTTTCATAGTTTCCACTGAGAAGTCAGGTGTAATTCTGATAGCTTTACCTTTATATCTTACTTAACCCTTTTTTTTTGCAGCTCTTAAAATTCTTTATTTTGTATGTTTTGTGTTTTGATTATTATATGACAGGGATTTTTTTTGGAATCCTGTCTATTTGGTGTTCTGTAAGCTTCTTGTACCTTCATTGGGATATCCTTCTTTATGTTGGGGGAGTTTTCTTCTATAATTCTGGGCCTTTGATCAGGAGTTCTTCTCCTTCTTTTACCCTTATTATTCTTAGGTTTGGCTTTTCATAGTGTCCCAGATTTCCTGGATGTTTTGTGTTAAGAATTTGTTGGATAGGGATACAAGGGTCATACCTAAATATAATAAAAACTATCTACAGCAAACCAACAGCTAACATTAAATTAAATGGAGAAAAACTCAAAGCCATCCCACTAAAATCAGGAACAAGACAAGGATGTCCACTCTCTCCATACCTCTTCAATATAGTGCTTGAAGTTCTAGCAATAGCAATAAGACAACATAAGGGGATCAAGGGGATTCGTATTGGAAAGGAAGAAGTTAAGCTTTCGTTATTTGCAGATGACATGATAGTATACATAAGCGACCCCAAAAATTCTACCAAAGAACTCCTACAGCTGATAAACACCTTTAGTAGCGTGGCTGGATACAAGATCAACTCCAAAAAATCAGTTGCCTTCCTATACACTAAGGATAAGGAAACAGAGAGGGAAATCACAGAAGCATCACCTTTCACGATAGCCACAAAGAGCATAAAATATCTTGGGGTAACCCTGACCAAGGAAGTGAAAGATCTATTTGACAAGAACTTCAAGTCTTTGAAGAAAGAAATAGAAGAGGACACCAGAAAATGGAAGGATCTCCCTTGCTCTTGGATTGGGAGGATCAACATAGTAAAAATGGCAATTCTACCAAAAGCAATCTATAGATTCAATGCAATCCCCATCAAAATCCCATCAAAATTCTTCACAGATCTGGAGAAGACAATAATCAACTTTATATGGAAAAACAAAAAACCCAGGATAGCCAAAACAATCTTATACAATAAAGGAACGTCTGGAGGCATTACCATCCCTGACTTCAAACTCTATTACAGAGCTACAGTATTGAAAACAGCTTGGTATTGGCATAAAAACAGAGAAGTCGACCAATGGAATCGAATAGAAGACCCTGACTTTAACCCACAAACATATGAACACCTGATTTTCGATAAAGGAGCTAAAAGTATACAATGGAAAAAAGAGAGCATCTTCAACAAATTGTGCTGGCAAAACTGGATGTCAATCTGTAGAAGAATGAAAATAGACCCATATCTATCACCATGCACAAAACTCAAGTCCAAGTGGGTGAAAGACCTCAATATCAGTCCAAACACACTGAACCTGATTGAAGAGAAAGTGGGAAGTACTCTAGAACACGTGGGCACAGGAGACCACTTCCTACGTATAACCCCAGCAGCACAGACAGTAAGGGCCTCATTGAATAAATGGGACCTCCTGAGACTGAGAAGCTTCTGTAAAGCAAAGGACACTGTCGCTAAGACAGAAAGGCAACCCACTGACTGGGAGAAGATCTTCACCAACCCCACAACTGACAAAGGTCTGATCTCCAAAATATATAAAGAACTCAAGAAACTAGACCGTAAAAGGCTAATCAACCCAATTATAAAATGGGGCACTGAGTTGAACAGAGATCTCTCAACAGAAGAAGTTCAAATGGCCAAAAGACACCTAAGGTCATGCTCAACTTCCTTAGCGATCAGGGAAATGCAAATCAAGACAACTTTAAGATACCATCTTACACCTGTCAGAATGGCGAAAATCAAAAACACCAATGATAGCCTTTGCTGGAGAGGTTGTGGAGAAAGGGGTACACTCATCCATTGCTGGTGGGAATGCAAACTTGTGCAACCACTCTGGAAAGCAGTGTGGAGGTTTCTCAGGAAATTTGGGATCAACCTACCCATGGACCCAGCAATACCACTCTTGGGAATATACCCAAGAGAGGCCTTATCACACAACAAAAGTATATGCTCTACTATGTTTATAGCAGCATTGTTTGTAATAGCCAGAACCTGGAAACAACCTAGATGCCCTTCAATTGAAGAATGGATGAAGAAAGTATGGAATATATACATATTAGAGTACTACTCAGCAGTAAAAAACAAGGACTTCTTGAAGTTTGCAGGCAAATGGATGGAAATAGAAAACACCATCCTGAGTGAGGTAAGCCAGACCCAAAAAGAGGAACATGGGATGTTCTCACTCATATTTGGTTTCTAGCCATAAATAAAGGACATTGAACCTATAATTCGGGTTCTTAGAGAAGCTAAATAAGAAGGAGAACCCAAAGAAAATCATATAGGCATCCTCCTGAATATTAAACTTCATCAGGCGATGAAAGGAGACAGAGACAGAGACCCACATTGGAGCACCGGACTGAAATCTCAAGGTCCAAATCAGGAGCAGAAGGAGAGAGAGCACAAGCAAGGAACTCAGGACCGCGAGGGGTGCACCCATACACTGAGACAATGGGGATGTTCTATCAGGAACTCACCAAGGCCAGCTGGCCTGGGTCTGAAAAAGCCTGGGTCAAAACTGGTCTCGCTGAACATAGCGGACAAGGAGGACTACTGAGACCTCAAGAACAATGGCAATGGGTTTTTGATCCTACTGCACCTATTGGTCTCGTGGGAGCCTAGGCAGTTTCGTGGATGCTCACCTTACTAGACCTGGATGGAGGTGGGTGGTCCTTGGACTTCCCACAGGGCAGAGAACCCTGATTGCTTTTTGGGCTGACGAGGGAGGGGGACTTGATTGGGGGAGGGGGAGGGAAAGGGGAGGCGGCGGTGGGGAAGAGACAGAAATCTTTAATAAATAAATAAATAAATTAAAAAAAAAGAAAAAAAAGAATTTGTTGGATTTGCTGTTTTCTTTGATCAATGAGTCTATTTGCTCTATAGTATCTCTAGTGCCCGAGATTCTTTCTTCTGTCTCTCGTATTCTGTTGGCTATACTACTCTCTGTAGTTTCTGCTCATTTACCCAGATTTCCCATATGCAGCCTTCCCTTGGTTTGTGTTTTCTTTATTACCTACCTCCATTTCGGTCTTCAAGTCTTGAACTGTTTCCTTTACCTGTTCCATTGCTCTTTCTTAGTTTTCTTGGGTATCTTTGAGGGATTTATTAATTTCTTCTAACTTTTTGTTTCTCTTCTCTTCCATTTCTTTAAGGTAGTTTTTCACTTCCTGTTTAAAGTCTCCATCATTTTCATAAGGTTACGTTTAAAGTCATTTTCTTCTACTTTTTCTGGGTTAGGATGTTCAAGTATTCCTGTTGAGTGTTTGCTGGATTTTGGTGTTACCATGTTGCTTTTCAGGCTGTTGGAGGAATTCTTGCATTGGCACCTACTCATCTCTTTTTTCAAATGAGGCCAGTAGAGTCTTGGCGTCTTGGTAAATCTTTGCTGTGACTGAGTACTTGGGAGTTTTTCTTGGTCTGACTTCTCTTAGATCTCCTCAGAACTGGAACAGGCTCTTAGATCCCCTCAGCATTTACACAGACTATGTTGCAGGGTCTCAAATACCTCACAGGTGAAAAGGCAGGCTCTCCAGTCCCCTCAGCAAGGGAGCAGTGTCTCTTGCAGGGTTCCAAGGACCTAGCGGAGGAAAAGGCAGGCCTGGGGGCAGGGTGAGATGGGAGAAAGAGGGCCCAGCAGCAGAAGCACTCCCCACTTGTAACACATACGGGGGCCTGTTTGCTGTTGGGGTATTTGTTCCACCAAGTACCCCACAACTGTTTAGCTCCAAAGAAAATCACACATAGGTCTCCATAAATTATAAATTGATTGACTCATTAGCTCTAGTCTCTCACTGGCTAACTCGCACATCTTGATTAACTCATTTTTCTGATCTGTTAGCCATGTGGCTCAGTACCTTTTTCAGTAGGGTAGATCACACCTTTCTGCTTAGATGATCTGGGCAGGAGTGAGAGGAATCAACTTCCTCCTTTCCAGAATTCTCCTGTTCTCATTGTATCATTTCTACTTCCTGTCTGGTTTTCCCACCTATACATCCTGCCTGGCCAATCAGCGTTTATTTAAAACTTGATTGACAGGATATAGACAATTCTCCCGCATCACCCACTGGCTTTTGGGTCCCCTCAACCCAGCAGCAGGGTTTTCTGGGGGTTTCAAGGACCTTGTGAAAGAAAAGAATTGCTTGGGGGCAGGGTGGGATGGGGTAAAGAAAGCCACCAGCAAGAACACACCTCCCTGGATGGTTAGAAAAGCTTAGGGAATTGGGGGGGTCCTGGGTTCTGTCTCCCTGGAAAGGTCTCAGAGAATGGTACTTCTGGCTGTCTGGCCGTGTGGCCACCGACTTATCTCTTTCGTCCCCTCACCATGGGAGCAGGGTTTCTTGTAGGGTTCTAAGGACCTCACAGACGAAAAGGCGGACTTGGGGGCAGAGTGGGATGGGAGATAGAAGGCCCAGTGACAGGAGCACTCCCCTCTGGCTTTCAGGTCCCCTCAGCCCTGAAGCAGGCTTTGCTGGGGGTTCCAAGGACCTCGTGGAAGAAAAGAACGGCTTGGGGGCAGTGTAGGATGAGGTAAAGAAAGCCAGCAGCAGGAACACACCTCGCTGGATGGTCAGAATAGCTTAGGGAATGGGGGTGGGGTGGGGGTACTGAATTCTGTCTCCCTGTTAAGGTCCCATAGAGTGGCACTTCTGGCTATCTGGTCGTGTGGCCGCTGACTCACCTCTCTGGTCCCCTCAGCATGGGAGCAGGGTCTCATGCAGGGTTCCAAGAACCTCCCAGATGAAAAGGCAGGTTTGGGGACAGAGTGAGATGGGAGAAAGAAGGCCCAGCAGCAGGAGCACTCCCACTGGCTCTCCAGTCTTCTCAGCTCTGAAGCAGGCTGGACAAAATGTTTGTAAACTGGATACCAGTCTGTGAGAGTCCAACCTAGCCAGTGAAGGTCATGGTGGGGTGTTGTAATAGGAACAGTGGGGCTGCGTCCCCAGCACCCCAGCTGCCTGCTAGCTTATGCCCCGAAATAATTACACGGACACTGTATTCTTTTAAACACTGCTTGGCCCATTATATCTAGCCTCTTCCCAGCTAACTCTCGCACCTGGACTAGCCCATTTCTAATAATGTCTTACCGGGAAGATTCTAGCCTATGTCCATCCTGGGTTGGAGCTTCATCGATCGCGTCTGCCCAGGAGAGGGGAGCATGGCGTCTCTGAGCTCACTTCCTCTTCCTCCCAGCATTTTGTTCTGTTTTCTCCACCCACCTATGTTCTTACCTATCAGGGCCAAGGCAGTTTATTTAACCAATGACCTTCCTCCATCATTTCCCCTTTTTCTGTTTAAACAAAAAGGAAGGAAGGCTTTAACTTTACAAAACAGTTATCAAGTAAGAATTACAATATTTATATCTATTTTATCTTTATCATAACTAAGGAAAACTATAACTATCTATTTTTCAACTCCATCAAAGACCTAAGTAAATGAGAAGTAAGCAGCTTACAAAACTCTAGAAATCACATAGACATCTCGCTGCCTGGACAGTCACCCAAAGTTTCTCTGTACCACTGGGGCATCCATCTTCGGCCTACAGGCCCATAGTTTCCAGCAGACATTTCAATGAAGCAGGAAATTTCAAAGGCAGTTCAGTCACTATCTGCTGTGTCCTGCAGAATGTCTTGCAGACTCTTTCATGAATCAGGAACCATGAAAGATCATCTCACCTTTAGGTAAGTTCAGTAGTCCTCTCTGTGTGGGTTCTCTGTGTCCAGTTTATGCAATAGTCCAGGAAAGAGCAGTTTCTTGCCCAAATGTCTATCAAACTCCATAAGGATCCTCTTCGATGCCCATCTTCCTCTTGAAGTAGATTGGTG
>NW_026068156.1:825083-861451 GCF_014885135.2 Alexandromys fortis | reverse complement strand
TTTTATTTTATATTCTCTGTATCTTTGTCCTGGAATAACTCTGTAGACCAGGCTGTCCTTGAACTCTCAGAGATCCACCTGTCTCTGCCTCCCAGGCATTGGGATTAAAGGTGTATGCTACTACACCTTGAACTCACAGAGATCTGTTTGTCTCTGCCTTTTAGGCACTGGGATTAAAGGCATGTGCTACCACACTTTGAAGTCACAGAGGTCAATCTCCCTCTGTCTCCCAAGTGATGGGATTAAAGGTGTGTACTACCACACCCAACAACTTTCTTCCTTTTTTTTTTACTTTAAGAACTTCAACTTTTAGCCTGCATATATTTTTAACACACAGTAAACCATTTAGAAATTTTCTTTGTCTTTGAATCGCTCTTTACTGTATATTTCTCTTTTTCTGACCACATGAGCCTTTAAATTACTGAGCAATATGGGTGGGATTAAAGTCGTGGCTTTGCCAGCTAGATCCAGTCCATTCCTTAGCTTTCCAGCCTCATGGGGGAGATACAGGCTGTAGCCATGTTTATAGCCACAACTCTATGGTGTTTCAAGGTCCCTGCCAGCCAGCGAGCTACAACAGACAACACTCAAGTCTTCTCTCTGTAGTCAGCTCTTCTGCCTCAAACAGTCAGAGTTTGCCCTGACAGGATGGCCCAGAAAGCCAGCATTTTTAAACGGCGCAGCTTTTTTCCTGCTACGCCTGAAAACCGAAAAGCATGCATTCAGCTTTTCGTCACCACCGTTTAAGTGTTTTGTGGCAGGACCTCTTAATGAGCTGCAGGGTTTTGCAGCTAAAACTGAGTCAGGAAGCCTCTCTTAGATGAGAGCGCTTGCTTGCCTCTAGCAAGCAGAGTAGACCCGATAAATTGTTGCTACCAAGAAACATGCTTTATTCTTTCCCAAGCTTTCTCAGGCTTTCCGTGGATTCAGTTGTCCACACATCTGGGCGCCATTTTGTTGTAATAAGAGCGGCGGGGCTGTGTCCCCAGCACCCTGGCCACCTGCTAGCTTATGCCCCGAAATAATTACATGGACACTGTATTCTTTTAAACACTGCTTGGCCCATTATATCTAGCCTCTTCCTGGCTAACTCTCGCACCTGGACTAGCCCATTTCTAATAATGTCTTACCGGGAAGATTCTAGCCTATGTCCATCCTGGGTCGGAGCTTCATCGATCGCGTCTGCCTGGGAGAGGGGAGCATGGCATCTCTGAGCTTACTTCCTCTTCCTCCCAGCATGTTGTTCTGTTTTCTCCACCCACCTGTGTTCTTACCTATCAGGGCCAAGGCAGTTTATTTAACCAATGACCTTCCTCCATCAGTGGGGAGCAGTCTCCTCAATCCCACAGGACATAACAGGGACACCAGCCATTCAACAGCTGTCACCTGATAACTTGGGGACTGTTTAGGACAGCAAGGTGGGGGAATTTACCAATCAACCACTGTTGGATGAGGGAATCAGGCACCTGGAGTACTGGGATGTATGAAAAAGGGTTGGAGGGTTACTGTCCATTTGTTTGAAAAATCTTTTCCCAAGTCTTTACTCTCAGATAGTTTGTCTTTAAATTTGAGATGTGTTTCCTGTATGCCACAGAAGAATGAATCTTATTTTTGTGTCCATTCTGTTAGCCTGTGTCTTTTTATAGGTGAATTGAGTTGAGTTCTTAATATTAAAGGATATTAATGACCAGTGATTGTTAATTTCTATTATTTTTTGGTGGTAGTGTATGTGTGTTTACATTCTTTGTGTCTCTGTGGGTGCAGCTAACTTCCTTGGGTTAAAGTTTTCCTTCTAGTGCTTTCTGTAGGTTGGATTTATGGACAGATTTCAGTTAAATTTGCTTTTGTCATGGAATATTTTTTTTAATCTATGATGATTGAAAATTTTGCTGAGTATAGTAACGTGGCTTGGCATCTATGCTCTTTTAGTGTCTGCAGGACATCTGTCCAGGGCCTTCTGACTTTCAGAGTCTCCATTGGGTGTTATTCTGATGGTTCTGCATTTATATATTACTTGGCCTTTTCCTTTTGCAGCTCTTAATATTCTTTTTTATTCTATATATTTATTTTTTGATTATTATGTGGTAACAAGTCTTTTTTTATTTTTGGTCCAGTCCATTTGGTGTTCTGTAAGTCTCTTGTATCTTCATAGGCATTTACTTCTTTAGGTTGGAAAAGTTTTCTTCAGTGATTTTGTTGAATATATTTTTCTGTGCATTCAAGCTATATTTTTCTCCTTCTCTATCCCTATTATTCTTCATTTTGGTTTTTTCATGGTGTCCAAGTTTTCCTGGATGTTTTGTGTTATGACTTTGTTTGCTTTAATGCTTTCTTTGACTGATGAATCTATTTTCTCTATTGTATCCTCAACACCTGAGATTCCCTCTTCCATCTCTTGTGTTCTGTTGGTTATGTTTGCATTTGTAGTGCTGTTCATTTACCCAGATTTATATTTCCAGAATTCCCTCATTTTTTCTTTCCTTTATTGCCTCTATTTCAATTTTCAAGTCTTGAACTGTTTCCTTCATCTTTTTGATAGCTTCTTAGCTTTCTTTTAAACGATTTATTGATTTCTTCCAATTTTTGTTTGTCTTTTTCCTGATTTCTTTAATGGAGTTTGTTTTTTAAACTTTCTCTTTAAAGGTCTCTATCATCTTCATAAATTTGTTTTTAAGGTCTTTTTCTTTTCCTTCTTCTAGGACGGGATGTTCAGGTCTTGCGGTTGTAGAATGCTATGTTCTGGTGGTGCCATATTGCTCTTTGGGTTGCTGAATTATTCTTGTACTGGCATCTACTCATCTCTTCCTTCAACCAGTGCAGGCAGTTTTGTGCCTCTTTGTTCAGTCAGTACAGGCAGTGTCTTTGTGTCAGGGAATCACCTAGGTCACAGGGCATGGGTGACTTTGGCTCCAGACTTGGACTTGTAGATTACAGGGTCTGATGGGAGGGGTAGTGGAGCAGCCTGCCCACAGTAGCCATTCCTTTTTGACAGGATTGTGTGACTGGGATGCATCAGGGAGGGACATAGAGTGTGCTCAGGGGCCCAGGGTCTAGAAACTGGGCTATCTGGGAGGTCAACCACTCACCTCTTTTCCAATCCTGTTAAATGTATTTTTACACTGGCATTTACTCATCTGTTCTTTCAACTGGTGTGGGTTGTGTCTGTGTCCATGTAGTCTATTCTTACAACTGGTGTGGGTTGGCCTTTGCCTATTCTTCCAACTGGTTATAGTTGGCACCTGTGCCTGTGTCATCTGCTGGGGTCACAGGGGAGGGCTGGCCTTGTAGAGGATGTTCAGGTGCATGGGGCTGGGCAGCAGAGTGGGTCTTGAAGGGATAGAGTCTGGTAGGCAGTGGTCCAGCCTGGAGGAAGGTCTCTCACCTGATTGCTGCTGGTGGATGCCACGACAAAGCAGCAGAGTTCCACCCCACTTCTGAACTCTTATCATAAAAGCTTCTTTCATGAGTAGATAGTATTAATATAGAGATATACAACAAATAAACGTGCAAAGAATAAGAGTCTGGCACTCTCATATATAAATGAGACATTTATATCATATCCTCAGCCAGAGCTCAGGGATCATGGAGGAAGGGGTGGTGGATGTCTTGATCAAGTCAGACAAAATCCCATCTTGGACTTGGGATGGTATCATGAAGCCCCCCCAACGAAGCTGAAAATGTATGTGCAATTGTAAGCTTCTGAGGGAGGAAGAGTCTTTTTTCTTCAGATATTTGGACCCTGAAAAGCTATCCATGCACTGGTAGATGGTTCTAAACCCATGCTTATACAGCCAAGCACTAAATGGTGTCAGCTTGTGTTAAAAAAATGAAAAAAGCACGTGCAGCCGGGAAGGGAAGTGGTGGCAGGGATAGAGGGGAATTGGAGGAAAAGGAACAGTATATGTATGTGTGAAATCATCAAACAATAAAACATTTAATTAATAGATGAAGAAGAGGATGAAGAGTAGAATCAGAGGAAGATAAAAAGAAGAAAAAGAGACAAATTAAAAGGAAAGGGTGTGACAAGAAATAATTCCTAGGTATGTGCCCAATGACCTACTTCCTCCAACTAGGTCCCATCTCATAACTTCTTTTTTTTCCTGAGAGTTAATGGATTGCTTAGTGTATGTTACATGTTAGTCACAGACTTAACCCACTTAGTCTCTCTGATGTGTTGTGGTGACACATACAGTATGGTCCATATTTAGAGAGATCAAATAACACATCTCATAGGAACAGCAGCATTACAAATCATCTCATAACTTTTAATTCAGCAACAAATTAATCAATGCACTAATATTTTTGTCAAATTAAAGTTCTTATTACTTAATTACCTTTAAAGAAGCACCTCTGATCACTGCCGCTGCACTGAGTACCAGCCTTTAATATAGATTTCTTTGGAGGCTGTTTAATATCTGAGAAATAAATCTCCAAACGAAGGCTTTTTAAGGGAGCTAATGTAGACAGATGAGCCTTAAAGGAAGATATGGAGCTTCAGTGGACAGTGGGTAGGATGGCCACCTGATGCTCAGTGTCTTTTTATTATTATTATTTTTTATTGAAAGAAAAAAAAAAGAAATTCCCGCCTCTTCCCAGCCTCCCATTTCCCTCCCTCTCTTCCCACTCTTCTCCTCCTCCCCCCACTCCTCTTCCCCTCCCTCTCCAGTCCGAAGAGCAGTCAGGGTTCCGTGCCCTGTAGAAAGTCCAAGGTCCTCGCCCCTCCATCCAGGTCTAGGAAGGTGAACATCCCGAATTTCCTGAGAAACCTCCACACTGCTTTCCAGAGTGGTTGCACAAGTTTGCATCTCCACCAGCAATGGATGAGTGTACCCCTTTCTCCACAACCTCTCCAGCAAAGGCTATCATTGGTGTTTTTGATTTTAGCCATTCTGATAGGTGTAAGATGGTATCTTAAAGTTGTCTTGATTTGCATTTCCCTGATCACTAAGGAAGTTGAGCATGACCTTAGGTGTCTTTTGGCCATTTGAACTTCTTCTGTTGAGAGATCTCTGTTCAGTTCAGTGCTCCATTTTATAATTGGGTTGATTAGCCTTTTACAGTCTAGTTTCTTGAGTTCTTTATATATTTTGGAGATCAGACCTTTGTCAGTTGCGGGATCGGTGAAGATTTTCTTCCAGTCAGTGGGTTGCCTTTCTGTCTTAGCGACAGTGTCCTTTGCTTTACAGAAGCTTCTCAGTCTCAGGAGGTCCCATTTATTCAATGAGGCCCTTACTGTCTGTGCTGCTGGGGTTATACGTAGGAAGTGGTCTCCTGTGCCCACGTGTTGTAGAGTACTTCCCACTTTCTCTTCAATCAGGTTCAGTGTGTTTGGACTGATATTGAGGTCTTTCACCCACTTGGACTTGAGTTTTGTGCATGGTGATAGATATGGGTCTATTTTCATTCTTCTACAGATTGACATCCAGTTTTGCCAGCACAATTTGTTGAAGATGCTCTCTTTTTTCCATTGTATACTTTTAGCTCCTTTATCGAAAATCAGGTGTTCATATGTTTGTGGGTTAAAGTCAGGGTCTTCTATTCGATTCCATTGGTCGACTTCTCTGTTTTTATGCCAATACCAAGCTGTTTTCAATACTGTAGCTCTGTAATAGAGTTTGAAGTCAGGGATGGTAATGCCTCCAGACGTTCCTTTATTGTATAAGATTGTTTTGGCTATCCTGGGTTTTTTGTTTTTCCATATAAAGTTGATTATTGTCTTCTCCAGATCTGTGAAGAATTTTGATGGGATTTTGATGGGGATTGCATTGAATCTATAGATTGCTTTTGGTAGAATTGCCATTTTTACTATGTTGATCCTCCCAATCCAAGAGCAAGGGAGATCCTTCCATTTTCTGGTGTCCTCTTCTATTTCTTTCTTCAAAGACTTGAAGTTCTTGTCAAATAGATCTTTCACTTCCTTGGTCAGGGTTACCCCAAGATATTTTATGCTCTTTGTGGCTATCGTGAAAGGTGATGCTTCTGTGATTTCCCTCTCTGTTTCCTTATCCTTAGTGTATAGGAAGGCAACTGATTTTTTGGAGTTGATCTTGTATCCAGCCACGCTACTAAAGGTGTTTATCAGCTGTAGGAGTTCTTTGGTAGAATTTTTGGGGTCGCTTATGTATACTATCATGTCATCTGCAAATAACGAAAGCTTAACTTCTTCCTTTCCAATACGAATCCCCTTGATCCCCTTATGTTGTCTTATTGCTATTGCTAGAACTTCAAGCACTATATTGAAGAGGTATGGAGAGAGTGGACATCCTTGTCTTGTTCCTGATTTTAGTGGGATGGCTTTGAGTTTTTCTCCGTTTAATTTAATGTTAGTTGTCGGCTTGCTGTAAATAGCTTTTATTATATTTAGGTATGACCCTTGTATCCCTAGTCTCTCCAATACCTTTATCATAAAGGGGTGTTGAATTTTGTCGAATGCTTTTTCAGCATCTAATGAAATGATCATATGTTTTTTTTCTTTCAGTTTATTTATATGGTGGATTACATTGATAGATCTGCGTATGTTGAACCAGCCCTGCATCTCTGGGATGAAGCCTACTTGATCATAATGGATAATTTTTGTAATGTGTTCTTGAATTCAGTTTGCCAGTATTTTATTGAGAATTTTTGCGTCAATATTCATGAGTGAGATAGGCCTGTAATTCTCTTTCTTGTTTGGGTCTTTGTGTGGTTTTGCTGTCAGGGTAACTGTAGCTTCATAAAAGGAATTTGGCAATGACTCTTCTGTTTCTATATTGTGAAATACATTAAGGAGTATAGGTATTAGCTCTTCGTGGACGTTCTGGTAGAAATCTGCATTGAAGCCATCTGGTCCTGGGCTTTTTTTGGAGGGGAGATTTTTGATAACAGCTTCTAGTTCTTCGCGACTAACCGGTCTATTTAGATCGTTCACCTGGTCTTGGTTTAGCTTTGGTATATGGTACTTATCTAAAAATGTGTCCATTTCTTTTACATTTTCCAGTTTTGTTGCATACAGGCTTTTGTAGTAGGATCTAATGATTCTCTGAATTTCTTCTCTGTCTGTGGTTATGTCCCCCTTTTCATTTCTGATCTTATTAATTTGCATATTCTCTCTCTGCCGTTTGATTAGTTTGGATAGGGGTTTATCAATCTTGTTGATTTTCTCCAAGAACCAGCTTTTTGTTTCATTGATTCTTTGGATTGTTTTCTGTGTTTCTATTTTGTTGATTTCCACCCTCTGTTTGATTATTTCCAGTCTTCTACTCCTCTTAGGAGAGTCTGCTTCTTTTTTTTCTAGAGCTTTCAGGTGGGCTGTTGAGTCTCCAATGTCTGCTTTCTCTGTTTTCTTTAAGTGGGCACTTAGTGCTATGAGCTTTCCTCTTAGGACTGCTATCATAGTGTTCCATAGGTTTGAGTATGTTGTTTCTTTATTTTCATTGAATACAAGGAAGATTTTAATTTCTTTCTTTATTTCTTCTTTGATCCAGGTGTGGTTCAGTAGTTGACTGTTCAGTTTCCATGAGTTTGTAGGCTTTCTGGGGGTAGCATTGTTGTTGAATTCTAACTTTAATCCATGGTTATCTGATAAGCCACAGGTGGTTATTAATATTTTTTTTGTAACTGTGGAGGTTTGCTTTGTTACCGAGTATGTGGTCAATTTTCGAGAAGGTTCCATGCGCTGCAGAGAAGAAGGTATATTCTTTCCTATTTGGGTGGAACGTTCTATAGATGTCTGTTAAGTCCATTTGATTCATTACCTCCATTAATTCTCTTATTTCTCTATTAGGTTTCTGTCTGATTGACCTGTCCATTGGTGAGAGAGGAGTGTTGAAGTCTCCTACCTTAGTGTGTGTGGTTTGATGGCTGCCTTAATTTTTAGTAATGTTTCTTTTATGTACATGGGTGCTTTTATATTAGGGGCATAGATATTCAGGATTGAGACTTCATCCTGATGAATTGTTCCTGTTATGATTATAAAATGACCCTCTCCATCTCTTCTGATGGATTTAAGTTTGAAATCAACTTTGTTAGAAATTAGTATAGCCACCCCTGCTTGTTTCTTAGGACCATTTGCTTGATAAGCCTTTTCCCAGCCCTTTACTCTGAGTAGTTGCCTCTCTTTGTGGTTGAGGTGTGTTTCTTGTAAACAGCAGAATGTTGGATCCTGTTTTCGTATCCAATCTCTTAGCCTGTGCCTTTTTATAGGTGAGTTGAGTCCATTAAGATTAAGTGATATTAATGACCAGTGGTTGTTCACCCCAGTCACCTTTCTAGTAGTAGAGTTTCTGTGTTTCCCTTCTTTGAGTTGTGCTGGTGAAGGGTCTCTAGATGTCTGAGTTATTGTGGTCATTGTTGGACTCCTTGGTTTGTGATTTTCCTTCTATTACTTTCTGTAAGGCTGGATTTGTGGCTACGTGTTGTTTAAATTTGTTTTTATTCTAGAAAATTTTGTTTTTTTTTTTTTCCATTTATAGTGAACAAAAGCTTGGCTGGGTATAGTAGTCTGGGCTTGCATCCATGGTCTCTTAGTTTCTGAAGAACATCTATCCAGGACCTTCTGGCTTTCATGGTTTCCATAGAGAAGTCAGGTGTAAGTCTGATAGGTTTACCTTTGTAAATAACTTGGCCTTTTTCTTTGCGGCTCTTAATATTCTTTCTTTATTCTGTATGCTTTATGTTTTGATTATTATATGGTGAGGGGATTTTTTTTTTGATCCAGCCTATTCAGTGTTCTGTATGCTTCTTGAATCTTCATAGGTACATCTTTCTTTAGGTTGGGAAAGTTTTCTTCTATAATTTTATTAAATATATTTTCTGGACCGTTGAGCTGCACTTCTTCTTCTCCTATTATTCTTAGGTTTGGTCTTTATTGTGTCCCAGATTTCCTGAATGTTTTGTGATGAGAGTTTGTTGGATTTGCTGTTTTCTTTGATCAGTGCGTTTATTTTCTCTATGGTATCTTCAGAATCTGAGATTATTTCTTCTCTCTCTTGTATTCTGTTGGTTATACTTGTTTCTGTAGTTTCTATTCATTTACCTAGATTTTCTATGTCCAGCCGGCCCTCTGTTTGTGTTTTCTTCCTTGTCTCCATTTCAGTTTTCAAGTCTTGAACTGTTTCCATTATCTGTTTGATTGTTTTTCCTTGGTTTCCTAGGATATCATTCACTGATTTCTTCAATTCTTCAAACTTTCTGTTATACTTCTCATCCATTTCTATAAGGGCATTTTTTACATGCTGTTTAAGGACGTCAATCACTTTCATAAAATCCATTTTTCTACGTCTTCTTGATTAAGGTGTTCATGTCCTCCTGTTGTGAGGTCGCTGGGTTCTGGTGGTTTCATGTTGTTTTTCAGATTGTTGGGTGAATTCTTACATTGGCGCCTGCCCATCTCTTCCTCTGAATGCTCCCCTAAGGATCTTCTTTTACAAGATCAGGTCTCCTTGCCCACTGATGTACCTTCCCAGTGATGGCACTCTCCCGTGATGGCTCTCTAGGTGCCCCAGTGATGGCTCTCCTGGTGCCGAGAACCGATCCCCGTGCTGGTTGGGTAGCTCGTAAACAAAGCGCCTACCTTGCTTGCTGCAGGCAGGCTATTGAACAAGGAATCGGCTGCCCTCCGGATTCGATCCCAGCGCCCAGACAGGCTGAGCTGAGTGATGTTATTTGTCCAAAGATGGCAGGGAGGCAGAAGTGGGGAGGGTTCTGGATGCACGCTGGGTGAGATAGGAAGAGAGAGGCAGTATGCAGGAGTATAGGCCCTGCAGGAAGTAGTTCCTTGTCCCAGGCTGCTGCTGCAGGTCAGAAACTCACCCCCGAGAAGGTTCTCCAGGTGCCTAGATCAGCTCTCCATGCTGGTTGGGTAGCTCGTAAACAAAGCGCCTACCCTGCTTGCTGCAGGCAGGCTATTGAAACAAAGGAATTCCCGCCCGCCCGGCTGCCCTCCGGATTCGAGCCCAGAGCCCAGACAGGCTGAGCTGGGTGATAGTATTTGCCCAAAGACTGCAGGGAGGCAGAAGTGGGGAGGGTTCTGGATGCAGGCTTGGTGAGATAGGAAGAGCTGATGCTCAGTGTCTTTATCATCATTTCCCTATATTAGTTTTTCCATCTACTTCAGTATTTTTGGGACAACTTATTCCAGTTTGGATTCCTGTTACTATGATAAAAATACCCCTCAAAAGGAACTTCCTGGGGGGGGGGGAGACGTCTTACTGTGATGTGGGAGTGTCATATCAATCTGTTGATTTCATTGGCTGAGCAATAAAAGAAACTGCTTGGCTGGCCCTGATAGGTTAGAACATAGATGGGAGGAGTAAACAGAATAGAACTCTGGGCGGAAGAGGAAGTGAGGTCAGACTCTGCTCTGCTCCCGGAGAGACTCTGCTCTCCGGAGCACAGACACCATGCTCCACTCTCACAGGATGGATGAAGGCTAGAATCTTCCCAGTAAGCACACCTTGGGGTGCTTACACACATCATTAGAAATGGGCTAGTCCAGGTGTTAGAATTAGCCTGTAAGGGCTAGAGTTCATGGGCCAAGCGGTGTTTAACTGAATACAGTTTGTGTGTTGTTATTTCGGGCATGAGCTAGCCAAGCGGCCGGGGTGTTGGGGACGCAGCCCCGCTGCTCCTATTTCAACATTACTGGATCACAGTTCCATGTTACAGTCCATCAGAGCAGAGAGGTTACAATGGCATGAGCTTTCAGAGATTGATCACGTCACATCCACAATCAGGAACAGAACAGTGAAGACATGAATGGTTGTAGTCAGCTTGTTTTCTACTGTTTCACAGTTCAGAATCCTCTGCTTAGGGAAAAGTGGGTCTTCTGACATCAGTTAAGACAATCAACACAAGACATGGACACAGGGCCAACCTAATTGAAACACTCTCTCACTGAGACTGGTGATTCTAGAATTGTCGACAGAGGTTTCTTCCCATCTGGTCCCTCAGCTGTTCAGCCCCAAAGAAACACACAGAGGTCTACATTAATTATTGATTGGTTGGACAATTAGCTCAGGCTTCTTATAACTCTTATATTAGCCCATAATTCTTGTCTGTGTTAGCCATGTGGCTTGGTACCTTTCATCAGTGAGGCATTCTCATCTTGCTTCCTCTGTATCTAGGTGATGACTGCAGACTGACTCTTTCCTCTTCCCAGAATTCTCCTGTCCTGGTTTCCCTGCCTCTACTTCCTGCCTGGCTACTGGCCAATCAGCATTTTATTAAAATAATACAAATGACAGAATAAAAGACCATTTCCCACAGCATAGAATGTGTAAAGTTGACAATAAAAACAAACGATCACACAATTGATCTTCATCTCTTAGGTCAGTTCCTCCAATTCTTCAGAAAAATCTATTATTTCTCTGTAAGTTAAACATTATTCCACTCTCTCAGTGTGCGCAGTGCAGAGTATGCACACATGTACAGTGCGTGCTCAGGGTGACAAAAAGAGGATGCCAGGTATCATGTCCTGTCACTTTCCAGCTTATTCCCTTGAGACTGGGTCTCTGATGAATGTAAAGCTTGGCTGGCAGCCAAACAGTCCCACTAGACTCCTGTCACCAAACATACACACACACAGTGCCTGGACTACCGAGGTGGCCTCACCCTTTCTTCTTCATGGAAACTGAGATCCACTCTTACCCCCTGAAGCAACTCCCCAACTCTTACACAGAACTTTAAAATATCAAGACTAGCAGGTCCCTGGTCTGTTCTCTGATGTGATCTGAAGACCATTACAGGTTCTGAGATCTGAAGATCTAGAAAAACATTCTGACAAAGCAATCTTGTGACCAGGATTTATCTATTTCCTTTTCCTGTAATACTCCACACCAGCAGTTAGACTGTGTATCACTCACAGGCAGTTTTCTTTAGAATTTACAATCTTGGTGAAAGGGAGAGATAAGGAATTATTTTAAAAGGTCAATTTGCAAAGCAGAAAGGATCTAAAGAAGGGTAGTGTAATCCATGATGGCATTGGTGTTATATGAGTTATACAGGTGACAGACACAAGTTGGACAACTAAGTCCAACTCTGGTGTGTTGTGTTTTTTTTGTCCAATTATATTTTATCGTATTTTCTTTTATTTTTATCCCCTAGAAGCCTTTTTGTTTTTTAATGAGACAGAACTGGAATGAAACCATATAAAGGAGAGGTGGGGAGAAACTTGGAGAAATAGAGGGAGCAGAAATGTGTAATCAGGATATATTGATTAAAATCCATTTTAGATAAAAGAAAAAAGTGAAGATGTAGTGGGGCTGTACCTTTAATCCAAGCAATTTGGAAGGGGGCAGGCCAATCTGTCAGTTAGTGGCCAACCTAAACTACATAGCAAGTTCTAGGACATTCATGGCTACATAGTAAGAATTATTCTCAAAAACAATAAAGAAAGAAGGAGAGATTGGAGGATAGTGAGGTGGTAGAGGAAACTCTCAGGTGTTAGAAGAGTGGCAGTAGGATGAGATAAAAACACATTGAATAAAAGTTTCAAAAATTAATTAATGAATTTTTATTTGACTGTGAGGTGCATGCAAATGAGTGTGCAGATGTGTGCACTACATGAGCACATACAGAGGTCAGAAGAAGACTTCATGTCTCCTCTGCTATTGCTTTCTGCCTTGTTGCCTTCAGACAGGGTCTCTCACTGAACTGGAACATCACCATGGGAGCTAGTCTCCCTATCCAACAAGCTTTCAGACTTCTGTCTCTACTTTAACCTACAATGTAGTAGTTACAGGCACACGTAGGCATACCTGGCTTTGTAAGTGGGTGCTGGAAATTCTAACTCAAGTCCTTATGCTTGGGACCAAGCACTCTCACATATAGATATATCTTCCCTGCTCAAATAAAATTTCTATATTGGATAAATGAATGATTTATTTGTTCCCAACAAAGATGAGCCAGTTGACTAAATTGTCCAACTGTAGGGGTGGCCAGTATGTAGTAACTCCCAATCTGTAAACATTCTTCCTTACATCTTTGATTATCTGGCAAAATTCTGAAAGTCCATAAAATGGTTGGTTTGATTTATCAACTTGACATAATCTAGAAACACCTGAGGAGGGAATTTTAAGGTTATTGATGTATTGATTAGGCTAGCCTGTGTATATCTATGGGGATTGTCTTGATTGTAAGCATTAAAAAATGAGGGAAGACCCAGTCCACTGTGAGTGGCACCATTCCCTATGTGGCTGAGTAGTCATGAGTGTGCTCATTCTCTTCTGGTCTTGACTGGAGGTGACTAGCTACTCAGTCTTCTATATCCTTGTCTCCCCCACAATTATGGACTGTAACCAGGAACTGTAAGCCGAATAACACTTCTTTTTCTACAAACCTCCTTATCTTGGGGTGTTTTGTCATAGCAATAGAAATAAAACCAGTACAGGTTGTACAACAAAGACATAATTGAAGGTTAACTACTCAGAAGGCCTAGGAGTTAAGTTACTGCTAAAGAAAATTTTTTCTTGCAGCTAGACTGATAAACAGTAACATTTGTTGGCCATAGAGAACATGCTCTTGGGATATTTTTCCTCTTGAGTCATCCAGCATCAATATGAGGGTTTCTCCTTGTTTTATTGTATTTTGTTTCATCCTGTTTGATTGTCACCTCTTGGAGGCATGATCTATTCTGAAGAGGAAAGGGAGGGGAAGTTGATTTGGGGGATCTTGGGGAATGAGTGAGGGAAACAGTGGCCAGGGTGTATTATATGAGAGAAGAATCTATTTTCTATTAAAAATGTGTAGCCTTTGCTATGAACCACCACAATGAGCAGCATGGCTTGATAACACTAAGAGAGCAGTAGGGGCACGAATACCTTGACAACCAACAGCTCACTAATTGGACTTGAGACCCCTTAAAAAGAGATAAACCATGCCTGATATTGGAAACTACAACCAAAACTTTACCAAACCATCATAATACCTAACTACACTCTAATTATTTGTTATTATGCCCATGGATAATGTAGTTCTTACCCCTCATCAAGGAAAGTCCTCAATGCAATGGGCACTGACCATTAAAGAAACCACAACCAACCAAAATGCATAGTTGTGGAGCCCAGTCCCAAAGGATGCATCTACAGCAACAAACAAACAAACAAACAAACAAACAAACAAAAAACCCTGGACCTAATGCTCAGGGAACATCAGGAAAGAAGGCCATAAATATTGTAAGTGACCAGAAGAACAAGTAGTTTGCTGTGAGGTTATGTCTTCAAGTGATGTCAGAAGTTACACACATAAAGTCTCACAAACATGACCACCTAAACATGAGCTGAAAAGGTACAACAACAGACATGCCAAAGTGGATTGAGGAAAGACCATGAGATCTCAACCCTGAACAAAGTACTAGAGGCAAACTAATGAATACTGTGAGCAGAAGAAATAGTCTCAATTGAAGAGCTCTCCAACTGGTTATCCAAGACCAACTACTCAGCCTTGAAACCATACACACAACTAATATTAAACAGACCGAGAAGGTTATATTCATGTATTTAGGAATATGTGTATATGTATATATGATATTTTTTGTAAAAATAATTAAAGAAAAAGAAGCTGTGAGTTTGAAATAATCAAGGAGGAGTCTATGAGGATTTGGAAGGGAAAGGAAAATGATGCAATTATATTATAATCTCAATATTTTTCTTTTTTTCTTTTTCCATTAAAAATTTCCATTTCCTCCCCTGCTCCCATTCCCCTTCTGCTTCCCCACTTCCCCTCCTCCCTCCCCCTTAAGAGAGTCTTAAGAGAGGGCAGGGTACCCTGCCCTGTGGGAAGTCCAAGGCCCTCCCCCCTACATCCAGGCCAAGGAAGGTGTGCATCCAAATAGACTAGGGTCCCCAAAAGCCAGTACATGCAGTAGAAACAAGTTCCAGTGCCATTATCAGTGGCTTCTCAGTCAGCCCTCATGTTAGCCACATTCAGAGAATCCAGTTTGATCACATATTCATCCAGTCCCAGTCCAGCTGGATTTGGTGAGCTCCCATTAGATCAGGCACACTATCTCAGTGGGTGGACCAACCCCTTGCGGTCCTGACTTCCTTGCTCATATTCTCTCCTTCTACTCTTCAACTGGACCTTGGGAGCTCAGTCCAGTGCTCTGATGTGGGTCTCTGTCTTTATCTCCATCCATCACTGGACAAAGGTTCACATTCATCTTTTTGGGTCTGGGTTATCTCACTCAGGATAGTGTTTTCTATTTCCTTCCATTTGCATGCAAAATTCATGATGTCATTGTTTCTTACTGCTGAGTAGTACTCTAATGTGTATATGTGCCACACTTTCTTTATCCATTCTTCCCTTGAGGGGCATCTATGTTGTTTCTAGGTTCTGGCTATTACAAATAATGCTGCTATGAACATAGTTGAATAAATGCTATGTATGATTTGGCATCTTTTGGGTATATTCCCAAGAGTGGTATTGCTGGATCCTGAGGTACGTTGACTCCCATTTTCCTGAGAAACCGCCACACTGATTTCCAAAGTGGTTGCACAATTTTGCATTCCCGCCAGCAATGGATGAGTATTTTCCACACTCCACGTCCTCTCCAGCATAGGCTATTATTGGTGTTTTTTATTTTAGCCATTCTGACAGGTGTAAGATGGTATCTCAAAGTTGTTTTGATTTGCATTTCCCTGATAGCTAAGGAAGTTGAACATGACCTTAAGTATCTTTTGGCCATTTGAACTTCTTCTGTTGAGAATTCTCTGTTCAGTTTGGTACTCCATTTTTTAATTGGGTTATTTAGAATTTTAATGTCTAGTTTCTTGAGTTCTTTATATATTTTGGAGATCAGGCCTTTGTCTGATGTGGGGTTGGTAAAGATCTTCTCCCATTCAGTAGGGTGCCTTTTTGTTTTAATGACTGTATCCTTTGCTTTACAGAAGCTTCTCAGTTTTAGGACATCCCATTTATTCATTGTTAAATGACAAATCTTTACAGTGTACAAGAGCATTATCCCACAATTACTCCACTTTTTTCTTTTCATACCAAGTACACTGAATTTAATTTCCTTTGATTAGATTTTTTTCCTGACCATTATTCATAACAACTTGTAATCAACAAGCTAAAAAAGACAAATAATGTATAATCCACTTTTTTTCGGGGGAGAATGTGACGTAGTTTTCTAGGTTACTTCCTGATGATTGGGGGTATGGTGTGGGACCATGGTCTGTATTGTGTCAATTTTATTTTAACGAAATGCTGATTGGTCAGTAGCTAGGCAGGAAGTATAGGTGGGACAACCAGACAGGAAGTAGAGGTGGGTCAATGAGAACAGGAGCATACTGGGAAGAAGGAAGCTCTTTCTGCAGTTCTGACCAGCCGAAGAAGCAAGATGTGACTGCCTTACTGAACAAGGTATTGAGCCATGTGGCTAACATATACCAGAATAATGGGCTAATATAAGTTACAAGAGTTAATAAGAAGCCTGAGCTAATGGGCCAATCAGTTTATAACTAATGTAGACTCTGATTTCTTTGGGACTTAATGCTTGTGGGAACTGGGCAGGACAGAAAACCCCAACAACAGGGGTACTGATAGTCTTATGGGCATCCAGAGAAAATTTAGGATCATGGTCTAGTCCTGAATGGAATATTCTTTAAGACTTGATCATCTCAACCAGCAGCCTTGAAGGTGTTCTGGATGCAGAATTCAGAAAAAACTGCAACAGAGGTGCTCTGAAATGTTGGATCATCTGGGCCATCCATTCTCATTGGTGATTTTTCAGGGGTGGGGGTCTTCTTCAATCAAACCTTACTTTTCTTAACCAAGAATGAATCCATAGACTCTCATTTCCTGTTGAAAGAAAAACAACTCTTTTTCTCCAAAGTAACATATCTTTTGACTGAAATTTTCAAGTCAAGGTATTTTCAAAATATATAGGTTATAATAAAATGCCTTTTAACAGCTTTTGATCCTTTCTCAACAGTCAGATTCAAAGACAACACAATAACATATGGTATCCACATTATCTGTGTATTCCATCTTTTTTTTGTTACTTAAATTCTATTTATTTGTTTGTTGCATATTTATTTATTTATTTATTAAAGATCTCTATCTCTTCCCCACCACCGCCTCCCCTTTCCCTCCCCCTCCCCCAATCAAGTCCCCCTCCCTTGTCAGCCCAAAAAGCAATCATTGTTCTCTGCCCTGTGGGAAGTCCAAGGACCACCCACCTCCATCCAGGCCTAGTAAGGTGAGCATCCAAACTGCCTAGGCTCCCACAAAGCCAATACATGCAGTAGGATCAAAAACCCATTGCCATTGTTCTTGAGTTCTCAGTAGTCCTCATTGTCCATTATGTTCAGCCAGACCGGTTTTAACCCAGGCTTTTTCAGACCCAGGCCAGCTGGCCTTGGTGAGTTCCTGATAGAACATCCCCATTGTCTCAGTGTGTGGGTGCACCCCTCGCGGTCCTGAGTTCCTTGCTTGTGCTCTCTCTCCTTCTGCTCCTGATTTGGACCTTGAGATTTCAGTCCGGTGCTCCAATGTGGGTCTCTGTCTCTGTCTCTGTCTCCTTTCATCCCCTGATGAAGGTTAATATTCAGGAAGATGCCTATATGTTTTTCTTTGGGTTCTCCTTCTTATTTAGCTTCTCTAAGAACCCGAATTATAGGCTCAATGTCCTTTATATATGGCTAGAAACCAAATATGAGTGAGTACATCCCATGTTCCTCTTTTTGGGTCTGGCTTACCTCACTCAGGATAGTGTTTTTTATTTCCATCCATTTGCCTGCAAACTTCAAGAAGTCCTTGTTTTTTTACTGCTGAGTAGTACTCTAATATGTATATATTCCATACTTTCTTCATCCATTCTTCAATTTAAGGACATCTAGGTTGTTCCACGTTCTGGCTATTACAAACAATGCTGCTATGAACATAGTAGAGCATATACTTTTGTTGTGTGATAAGGCCTCTCTTGGGTATATTCCCAAGAGTGGTATTGCTGGGTCCATGGGTAGGTTGATCCCAAATTTCCTGAGAAACCTCCACACTGCTTTCCAGAGTGGTTGCACAAGTTTGCATCCCCACCAGCAATGGATGAGTGTACCCCTTTCTCCACAACCTCTCCAGCAAAGGCTATCATTGGTGTTTTTGATTTTCGCCATTCTGACAGGTGTAAGATGGTATCTTAAAGTTGTCTTGATTTGCATTTCCCTGATCGCTAAGGAAGTTGAGCATGACCTTAGGTGTCTTTTGGCCATTTGAACTTCTTCTGTTGAGAGATCTCTGTTCAGCTCAGTGCCCCATTTTATAATTGGGCTGATTAGCCTTTTACAGTCTAGTTTCTTGAGTTCTTTATATATTTTGGAGATCAGACCTTTGTCAGTTGTGGGGTTGGTGAAGATCTTCTCCCAGTCAGTGGGTTGCCTTTCTGTCTTAGCAACAGTGTCCTTTGCTTTACAGAAGCTTCTCAGTCTCAGGAGGTCCCATTTATTCAATGAGGCCCTTACTGTCTGTGCTGTTAGGGTTATACGTAGGATGTGGTCTCCTGTGCCCACTTGTTGTAGAGTACTTCCCACTTTCTCTTCTATCAGGTTCAGTGTGTTCAGACTGATATTGAGGTCTTTAATCCACTTGGACTTGAGTTTTGTGCATGGTGATAGATACGAATCTATTTTCATTCTTCTACAGATTGACATCCAGTTTTGCCAGCTGTATATTCTATCTTTATGTGACATTTTAAAACTCTAATTCTTTTATTTTTAATTTTTGTTTTCTTTTTAGACAGGGTTTCTCTGTGTATCTTTGGCTGTCCTGGATCTCACTCTATAGACTACTTTGACCTCTAACTCACAGAGATCTGCCTGCTTCTACCTCCCAAGTACTGGGATTAAAGTCATGTGCCATCATGCCTGGCTACTCTATTTCATTTTTAGAGGACTGTCTCTATCCTTTTTCTTTTATCTCCCAAGCCTATATATTTTGAAACACACTATAAACTGCTTACAGTTTTATTCTTTACTATATCTCTATTTTTTTCTGACCACATGAGTCTTTATTCTACCAAGCGGCATGGCTAGGATTAAGGCATCAGCTTTGATGGCAGGGTCTACCCCATTTCTTGGCTTTCTGAGAGTCTAGCTTCATGATGGAGGTACTGGTGGGAGTCATGTTTATTGTCACAACTCTGTGAAGTCACTATGTCCATGCCATCACCAAGAAGCATGCTACTAGCTGCTCATAAAAATCATTTAAGTGTTGGGTAGCAGGGCCTCTTAAAAAATCTGCATGTTTTTTGCTATTAATGCTGAGTCAGGAAGCTTCTTTTAAAGGAGCTGCACCTCTGCTTGCTACCAGCAAAAAGAAGTCACTGGAGAAAAGATGGCTACCAAGAAGTTCCACTTGACTCTGTTCTTGTCTTTCTAGAACTCTTAAAAAACGTTTCTCAGGCTTTATAGACAAAAGTTTTTGTCCCACTCAGCCACACAACCATTTAGTCCCAAATAAACACACAGACACTTATATTGAATTGAAACTATTTGGTCTATTGCTCAGCTTATTACTAACTGGCTCTTACAACTTAAATTCACCCACAATTTTTATCTATGGTTAGTCACAAGGCTTGGCACCTTTCTCAGTAAGTCATTCTCATCTTGCTTCCTCTGTGTCTGACTTGCAACTTTCTCTCTGCCTTTTCCCTTTTCAGAACTCTCCTAGGCCGGTCACCACACCTATACTTCCTGCCTGACTATTAGCCGATCAGTGTTTTATTAACATTCTGTTTCTGAGGTAGCAGGACTACAGTCATGTCCACAGCTCTGTCACTAGGTTGGAATTGACCTCTCTTCTCAGGAGATCTACATAATTACAAACCAAGGGGCAGCTTATCCTTAGCTTTTTGTTAGGGCAGCAACAGCCTGTCTGAAAGGGCACCTTACTGCTCCAGAAACTAACTATGGCCTGAGATCCTGGCTGGCACACAGAATATTTACCCTTATTTGGGAGCAACTCTGGGCTGGGGTCCTGGACAACACAAAAAGGAGAAATGGAGTTGTGTACCTGCTTTTTTCTCCCTCTATGTCTTCTACAATTTTATTAAGAGCAGCTTCCTTAAGTTCTGATCAGTCTCACTTGTCACTGGGAGAGACTCTACCTTGTGTTTCTTTGAGCTGACTTTTGTCATGTATTTGATTGCAGCAATGAAGAATACTTAAGCCATAAACCACCTTCATAGCCCTCCCCTAAATTCATGGAAAGTCCTGCTGGGTCAGATGCTCAGTACCTCCCTCCAGTCTCTTCCGGTCCTGGTTCAGACTTCCCCTTTTCTCTTTGTGAGTTCAGATTCAGAGAGTGAGGAACCGATGTGTGGAAGATAAAAGCTGATGTAGCTGGCAGTCAAGAACACTGAAGCACAGCAGCAATGATGACCATCTACGTGGAAGCAAACAAGCAGCAGCAGCCAGGATTCCTGGGTGAGGTGGGGAAGAAGCTTGGTAGTTTGGTGGGTCACAGCTTGGATCTCAAAGTGTTCACATCTGATCTCCACATGCAGTTACACAAGTGTGCACACATGCATATACATACACTAGTGTGTGTGTGTGTGTGTGTGTGTGTGTGTGTGTGTGTATTCATGAACTCTGGAGACAAGCCTGGGCCAGGAGCCAAGAAGAGGCAGAAGTCTTTTCTTAAACTCTTGGATCCTGGAGAATCGGGGTTCTCTGGGTTCCTGGAATCCAAAGTCTCAGGCCTAGAGACTGGACTCTGATCTCCAGAGCACCAGAAAGGTGAAGGCTGGAACCTGAATTGCTGTTCTGTTTTCTGGGGCAGAGGTGATTGGCAGCCTTGTTGTGAAACAGTCCCTCTCCCACAGGGTGGCTGAGCCACAGAAATGGGCTCCTGATGCTGCATCTGTTCTCCATCCTGCTCCTGACTGGGCTGCTGGTGGCTGTTCTTGTTCAAGGTCAGGCAGGGATGGAATTTACACTTCTGTGGTCTGGGCCACTTACTGTGCAGGGTTACTGAGCACTGCAGAGGGAAAATGTTGAGAATGGGCCATATTGCAGTCTCCAGGGACTTGCCCACACTGGAGCAGAGGAGCAAGGGTTGGGGAAGGGTAGGGGAAGGGCCCTGATTCTTTTCTTGTGGTTCAGTCATCTATGTGCTATTTTCTTCTGTTTAAGTGTGGTGAAAGACATTCTGCTGTGGGAATTCAGTGCAGGCTGTAACACATAATAAGTGTTTTATAGTTTTAGTTTCTGGTTTCTTTTGGTGTAGGTTTCAAGAGCCCCAGCTCCCCAAGGAATAAGAAAATCTACAAACAATTGATGCAGCTGAAGGTTGGAGTGGGTAAGTGACCAGAAATCAGGCCTCCAAGGGCCTAAGAAGGTCTTTTGTGAACACACTACATTTGAGGCATTGGCCCTCTCCAGGCCTCAGTTTCCACTTCTGTGGGGACTTAGTGTCTCAGTGGGTAAAGTGCTTGCCATGCAGAATCTGAGCTCGAGGCACAGAATCTATGTATTGAACAAGAAGGCATGGGGATGCACGCTTCTATTTCCAGCACTGGGGAAATGGAAACTGGTGGATTCCCTCAGACTCACTGGCCAGCCAGCTTAGGGCACTTATACACCTTTACACACACACATGCACGTATCAATGCAATAAGCAAAGAAATTAATAGGAACACAGGACAACAGTCAGGGAATGATTTTGTGGTCTCAGGGAATGACACACACAGTAGGTGCTCAGTATTCACAGAGGTCAGACAAATCATCTTCACTCAATGTCTCCAGGGCTGTGCACACAGTAGGCATTCAGAGTTCACACTGCCCATGGGCACAGTAGTCAAGATAGTTAGTTACCCGGGCCCTGTTTGGATCTCTTAAGTGCCTACTTTCCCCAGGACGCACTGTCAAGTGAGGGAGGGCCCTGACTCTAGAAGGCTAGAGCAGATGCAGGATCATGGGCACCCAAGTGTGGATCCCCCCTGATTCACTTCTCCCAATAGACAGCCTTTGCCTTCCTTGCCCTTGGGAATGGGAATCCTTCAATGGAAAGTGTTACTTCTTCTCCAAGTCCCAGCGTACCTGGAATGATTCCATCACTGCCTGCCAGGAGGTAGAGGCCCAACTAGTCATCATTGATAATGACGAAGAATAGGTATGCCTGATGGGCTTCCTCATCCCGGGACGGGGCACTGGCTGAGTGTGACTGAGTGTGAATGTGATGGTTGGCCAGAAAGGGCTTCCGGTTAAGATCTGTCTACTGCACTTGGAAAGAGAGAAGAGGTAGGAGTGAGGGTCCCTGTCACCCTCTGAGTGGCTGCACCAAGTCTGAACATACTTGACTACATCAGAAAACCTAAACTGTGAGTCACCAGTCATGGCTTCTCTTACTACTGCTGTACACATACATGGACACCTCTTGAGAGTTGACCAGTTTAACAAGTACTTCTATAGGTGTTCAAAGTCCTGGTCTGGGGACTGTGAGATGATCCTGTGGGGGAATGTCCTTGTTACCAAGCCCAGGGATCTGAATTGAATCTCTGAGACATACATGATAGAAAGAGAACCAACTATTACAAGGTGTCCTCTGCCTACACACACCTTCACATGCTCACACAGATTCACATGCACACATACATTCACATGCACACACACATCTTCATATGCACACACACACCTTCATATACACACACCTTCACATGTACACACATATTCATAGGCACACAAATCTTCACATGCACACACATTCACATGCACGCACATATCTTCATATGCACACACACACACACACACACACACACACACACACACACACTCTGTTTAATATTCTGAAGAGATAATCTCTAGAGAAATGTCCAGAGTCGAGCAAACACCAGACTTTTATAAGTTTGGGAAGCTGGGAGCAAGTTTTCTGTCACATTATTTTAGTTCAGCAAAGCATATGAGATGAAGGGCAGCCAGATGTCAAAAATCAGGATCTGTCAAGTCTCAGCACATGCTTCTTCTTAATTTTCTGTCCCAGGGTGAGCTGGTATGAGATCTGGCCCGATCTCTTCCTATCTGTGCCTGTGCACACGTGTGTGCATGCGTGTGGGTATCTGATCACATGTGTGGGTTTGTTGTTGCAGTAGGAAGCTAAGGCTCTGACTGCAAGCAGAACTGTGGGCCGAGATTCTGAGACAACAAAATTAGAAAATGATGGCAGAACCCAGTCATGACTTTTCCTCCTCCCCTGCAGAGTTTCCTGCAGCGGATGTCTGAGAAGAAAGGCCTTGCATGGATGGGACTGTCAGACATAAGAAAGGAAGGCAAATGGGTATGGATGGATGGTTCACCACTGCAATGGAGGTAATACAGTGTGCTGGGAGTGAAACTATGCTCCAAAAAAATAATTGTGATTCCTGCCAACTCCTTGGGCTCGTAGACATGAGAGCTGGTTTATTGGGATGAATACTGAGACAAGTTCCCATATGATTTTTCAGTTCCACCACCTGGTTTGTGATAGATATTCAAGATTTCTTTCCTAGGGAGGTGTGAATAGCCCCTGTTCACTAGAGGGTAGAAACTCAGGTGGGAATCCGATGACCCTCCCCATGCCTCCTTTAAGGGAATGGGAACTGTCCAGCAGCTCGCCTAAGATGGGTTTTGCAAGCAGACACACCTGACTCAGTGAAAATGGAGTCTGTTTTGCTCAGAGGGTTGTGTTCTGAGGTGATGAGTGACCGAATGCAGGGTACTTACTCATGTAGAATCTAAAACTACGAGTGTCCTTGCCCTCAGAATGCAGCTCATCATACTTAAAGATCCATGGTGTCGTGGAGCTTCACAGGAGTTGCCCCATACCATGGGAGAACATGAAAAGAAAGAGGTGGGAGGATGAAGGTCAAAGTCTTTATATTGATGTTCATAGAAAGAAATGTGGAAGATGTAAACCACGCTAGTTCGGAGTGTCCGTGGGTGCTGAGATGTCATCATGATCCATTTTCAGTATGAGGCATGCCTAGAGATCATCAAAGAATCCCAGATAAGTAGGAGGCACTGGGTTCCTGATTTCCTAACTATGCTGTTTAGGAAAGTCTGGGAAACAGGAGCAGCTTATAGCATTGGGTGGTGTGTGACTTACTTCTGTCCCTGTGATAAGGATGGCTTAAGAGGGAAAGGATTTTCCTGGCTCACAGATCCAGGGGACATATTCATGGTGGGTGTGGCATGGCAGTAGGAGCTGGAGGTGGCTGGTCATATGGCAATGGCAGTCAGGAAGCTGAGAGGAAACAAGTGGTCAGGCTGTAAGAGCTTGAGGCCCATGCCAGTGATCTGCTTCCCCTAGTGCCTGAAGGTTCTACAACCTTCTCAGACAGTGCCAGCTGGGGGCTGGGTGTTCAAACACTGAGCCTGCGGGAGACATTTCACACTCAAACCACAATGGCACCAGCAAATGCTGGCTAGAGTTCTCCTTTGGATATGTCTCCATACCCTAGTCCTCTTGGCATAAAAGACATTATTCATGAAGGAAGAAACTCTTCATAACCATGTGCTGATAAGATGCCAAGTGCATCTTATCCACCAGCAGATATGGAGGAGGAGGAGGAGGTCTGTCGTCTGCATGAGGCATTTAAATGAAATATATTAATGGAAAATCTATGGGATAGTGTGTTCTTGTTGCTGTAACTAAATGCCTGACAAAATCAATATAAGAAATGATTAATTTGTCTCACAGTTTGAGGGTACAGTTCACCATAATGGTGAAGGCATGCTTGCAGGAGCTTGAGGAAGCTGGTTCCACAGCATCCATAGTCAGGAAGCAGAGTGGGAAGATATAATGCTAGTTAAAAACAAACAAGTAAAACAAAACCAACTCCAGACTATTTTCTACACCGTGTGTACACACATGTGTGGGGCAGGTGCATGGGCACAGTGTGGGGTGGGTACATGTAGGGCAGGTACAAATGTATGGGGCAGGTATACATGCACATGTGTGGGGTGGGTGCATGTCTATGAGTTTGGGGAGGGGTTGAAGGAAAAAAAAGTTTTATTCTGGCACCCGTGGGAATGAATAACTAAAGCTCTATACCAGGCTTAGGACTGGCCAGTGTGACGTGTCCATGGGTTCAGGGATGTAGATGCTGTCCCTCGATTTTGACCCTGAGTAGGGTATATCGGAGCTGAATGTACAGAATCATGGCGATGGAGATAGTTAAATCTGTGGAATTTGAGCTGGTTGGTTATATTTGAAGAAGAAGCCTTCAGTAAAATGACCCTCTTCAAACATAAAAGATTACAAGGATCATGGGCCAAGGTCAAAGGACTTGGGTCCTCATTGACCCAGAACAGGTCACATCTGCTGTAATGCACATGGGGCAGAAGTTAAAGCATCCCATTCCAATGACAGAAACATGTTGAGAGGCGGGAGATGGATGAGTTGATAAATTGCTTGCTGTGTGTCTGGTTTCGTTTCTGTTGCTCTGATAAAACACACCGACTAAAAGCAAGTTAGGGGAGAAATAGTTTAGTTCACCTTTTATAATCTGAGGTCCCAGTCTGTTATTGGGGGAAGCTGAGGCAGTTGGTGACATCACATCCACAGTCGAGATGAAAAAGAAATGAAAGTGTACATGCTCATGTGCATGCTGGATTTCTCCACTCTTACACAGTTCAGGGCCCCCTGCCTAGGTAGTGGTGCTACTCACAGTAGGTTGGGTCTTCCCACATCTCTCTCTTTAATTTTAATTTTTTTTTTAAAAAAAAACTCCTTATTTTACATGCCAAATCCAGTTCCAATTCCTTTTCCTCCTCTTCCTACCTTCCACTCCATCTGATCTCCCATACCATGCCTCATCCACTTCTCAGGGAGGGTAAGGCTTCCCATGGGAGTCAACAAAATCCAGCACATTGCTTTGAGGCAGGACCAAGTCCCTCCCCACTATATCTAGGCTGAGCAAGGTAACCCTCCAGAGAGAATGGGTTCTAAAAAACCAGAACCAGCAGTAGGGATAAATCCTGGTCTCACTACTAGTGACCCCACAGTCTGTCCCAGCCTTACAACTGTCACCCAAATTCAGAGGTCCTAGTTTGTTCCCATGCTGGTTCCCTCTGTGTCAGGTTGGAGTTGGAAGGCGTCTATTAGCTCAGGTAAGCTGTTTCAGCGGGTATCCCCATCATGGTATTGACCTCTTTGCTTGTATTCTCCCTCCTCCCTCTCTTCGATTGGACTTTGGGAGTTCAGTCCAATGCTCCGCTGTGGTTCTTTGCATCTGCTTCCATCAGTTGCTTGATGTAGGTTCTGTGATGACATTTAAGACAGCCCTAAATCTGACTACAGAATAAGGCCAGTTCAGGCACCCTCTCCACTATTGCTTAGGGTCTTAGCTGGGGTCATCCTTTTGTATTCCTGGGAATTTCTCTGGTGCCAGGTTTCTTGCTAGTCCCATATGGTTCCCTCAATCAAAATATATATTTTCTTGCTCTCTTTCTCTGTTCTTCCGCAATTTCGACCCACTCATTGCCTCTAGTTCTCCTCCCCCTCCCCATTCTGTTAGCCGGTGTTTTTTAATAGGTGAATTGAGTCCATTGATATTAAAAAATATTAATGACCAGTTAATGGAACAGTTAATTCCTATTACTTTTAGTGGTAGTGTTTGTGTGTTTCCTATCTTTGGAGTTTGCTGGTGTGAGTTTATCTTTTGCCTGTGGGTTTTTTTAGGGGGTGCAGTAAACTTCTTGGGTTGGAGTTTTTCTTCTAGTACTTTCTGTAAGGCTGGGTTTGTGAATAGGTTTTGTTTAAACTTGGTTTTGTCATGGAATATTTGTTTTCTCCATTGATGGTGATTGAAAGTTTAGCTGGATATATTAGTCTGGGCTTGTATCCTTGGTATTTTAGTGTCTGTAGTAATCTGTCCAGGACCTTCTGGTTTTCATGGTTTCCATTGAGAAGTTGGGTGTAATTCTAATAGGTCTACTTTATATGTTACTTGACCTTTTTCCTTTGCAGTTCCTAATAGTCTTTCTTTATTATGTGTATTTTGTGTTTGATTATATGATGAGGATACTTTTTAAGGTCCAATATATTTGGTATTCTGCAAGCTTCTTGTACCTTCATAGGCATATTTTTCTCTAGGTTGGGAAAGTTTTCTTCTATGATTTTGTTGAATATATTTTCTGGGCCTTTGAGCTGGAGTTCTCCTTCTTCTACCCCTATTATTCTTAGTTTTGGTCTTTTCATGGTGTTCCAGATTTCCTGGATGTTTTGAGTTAAGAATTTGTTGGATTTATCATTTTTTTGACCAGTTAATCTATTTCCTCTATAATATCTTCAACATTTGAGATTCTCTCTTCTCTCTTGTATATTCTGTTGGTCATGTTTGTATCTGTAGTTCCTGCTCATTTACCCAGATTTTCCATTTTCAGAAATCTCTTGGTTTCTGTGTTTTCTTTATTGCCTTTATTACAGTTTTCAAGTCTTGAGCTGTTTTCTTCTCCTGTTTGACTGTTTTTTTTCTTGATTTTCTTGAGTTTCTTGATTGATTGATTTCTTCTAGTTTTTTCTGTTCCTCCATTTCTTTAAGGGAATTTTTCATTTCCTCTCTAAGGGACTCTAACATCTTCATAAGATATATTTAAGATAGTTTTCTTGTGCTTCTTCTGAGTTAGGATGATCAGGTCTTCCTGTTGTATGACCACTGGGGTCTGGTGTTACCATGTTGCTCTTTAGGTTGTTAAATTAATTTTTGCACTGCTGCCTTTCCAAATTGGTACTGGCAGTGTCTTTGCCAGTTGGTCCAATCCTTGCTGTAGCTGTTTGTGCCTTAGGGAGCCTCTGAGGCTTCTCTTCATCAGTTTTCTTGGTTCACTCTGTGCAGTTTCAGCCTGTGCTTCAGAGTTCCTCTCTTTGTCCACTCTATGCAGTTACAGCTTGTGTCTCAGAGTTGGTTTGAAGTTTCAGAGGATGACTGGGTTTGGCGGCAGATTGGGCCTGGTAGCTTAAAGGGTCTAATCAATGTGGGGGGCATTACCTGCAGGAAGCTTGCCTGCTGGTTGGCTAGTGAAGCTGAGGCAGGTGGGGGAGATGCCAGGACTTTTGCCTGGTACTGAGGGCCTAGAGAGTGGGGTGGCCAGCTGGTTGGCTGATCACTCGTCTCTTGGTCCCTCTCTACAGTTCCTTCCTACATCTCTTAACATAATTAAGAAAATCCTACACAGACAGTGCCACAGACCAAGCCAATACAGATGATCCTAAGGCTGTCTTGTGGGTGACTCTAAGTTGTGTCAAGCTGACAGTGATAACTGACTATCATACAATACAAGCATGAGGATCTGAGTTCCATCCTCTGAAACCACATAAGAAAGCCAAGTGTTTTGGCATGGGTTTGTCATCTCAGCACTGGAAAGGCAGAAACAGTAGATCCCTGGTGCTCATTAAACAGACAGTTTAGCTGAATTAGTACATTCTAGGCCAGTGAGAGACCATGCCTCTAAAATCAAGGTGGAAAGTGATTAAAGATGCCTGGGGTTGACTTATGGCCTCTGCATATACAACCATAAATGTGTACATGTTTCTGCATATAAATACACACACACACACAAAGCACACACACAGGAGAGGTGAGGAGGGGGAAACATAGTTGATGAAGAGAAGGTGGGACTAATTCTCATACTTTTAAATGTTGGCCAAGGAAATTTATGAAGGAATAGCATTTAATTGGGATCCATGGCTCCAGGGGATTAGAGTTCCTGAGCATCATGTCAGGGAGCATGTCAGCAGGAAAGCAGGCATGGTGCTGGAGAAGCAGCCAGTACTCCACACCTCTAGCCATAAGCACAAGACAGAGAAAGCTAACTAGGAAAGTTGTGGACTTTTAAAACTGCATAGCCCACCCCCAGTGACACTCCCTCCTCCAACATGGCCACATCTAATCCTTGCCCGACAGTTCCACCTACTGGAGACCAAGCATTCAAATATGTGAGCCGTGGGAGCCATTCTCATTCAAACCTCAATTGGTTTTGCAGTTTCATGAAATATTGGAACAAAGGAGAGACCAACAATGCAGGAGAAGAAGACTGTGCAGAATTCAAAGTTGATGGCTGGAATGATGCTCCATGTGCAGTGGAGAAATACTGGATCTGCAAGAAGTCTGCTATGTCCTGCACCAAAAACTGATGTCTCATCTGTCTGTAGCACCTGTTGCCAAATTGACCCTGTGGGGTGACTGAACTTAACCCACAAACCACACAATGTATGACAGTTCCTTCCCCCGTGAACATAAAGGATTTAATTGCAGTTGTTTTCTCATTTGCAGTCCTGTGTGTGCATGTGCGTGTGTCTCCTTGGCCTCTATCTTGCTTTGTTGAGTAAGGGTCTCATTTTTACCTTATTGGTGCTGGCCAATTTGGCTAGGCTGGCTGACTAGCACATTCTAGGCATCCTTCTATCTCTGCCTTTTCAGAGCTTACATTAGAAGCATATGCCAGCATTCTAAGCCTTCTAAAATGGGTGGGGGGATAATTCACAGATTGGAGCTTAAGAGACAGTGATGGTAGCAGGAAGGCACTGGATATACAGTACCATTGAACTGCTAGGTGTGTGTGTGTGTGTGTGTGTGTGTGTGTGTCTTTAAAAGGACTTATGGAAGAAACTGGAGTGGGGCATAAGTAAGGGGATAAGCTGGCCAGTCTAGGTGGCCCATCCATGAGGCCTCAGGTGCCTCTCAGTCTCAATAATATCCTCACAGCTTCCAGATAAAGGTGATAGACAAGAAGGAGGCAGGAACTGTACCCATTAAGTAATAGCACACACAACCCCCTGGAAATCTTGATTCCCTTCCCTGTCTCTGTAAAACTCAGCACTTTTTAATCCTCTGCAAACAGAATTCTGCAACACATTTCTTTCTACAACTAGTTTGTTTTACCCTAAGGTTCACAGTATGGAGTCTGTCATAACTTTTCCCTATTCACTCCCAAATAATATTCCATTGTGTGTGTGATGGTTAAGCTTGATTGTCATCTAACCATCTCCAGTCAACTAAGAGACCACTGTGTACATGCATTTGTGTGCATGCATACTAAAAGTCAGTTTCAGATGTCTTCTATGGCCTCCACCTTGTAATTTTGAGACAGGGTCTCATTTTTCCCTTGAGACCATCATAAGGCTATGTTTTGGAAGTAAGGGGAGTCTGATTGTTATGGGAGTGGAGAGGTACAGACATGCTCTCTGTTCTGGTCAAGTTCCAGCAATAATAGACTACAACATGGAATTGCAAGCTAAATAAACCCTTTCTCCTCTAAAACAATTTTGTTGGAGTAGTTTATCACAGCAACAGGAAACTTAATTAAGATCCAGCATCTCTCACTGACTCTGGAGTTTGTTATGTAGGCCACGTAAGCTGCATAAGGCTGACCATAAGGTGGCTGCAGCCATCCTCCTATCTCCGGGTCTGGGATCACAAGCATGAACTACCATGCCTAGCTTTTTGCATGAGCTCTGAGGACTGAACTTGTCTCCTTATGCTCACATGGCAAATACTTTACCAGCTAGGCAGTATCCCCAGCCTGAGGCTATGGGTCTTTAAAGAATTCATAATGTGTAAGCATTTTCTCCCATCTGTAAGTTTCTCTTTATTCTTTTTTTTTTCTGATTTCAAGGAGAATACTGATAACTTTTTTCAAATAAGAATGAAGCTCACTGATGTGGGAGTCTTCTGTTTTGAGTTGATTTCATTGGTTAGTAAAGAAACTGCCTTGGCCCTTGAGAGGACAGAAAATTAGGTAAGTGGAGTAAACAGAACAGAATGCTGGGAGGAAGTGAGGCAATCGCCATGCTGCTCGTCTCTGAGCAAGATGCGATGAAGCTCCGACCCAAGATGAATGTAGGCTAGAATCTTCCTGGTAAGCTATTGCCTCGTGGTGCTACACAGATTATTAGAAATGGGTTAGTCGAGGTGTGAGAGTTAGCCAAGAAGAGGCTAGATATAATGGGCCAAGCAGTGTTTATATGAATACAGTTTGTGTGTTGTTATTTCCGGGGCTAACCTAGCCATGCAGGAGCTGGATGGGACAAAAAGCAGGCCTGCTCACCTCCTCACTACAGCTCACCATGGTTTCTGTGAGGGGGGTTCATACATGTGTGTAGACCTGTGTGTGAGCAAGTGCACATGCCCATGCACGTGCATGTGGAGACCAGCATCCCTCTCTACCATGGCCTGCTTTATTCCTTTGAAACAAGGTCTCCTCTAATTAAATGTAGAACACATCCTTTTCAGCTAGGCTGACAGCCAAGATGTCCAGCAATCCTCCTGTCTCCACTCCCATCCCAGCACTGGTATTAGATGGTCACACCCAGTTTCCTAGTTAACGTCAGCTGTCAGTGGGTTACAAAAAGAGAAGGAGGAGATAAAATTGAGAAAGTCCAGGAAGAGTTGTGGGAGAAATAGGAATATGGATATGATCTAAATATATTGCACATGTGTAAGAAATTACTGAAGAACAAACTGAAGCCTGGCTGTTTGTTCAGGATGTGTGCGCACGGAGAAACACAGCATCTCACCTCAGTCAGGGCATTGAGCTTTCCCTCCTTGGCAATAAGTCACTCAGGAGCCTGGACCCCCAATAGGAGGTCATAATGAGAATGGTAGAGTGTGAAGGTCTGGAAATGTGAGCCTAGAGTGGTCCTGTTGCTGCTGTTCTGAGTTTTTGTCCTTTCAGTCCATTTGGAGTGGTCCTTCACCCCACACACTATTCTGGAGACATCCTGCTTAGTTGCCTTTGGGTTTTATCTTTCTCACGTTTTTAATCGTGGGAAACAAACCCTCAAAAACTACCCATCCCACCTCCCTCCCACCCACCCCCACTGCCCCGTATGTCTTTTACACACCCTAAACCCTCTGTCTTACTTACCGATTCCTAACTTGGGGGTGAGGTGGAATGGGGCTAAGAGGAAATGGGGTGAGAAACATGAGAAGGGGAGGATGGGGGGAGCTTGTGAATTTTTATTAATTTTGATGGTACCCATAGTTTTTCTTCTGCTATGAAAACAAAAGCAAAACCCCTTCTCCAACATAACACATCTCCTAGTTTCCATTTTGAGGTCAACACATCCTTGAAATACACTGGTTGATTCAACTCAGAAGTTTTTTCCATTATAGAATGCCTCTCTGATGTTTATTTTTTCATTAGTGTTAAGAAAATTTAAGATTAATAAAGCATTATGCAATCTATATCTGGGGGTATTTTCCATTCATTTTTCTTTAGTCAGCATGTCTTTTATAGTATGATTTTACCTTTCTATAACTGCCTTATCTGTAGGATTATTTGGCATATACGTAATATGTTTCATATTGTAATAGGCAAAAAGTTTCATTTTTTAAAATACATATGCTGAACCATCGTCTGTCTTTATTTGTGCAAGAATGCCCATGATGGTCATTGCTTCTAGTAAATGCATGATTACTGAATCAGCCTTTTCCGAGCTCAAGACAGTTGCCCATTGAAAACCTGAATACATGTCTATGGTGTGATGTACATATTTTAATTGACCAAATTCTGTAAAGTGGAACACATCCATCTGCCAGATCTCATTCCTTTGAGTACCCTTTGGGTTACTCCCTGCAGGCAACTTCTGGGTCCAGTTTTTTCTGTGCTTTCAGAAGCTCAGGCAGTATTGAGGGTGCAACAGGCAGAGAGATATGGGAGGCCGAGATGGAAAAGGCCATTGAGCTCATGCCCAGGGCTGTCACTGCCACCGCAATGCACCCTCTGTCCTGAGCAGGAGGCGCCTGCCTCCCTCCACCAACTGTTGTTTGTGGCGGTCAAACACTCAGGGACCTCTGAAGAGTACACATCTTGTAGTTTACACTAAATAACTGTTTTTAATCTGAGCATATATTTTATCATTGAACACTAAAATCAGATTTAAACCAGCCACATGGCTCTGAGTACACCATGACACCTACTGGCAGGTAATGGCTATTTCACCTACTTCAGCTAACTAACCAAAGGTAAGATTTAATGTAAATCTATAATTTAAAAGGGCAAGATTATGGACAATTTAACCTTTCAAGGTTTCAATAGCCTTTTACACCATGTACAAAGTTTTTCAAGACTTATATGGTTTCCCTCCTACATCACTACTTTGATTCTGAGGATTATTCTTGCGCTCAATATTTTTTCCTTAAAAATATGGTTTGATAATAGGGCCAAGAATGAGCCACTTTTAGAAATGGTACAGACTGAAATCAATCTTCTAAAAGGAGAGGTCAGAACTATGAAGAAGGATATGAAAAATTTAACCAACAAAACTCAGTCAACTGAGGGACTTTAGTCTTTACAGACTGATACCAATCTTCTAAAAGGACAATTCAAAAATCTGAAGAAGGATATGGCAAATTTAACTAACAAAACTCAGTCAAATGATGTACTTTTAGAAATGGTAGTAATTTACTAAAAGAAAAATTCAGCACTCTGGAGAAGGATACAGCCAATTTGACACATAAAACCCAGTCAATGACAGAGGGTACTGAAAATTATTTGAGATAATTTGCACTGTTGAGTGTATTAATTGGATTCTGTTGAAGGATTATGACAGGTTGACTGATAGAATGTCTCTCCAAGAAGGTAATATGCATGGTATGAAGATTATATCCAAGGATGATGAGAAATTATATCTACTGGATAGACTTTACACCTTGATATCCTCAATGAGAGCATCAGAACAGAACACTAGAAAGGAGATCCAGACTTTACAAAAGGCAGTGGTAAATAAAATTGAAAAGATTGAAGAACTTATCCAATTTGATGTCCAGGGTCAAAAAGACAAAATTTAGCCTCATCAGTATGTAAAAACCTCCAGGATAGCTTCCCCAGAGTTCTTCATGACTTTCTGGTGATAACATGAGAAAGAATATCTGGCACCAAATACCCTAAAGAAGTCAAAGAATATACACGGGAGCCCATACATATGACTGCTTTAAAGGAAATTAAACAAGCAGTTGTGTAGTGGTACGGGCGGCGGGGCTGCGTCCCCAGCACCTCGGCCGCCTGGCTAGCTTATGCCCCGAAATAAAAACTGTATTCATTTAATCACTGCTTGGCCCATGAACTCTAGCCCTTACAGGCTAATTCTCGCACCTGGACTAGCCCACTTCTAATGATGTGTGTAAGCACCCCAAGGTGAGCTTACCGGGAAGATTCTAGCCTAAGTCCATCGTGGGTTGGAGCTGCCTGGGAGAGCAGAACATGGCGTCTCTGCTCCAGCCCTCTGGAAGCAGAGTAGAGTCTGACCTCACTTCCTCTTCCGCCCAGAATTCTATTCTGTTTACTCCTCCCACCAATGCTTTAACCTATGAGGCCAAGCAGTGTGTTTATTACTTAACCAATGAAATCAATAGATTGATATATGACACTCCCACATCACAATTGTTGCTTACAGAATGCATTAATCCTTTGTTAGGGAAATGGTAAAAATGTGGGCTTCCAGTAACAAAGCAACACCACAAGACTGAACTCAGTTAATCTCAGCAGTCCTAGAAAAATGGACTCCAGTTACTTCAGTGATGTTATCCTAGGGAAGAGGCTAAAATTTTAGAGCATCAGGGAAAAGCAAAAGGACTTGAGATTTCCTAGATCAAATTCTGGGTAAGGGACTTTACTCTGATACTCAGGATCAGGCTCTTTACACTGAACACACTTTGTCCCTTTGTAGCACAGGAGCTTTAAATGCTTGGGACAGGATTCAGGAACTAGGAAAAATAGTGGTATCATATTTTAGGGCTAAACAGGGTCAGAGAGAACCTTTTAGTGACTTTTTACAAAGATTAACTAAAGCTAATTAACAAATAGGGGTAATTGACCCAGAAGTCAGCCAGTAGCAGCTAATCAGGGCTGCTGTGTGGGGGAATCTATTCCCAAATGAATGGCTGCATGGCCGTGGCTGGCAAGAGCCACCAGAGACTCTAGAAACCCCATGTTGGGTGCCAACTGTAGATGTTAGCTCAATTCATGAAATAACCAGGCTAGCTATAGGATAAACAGTTATATTTTTATTTATTATAAGGGGAAAACTCAGGCCAAAGGAATAGATGATCCAGGTCTTGTCTCAACCATGGGGGAAGCCACTGAGAGAGCACACCTGGGTGGTGCCCAGATTTTTATCTTCAGGTCCCAGAAAGCCATGTCTAAACTAAGTTCCACCTCTTAAGGATGATTGGTTAACAAGGCTTTCCCCATCACCTGATTGTGATCCAGATGCACTAACCAAAGTAATTCATATTTATATGAACTAAAATAACTAAAAATGTATATATGTATAAATCAAAATTGTCACACTGTGTCTGAAATAACTACTATTTTTGTCAAAACAAATGTTGCAATTTTGCTCTGATCCTCACCTACCACTGATGCAGTTGTAGATCTTGCCTCTGAAAGTATTGTATTCTTAAGCTTTGACACCAAGAGATTCTGAGATTTGAATCTGCGCTTGGTCTCCAGCCAAAATGAATAGACTCATATACTCTTTTGTCATTGTTTTGGTGGTTTTGTTTGACTAGTTGGGTTTTCTTTTTTCTTTTGTTTTGTTTTTATGGGGTTTTTGTTTTTGAGACAGGGCTTTTTACATAGCCCAGGCTGGCCTGGAGTTCACTATATAGATCAAGCTGACCTCAAAACTCACAAAACCTGCCTGTCTATGCCTCCTGATTTCTGGGATATAAGCTTCCTTGGGTTGGGGTTTTTCTTTTAGTACTTTCTGTAGGGCTGAGTTTGTGAATACATATTGTTTAAATCTGGTTTTGTCCTGAAATATCTTATTTTCTCCATCAATAGTGATTGAAAGCTTTGCTGGGTATTGCATCCATGGTCTCTTAGTGTCTGCAGCACATCTGCCTAGGGCCTTCTGGCTTTCATGGTTTCCATGGAGAAGTTGGGTGTAATTCTGATAGGTCTGCCTTTATATGTTAATTGACTTTTTTCCTTTGCAGCTCTTAATATTCTTTTTTCATTATGTATGTTTTGCATTTTGATTATTATATGGTGATGGGACTTTTTTTGGTCCAGTCATTTGGATGTTCTGTAAGCTTCTTGTACCTTCATAGGGATATCCTTCTTTATGTTGGAAAAGTTTTCTTATGATTTTGTTGAATATATTTTCTGTGCCTTTGAGCTGGAATTCTTCTCTTTCTTTTATTCCTATTAATCTTTTTTTAAATTAATTTATTTATTTATTAAAGATTTCTGTCTCTTTCCCACCGCCACCTCCCCTTTCCCTCCCCCTCCCCCAATCAAGTCCCCCTCCCTCGTCAGCCCAAAAAGCAATCAGGGTTCTCTGCCCTGTGGGAAGTCCAAGGACCACCCACCTCCATCCAGGCCTAGTAAGGTGAGCATCCACGAAACTGCCTAGGCTACCACGAAACCAATAGGTCCAGTAGAATCAAAAACCCGTTGCCATTGTTCTTGAGG
>NW_026068156.1:815862-821304 GCF_014885135.2 Alexandromys fortis | reverse complement strand
ATTGCCTTTGGTAGAATTGCCATTTTTACTATGTTGATCCTCCCAATCCAAGAGCAAGGGAGGTCCTTCCATTTTCAGTTATCCTCATCAATTTCTTTCTTCAATGCTTCAAAGTTCTTGTCAAATAGATCTTTCACTTCCTTGGTTAGAGTTACCCCGAGATATTTTATGCTGTTTGTGGCTATTGTGAAAGGTGAAGCTTCTCTGATTGTGAATATTAAAGTAGGAGACGGCTACTTAACACAACTAGTTTGTGTAGGCCTTTGTGTTTTCAGTATTTAAAGATAATGGGGTCATCTTAACGCTAGAATTTTAAAGATAGTATATTTAGGATTGCTTTTCTGTAATTATGAAGTATTAGATTCGAAAAGACATTCATTGTCCCGTTTGCCTCTGAATGTAGACAGTGAGTCATTTTCAGTTCCCCTCACTTACTACGTACCTCACGTAGCAGGGGAATGATGTGGTCTGCCGAGGCACTGTACGGGACTTTCAGTTACATGATATTTGTCTTTGACGAGGTAGGCCATGCTTGCCTCACCTGTTTTGAATCTTTGTAGTATAAACAGTCGTGGAAGTTGTATGTAGATGCCTTTGTATTAAAATTTGGTTCAGAATCAGTGGGATCTCTGGGATCCACACCAAACTCATTTCTTCCGTTCTCTGTTTTATTACTTTGGTAAAATGACAGTAGTTTTTATTTTTTGCTTAATGTTACATTCTTAACCTATGATGGGTGTCAGCGCTAAAACAGGCAGTGCATGTTGTTACCAGTGTTTTCCTCGTAAGGCGTGCACACAGCTCTTTGTTAAGATGTAAGATGTGAGCTACTTGCTTACTTCTTTGCATCACACAGATTATATGTTTTTAAAGGGAAGATTTCAAGGGTCTCACGTATTCTCACCACACCGCTGTCAGAACAGACACTCAGATTTGCCTAAGGAAATACGATCATGATGATTCAAATAGCTTTAAATGACTCAGCTCCAGTAATTCTGCATATACTAATCATTTAAAATAGTTTTGACTCAAATAATTCATACAGTTTTAGTAATGTGAGAGACAGTGTTATGGAAAAGGCTCGTTTGACTTTTGTTGGAATGGGCATGTCCAGTTTTTCTTAACATAATTAGCAAACTATTATTGAGAAATGCCCTATCTTGTTTCTATCCAGAAAAGGAAAAAGTTATTCCCCTCTTCCCTGAAGTGGTACTGGGGATTAATCCCAGCCTGCTGTGACTGCGATTTACCCTCAGAGCCAACAAACTGTTACATTTAAAATTCTGGTTTAGAATTTTAATCTTCAGTTCCTGATACCCATGTAGTTTTATTCATCCCTCACATCTCTGTTGGGTTTTTCTTGGCGCTGATGTACAGATATCAGAAAATCCATGTTCTTCAATGATATTATTTAGGAGAGTGTTATAAGTGATATATTTGAAGTTGGCTGTTCTGTTAGCTTTGACAAGTTGTACAGTAGATTGGATCATTGCATTTTTTTGTCTTTGTAATGTATATTTTGTCCATGTAGATTCTTTATTTTTCAGGTGTGACTTTATGGTTGGCTTTTAAAGGTAGGAATCAATAAAAATTTAAGGAAAGCAAAAAAAAGAGGAATAATGCTTAATTTGAAGGGAATACTGAGTTTGAATTATTACAAGGGTAGACACAGAAGGTGAAGTTTGTTTATTATCATAGTTAGCAGAAGAGAAAAGTAACAGTGCAAAGGATTTGAGTGGGATAGCCATCCTGCACAAAGGATGTGTGTGTGATACACATTCGGCTTTTAAGCCCTGAATTTCCTTTCCTTCTCTTAAGATCCCATATCTTAGTTCCTTAAGACTGTCTCTCTTTGGAACATGAGGTTTTATTTGCTTTTTGCTTTTTTCCCTTTGTCCTCCTTTTTCTCTTTTTAAAAACTAGATATAATAATATTATTTTTGAGATTTTTATATGTACATGCAATGTATTCTGATCATATTCCTCCCTACTCATTCTAGCTCCTCCAAAACCCAACCCACCCTCTCCCAACTCCTAACTTTATATCCTCATTTTTTTATGATTTACTCAGTCTCATTTGTATTCCCATGTACCCATAAATGTTGAGTCATCCATCCCCTGGAGTATAGTCAATTTACCAGGAATCACACCTGTAAAGCAGCCTTCAACTGTCAATAGCTCCTTAGCTAGGGGTGGAGATCCTGAGACCCTCCCTCACCCATGCTGGAACGTTGACTGCCATGATTTTGCACAAATCTTGCAAAACTGCTGTGAATTCATGAGAGCATCAGTCCTGTCATGGTCAGAAGACACTGGACCAAAATCCTCCCTGACCACTCATTCTTAGAACCTTTCTGCCCTCTTCTTCCTCAGTGATCCATGAGCCGTGGAGGATGTGTGTGTGTGTGTGTGTGTTTGTGTGTGTGTGTGTGTGTGATTTATGTCCCATTTATGACTTACATTACCACAGTCACTTCTCTACATTTTGATCACTTGTAAGAGTCTATATCATGTGATGAAATCTGAAAGTTTCACTAACTAATGGATAAAAAGACCCATATTTAGAGGGCAGTTTGATATTATGTTCATTTGGCAGAATAATGGTAGTAGTTTCACTTTTGGTACCCACGAATTCTGTTCTGTCTCCCCGCCTATCTAACTTTGCCCTATCAACTAGACCAAGGCAGTCTCTTTATTTAACCAATGAAAGTAACACATAGACTCTGCTACACCATGCCCCAAAACAACTTTGAGAAAAAAAAAGGTTTATGTGGCTTACAGTTCCAGGTTAGAGTCTATAATTGTAGGAATTTCAACATAGCAGGAGCTTGAGACAGCTGGTCTCATCATATTTATCATCAAGAGTAGAAACAAATGCTTTCATTCTACCTGCTTGCTCACTTGCCCTTCTCTTCTGCATAGGGAATGATATTACCCATGTATCTGGGTCCTCTCTTATTAGTCAACACACACACACACACACACACACACACACACACACACACACACACACGAAAAAAAAAACCCTCACAGAATGCCCACAGGCCAACCTGATCTCAGCAATTCTTCATGGAAACTCTTCCCAGCTGATTCTATGTTGTGTCAGCTTGGCAGTTAAAGCTAATCAGCATGGGCAAGCAGGCAAAAGCTGCAGCTTACACTCTTGTTCCTTCTTATATCAGGACTGTCACTCACTCTGAGGCGGGGTCTGCCCCCACCAAGTAATTTTTCCAGAGAGCACCCCCCACAGACTCACCCAGATACATACCTCTTAGTTGTTCCCAGATGCAATCAAGTTTACAACCAGGACTAACCACCACACATGAGTTTCATCAGCAGCCTGAAAAAAATATAATGGGGCTTGTAGCAGAAAGAATGGGGTTCTTTCTTTGAACCACCAGCTCCTGAATAATGCCACAGAGACTTTTATTAATTATGAAAGCTTGTCCTTAGCTTGGGTTTGTTCTCAAGCAGCTCTTAAAACTAAAATTAACGCATTTATATTAATTTACATTCTACTCCATGGCTGGTTACCTCCCCTCAGTACCATGCATCTAACTTACTCTGCATCTAACTGGCAAATTTTCCATAACTTTCCCCTAGTTTCTATCTCTCCCTGGAAGTCCTGCCTCTCCTCTCCTGTCTAGCTATAGATTGTTCAACTCTTTATTAAACCAATCAGAAGGTACCATAGCCTGGTGAGGTAAAATAGAGAAACATCTTCACACAGTGTACAAAACGATTAGTCCAACAGGGGTGAAATATGACCACACCCAGCCACCCTTTTCCTGTTATGCAGTGTGTTAGTCACCAACATGAAAGGCCTTTTTTAAAGAATCTACTTTAGAAAACAATCTACTACTGCACTACTTAGCTACATTCTAAATTATATCCTTACACCCACAGATAAGTGTCACTGTCACTCTTCATCAGAGAATTCTCTCTTTGCAGCAAATGGAGACCATCACGGAAAATCACAACTGGACACGATGCAGAATCAATGAATCACAGGGCACCCATCCAACAATACATTACATTACAGCTTCTGTACCTATGGACCATGGAACATCTCAGGAAAAGAGAAAGAAAAACTATAAAATTCAGAAAATCAGGAGCTCTGTTGTGAAATAATCTCTTCTATAATGAATGCACTAAACACGACCAGAACAATGGCAATATCACTGGCATGCTAACATGGGAGAAGAGGAAATTTCACTGGGTTTCACCCCTAGACAAAGAACTAGAAGCAACTATTGACTGCTAGGAGAGGAAGAACTGGACTCTCACAGACACGATCCCCCCCATCTTGATTGTTCAAAGCAGAGTGGTCAGCCCTTAAACCATATACATGTAACAAAAATGTACTCATCAGGTTACATTTATATATTTGTGCATATACACATATCTATGTGTGTAACAATAATAATCAAAGAAAAAGAGGCTATGGATTTATTTGAGAGTAGAGGAGCATAGGAGGAGATGGAGGAAGGGTACTCAGGAAGGACTATAGGGAGGAAAGTGGGGAAAAATGTAATTTTATTTTAACATATATATGTAAATATATACATATATGAGAAGTTTACAAAACTGGTTAATATGCACAGAATAAGAGACTGCAAACTGATCAATTCTTTTTTTTATTTTTACCACATTTTTTTAGTTTATTTATTTATTAAAAACACAATAAAAATTAGTGAAATGAAATGAAGTACAATCAGGTGAAGTGAGTTAAATCAAGAGGAGTTATTTAAGCTTCTCTTTGCTTGGATAAATGGCACCTTTGAAGAAATGCGTTGATTTTCTTGGGTATAAGTTCTCTGTTTTGAGAGACTGAACTCATTATGGGGCAACTACCATTTAAAAAAAAACTTGTGTTATGTCTTTAAACACATCTGCTTTTCTTTAATGTTATAGAGCCTTGCAAGACCCTCACCAGACACTCTAATTGGACTTCTAGCTTCTATTGTGGGATGTTATTCTCTGCCTATAACAGCCTTTTTCCCCCTTGGAATCTCATCAGCTAGCATGTGACTATCTATACAAGATTGGGTCCATTAATGTTCCATCATGGAGGTGGAGGGGCTTGTCAGGTACAAAAATAGGACCCATCCTTCTGCTGCATACAAGAAACATACCTCAACCTCAAAGACAGACATTACCTCAGAGAAAGGGGTTGGGAAAATATTTTCAAATATTTTCTAAGCAAATGACCTAAGAAACAAACTGGTATAGCTATCCTAATATCTAACAAAAAACTTCAAACTAAAATTAATCTAAAGAGATGGACAGGCTGGGTGGTGGTGGTGCATGCCTTTAATCCCAGCACTTGGGAGGCAGAGGCAGGAGGATCTCAGTGAGTTCGAGACCAGCCTGGTCTACAAGAGCTAGTTCCAGGACAGGCTCCAAAACTACACAGAAACCCTGTCTCGAAAAACCAAAAAA
>NW_026068156.1:814984-815856 GCF_014885135.2 Alexandromys fortis | reverse complement strand
AAACCAAAAAAAAAAAAAAAAAAAAAAAAAAAGAGAGAGAGATGGACATTACATATTCATCACAGGAAAATCAATGAAGATGAAGTGTCAATTCTGAACATCTATGCCCCAAATACAAAAGCACCCACATTTATAAAAGAAACATTGCTGAAGCTTAAATCACACACCAAACCCCCCATATTAATAGAGGGAGACTTCAGTACCCCACTCTCACCAATGGACAGTCAGCCAGACAAAATTTAGCAGAGAAATAAGGGAACAAAGATATGTTATGACTCAAATGGATTTAACAGATAACATTCCACCCAAACACAAAAGAGTATACCTCATAGAACTGTCTCTAAAACTGACCACATATTTGGTCATAAAGAAAACCTCAGCTTTTTTCTTACACACGACCCAGCACCCCAGCACCCCCCCCAACCCTGCCCTGCTGTATGCTAGGACCAGTGCTCAACAACAGTTTTAAGCTCCTACACTAAGGCTACCCACCCAGAGTGGTGAGCCTCTGTGGCGGTTTAGATTAATGAAGACCAATAGTAATAGATATTTGAACAACTTTAATGGAAAAACCAGACTAACGAAACCAAGGTTCCAGCGAAGTACCAGAAGCAGGAAGGGGCGCGCTGCATCTGCGCACCCAATTTATCAGTAAACATTCGCCTGAGGCGAGCCCGCCCCCAAGGGGCGGGCTTATCCCTACATCTCCCCCTTTTTGTCTAAATAAGATAGAACTAAACCAAATACAACTATAAACAATAATAACAAATAATAGATATAACAAACAATATTGAGAACAAAAGTTTTACCAGACATTCTATCTCAAGGAGTCTAAATAATGTAGAGAGTAATTACAATTATATAATCTTCAA